>NC_139825.1:25182608-25742752 GCF_963691815.1 Echiichthys vipera | reverse complement strand
CTCTGAATGGAGGACTGAGTGCTGAAAGCGGGGTGTTTTTTCAGTGGTTGAGTGAGTTTTTTTGTTGTTTTTTTTTTGTTGTGTTTGGTATTTTGGTGGTGGTAAAAACAACTTTGTTTGGTACCATGCCGGCTGAAAGGCTGACTCGCCGTCATGCCATCAAACTGATCCCCGCGGTGCTATGCTCTGTGGAGGAAGCAGGGTTAGCAGTGGGAGAGGTGGTGGGTTACGGCAGCATTAAGTCTGCCCCCCTGCATGAACGGAGCGATTGTTGCTATTGATGCTCCGCCGTTCATTAAGAATGAAGTGCTGGCTAAAGAGTTGTCTCGCTAAGGCCAGCTGGTCTCTCCGATAAAAATGGTGTCTTTGGGCTGCAAGTCCCCACAGCTGAAGCCTGTCGTGTGTCGCCAGAGACAGGTGTACATGATCCTCAAAGACACGACAAGTGATCTCAACCTGTCCTTTTCCTTTAAAGTGGAGGGTTTTACCTACATGGTCTTCGCTTCATCAGAGACCATGAAGTGTTTTGGTTGCGGAGCTGAGGGGCATTTAGTCCGCTCCTGCCCAGCAGGAGGGGCAGGGCGGCGGCCAACCGCTGCCGCTGCGGACGCGGAGTGCCGGGGGGCGCTCCGCTGTCTGCAGCGGCAGCGGTGGATGCCCTGACGCCCGTGGAGGTTGCAGAGCCTTCGGGGGTCGTGGTCGACCCCGTTAGCGCTTCAGTCACTTTGAATCTTATGAAAGGTCTGAAACCGGAAAACAAAAAACGAGTGAGGAAAACAGACAAACAGATAGTTGTAATGAGAACAGCGGAGCATGTCTGATGAGGAGATTTAAAAAATCTCTCA
Source organism: Echiichthys vipera (assembly GCF_963691815.1). Classification (NCBI taxonomy): domain Eukaryota; kingdom Metazoa; phylum Chordata; class Actinopteri; order Perciformes; family Trachinidae; genus Echiichthys; species Echiichthys vipera. The sequence goes on along the minus strand of NC_139825.1, from coordinate 25,741,907 downwards.
AAAGAGGAAAAATCATGAGTGTGTAGAGTCAACATCAAAGAACAGGAGAGTTGTGAAAGAGGTGAAAGCTGCTGCAGAGTCAGAGAGTGACTTCTGCCTCACTCAATAGGAGCAGCAAACTCACAATCTGTACTCTCCTGAAGATATTAAAAAGTTTTTAGAGATCACAAAAGGTGCCAGACTTCCTGCAGTGGAGGACAATTTTGATGACCTGAGACTGTTCATTCAGTCAGCCCGGCCTCTCACCAGGAAGTCTGGGAAGTGCTCACAGACAAAGAAATGTATGGTTTAAGAAAATTATTAGTTAGAGTGAAAGCATAAATCACTGATGATGAAGATGATTTTTAAACAAAGGTGGTGATGTTTTATCACTGTTGTGTTCTTTTTAAGCTTTCCTCCAGGATTTTAACATCAGCATTTTAAATCTGAACGGAGCCAGGGCTGATTTTAAAAGAGCTGCTCTTTTTAAACTGATGGAGATGAGGAGAATAGACATGATGCTTGTACAGGAAAACCACAGCTCAGTAGACAATGAGAGTGACTGGAGGATGGCTTTTAAGTGGGAGGTGATTTTAAGCCATAAGCCCAGTCTCAGTGGAGGGGTGGGGATTTTATTTGCCAGAAGTTTTTTACCTGTTTCGTGTGTCACTGAGAAAATCATCCCAGGTGTTTTATTAAAGGTCACTGCTGTTTTTGAGAATGTGAAGCTTGTGTTTTTAAATATCTACACGCCCACCAGTGGGGTGGATAGGGTGGCATTTTTAAACATTTTAAGCGATACTGTTAGAGCTGGTGGTAGTGATGATTTTATGTTTTTAGGGGGGGGGGGGGGGGGGGGGGGGGGTTAACTGCACAGTTGATCCAACCTTAGACAGGAATCATCGAGAACCACACCTTGCTTCATCCCACAGGATCAGACTGATAGAAGAGCACGAGCTGTCTGACCTGTGGAGGGTTTTTAACAGTAATCACAGACAGTACACCTGGAGTCACACAAGGGGAAACCTTTTATCTCTGGCCAGACTGGGCCGCCTCTATTGTATTAAACACCATTTTAATATTTTTAAAAGGTGTTTTTGATCACTGTCTTGTCTCCTGCTCTGTTTTTATTAAAAATGTTAGTTTAAAGAGCGCCTATTGGCATTTTACCACAACCCTTTTAAAAGACCAGGCTTTTAGAACTGCTTTTAAGTTGTTCTGGTTTTCCCACAGAGAGAGCAGGCCTGCCTTCCCAGCATTTCAGCAGTGGTGGGATTGTGGGAAAACCCAAATCAAACAACTTTACCAGCAGTTCAATCACAATGTCACAAGAGACTTAACCCGGTCAATGAAGGATCTGGAGAGACAGGTAGGAGAACTGCAGTCTTTAGCAGCTTCTACAAGAGATCGAAGGCATTTAGACTCCCTCAAGTTAAAAAAAAAATCGGCCATAGCCAACCTGCTGGGCGTCTCAGCACAGGGAGCTCTGATCAGGAGGGCCGTCATAACCCTGCTGCCAAAGAATGGAGACCTACAAGACCTAAAGAACTGGAGGCCGGTCTCGCTGCTGTGCACAAATTATAAAATCCTGTCCAAAGCTCTAGCCCTGAGACTGAGGTAGGTGATGGCGTCCGTCATCCACCCTGACCAGACCTACTGTGTGCCCAGCAGGTTGATAAGTGATACTGTCACTTTAATTTGGACCTCTCCAGTTCATTGGCTGTAGAAACTCTATTTATCTTATTTCCATAGACCAGGAAAAGGCTTTTTGACCGGGTTGAACACCAGTATTTATGGCAGACTCTGGCTGCCTTTGGGTTCAACCAAGGCTTTATGATCCGGGTTCTCTATAGTGACATTGTGAGTGTCCTGAAGATAAATTGCGGGTTGAGTGCTCCGTTTGGCGTCCAGAGAGGGTGAGGCAGGGCTGCTCTCTCTCTGGGATGTTGTACTCTCTGGCCATCGAGCCTCTGCTCCATAAACATAGGAACAATTTAAATGTGTGTGTTTCCCCCAGTGTGATGTGTCTTTTAAACTGTCTGTTTATGATGATGACCTTATTGTGTTTGTCAATACACAAAGAGATATAGATGTTTTAACTGATACTGTGAAGGACTTTTGTTTTATTTCTTCGGCAAAGGTGAACTGGGGGAAGAGCGATGCTCTGATGGTTGGGGAGAAGCTGGGGGATCAGCTCAGGCTGCCTGGGGCCTACACTGGAAAAGAGGAGGACTCAAATATCTTGGGGTCTTTCTGGGGACGAGACCCATGAAAAGAAAAACTGTGAAAATGTTGTCATGAAGGAGAAGGGGCGCCTCAACAAGTGGAAATGGCTTTTACCAAAAATGTCATACAGAGGTCGCACCCTGATCCTGAACAACCTGGTCTCGTCCGCCCTGTGGCACCGGCTGTCCTGTGTCGATCCCCCAGTTTCTCTCCTGGCAGAGGTTCAACAGGTTTTAATTGATTTCTTTTGGGACAGGATGCACTGGGTCCCACAGAGTGTCCTCTTCCTTCCTAAGGAGGAGGGTGGCCAGGGCCAGCAGAGGCGCTGCCTTCAGGCTGCAGTTTATCCAAAGATTACTGACTGGGCCAGAGGAGACCTTTATCCTGGTGCATCCCGGGACATTTTAACAGCCTGGGTCTTGATTTTAATTTGTTTTTAATGTCTTTTCACATCACTCCATACACTCACTCACTCCCCCCCCCCCTCTCTCTCTCTCTCTCTCTCTCTCAATGTTAGAAGATGTAACATTGCATACATCATTCAGGTGCACACAGTTAGCCACGCTTCTCCAGGTTGCATTGAAGATTGAGACATCATGCACTCCATCATTCATCATAAGAGCTTGGAAAGAACACGCTCTGAGACAGAATCAAAGGAAGAAGCTCTGTCTCAGAGATCACAATGCGGTATAACCATGCAGTACGTACAGCAGCTGAGCACTGCAGTTTGGGAATCAGGATGCTTGGAATGCAGCGGTTCATCAATTCCTTGCAAATTGGGCCAAAAGACATTGAAATTCCTCCCAACGCCTCCCTCTCTCTTTCTCTCTCGCTCTCTCAGTCTGTCTCTTTCTGTCCCTGTCAATTTGTCTTTTTCAGCCTCTACTCACCCAGTCAATGCTACAAACAACTACATAGGTACAATGTTAATAAAACACATCTGTTTTACACCTAAACGGGGTGTTCATAAAAAGAAAGCAAAACAAGTAAAAAATTATGAATGTTGTTGGTTGAGCTGGTGCAGTGTCAGGCCCAGTGGGGAGCCACTGTGTTATTGAGGACGCTGGAAAGTAGTGCAGAGTGGTACTGTATAAAATTATATCATAATGTATAGTACAAGAGATGGACACCATGTAATAAACACCTGTAAAGAGTAATCTAAAGAAATACTGAACGGATGACACGTTGCTACCTTTGAGAAGCTTTTAATATTGATTTTTGTTGAGACTGTCATAATCCTCTTCACAGCTGTAATGTTTAAGGCTACATGCTGTGCTGTTTCTTACTTGAATACTGTATTAATTACTGTACAGTGTAGCTATTATTGGATAATAGACAACAAAAATAGCGATACACATCACCGCAAATTATAAACATTACCATAACCATGCCTTTGTGATACAGTCTCAGTAACAAAAATGGATATCATAAGCTTTATGAGAGTATTAAATATAAAGGCAATCTTGTATTGGATGGCATTAGATTGTGTTTTTATTCACCCGTGAAATAGGATATAATTTTATGGTCTGATCAGAAATACAGTATATAAACAACAACATATAAATATAAGAACATGTTTTTAGTACAGTTATAGTTGTTGGTAGAAGTCTAAAAAGTGACTTTTACATAAAAAAACTATAGACGCCTACAAACAAATCACTTCAGTATCTCTCAAAAGGTGTAACAGTGACGCTGCTGTGTTTATCCTGTTTTACTGTATTACAGTAGCAACAAAGGACTGAAGAAACACAGGTGCACTATCTATCCTATTACTCCCTGCTGGAGACCACAGCACAACTGACTACAGCAAGCTGGGAGTCTAAATTTGGTGAGTTACGTTGTCAAAATGAAACCAGTGCCCCAGATTTAGTGTCTGGCAGTTCTCATTGCAAAATATTTTGGTATATACAGCATGTAGCGTCTCAGCTGGATTCCTGACCCAGTTCATACTGTTTGTCCACTTAAAGCCCTAGTCTGTGCGCACACAATATGAAACACTGTCACCAAACACAAACTTTTCTATATTTTGATTTAGTTGATTTAGTTTGCTGCCTCACATGTACATGAAATGATTTACAGTCAATAGGATGAGAACTTTTTAAATACTAAATATGAATAAATGTTTATTCTTAAGATTATGTGTTAAGATAACCTATATTTAATTTCCAAAACATCAGGTGCCAAGAAGTCGGACTGTTCAGGTATTGATAATATGTGCATGCGTATAATTAATAAAACATTCAAATTTAAACTCCAACATATTTGTTTTATACCTACATAATAACGATCAAATTATATAATATGTATATAATGTACATATTGTATCATATGTGTTATAGGGAAGAGCCTCAGTAGCTAACTCAGTAAATGACACACAGGCAGGCTGACAACAGTGAGAAACCAAGAATTAAACTACAGCTCACATTCTCCTCACAAATAATCAAACAACGAACCTTTAATGATTAGTAGTTAGTTTCACAAACAACATGATTCAATTTATTATTATCAATGTTTTCAACATCAACTAGAATAGTATTTCCAAATAAGAAACATTTGGACTTTTTGTGAGTAAATCTCGAGAAATCACATCCTGATTCCCTACATTCATCACACACATGCTGCCCTTCGCTAACATTGAACTTCAACATATGTGAAGCTCAAGACAATAAGTGAGAGATCCATGTAACAACCTTATTGTCTTCCACCTCGCCGACTCTGCCATTGAATCTCTTGTGTCACATCATGCAAAGTTAGAGGGGGATTAGAGATGTTGAAGGCTAAATATCCCAATGAATTTGAGGGGATTGGGAACCAGGCTCTGGCCCCCTTGAGGTATAATGGACTTATCCTTCAATGATATGACCACATAATTTTAGTTTATATTTATTTTTTGTTTATTTGTTCACCTATGGACCCTCTAAGGAATATCAGACCATTGATGTTAGTTGTGTAATGTTAAGTGGTCACTTACTGTATATCAACAATGTGCATGCAATTGAAAAAAACTCAAGGACCTCTCACTTTGAGGCAAGCAGTAAACTCTGGAAGACTTTAGAAGTTAACGTTAAAATTAAGATCAATAATGTACGTGAGACACTAACAACCTAAAAAGTCACCTTTAAGAACACATTGAAAAAATAACAACATTTTGACTCATGACATTATGAACAGCATGTTCTCCTAGGTTGGTGTTACTGTAGCAGCCAGTAGCAGCTTGGGGCCTTGGGATAGGAACCTGGGCAACATTAAAGTGCTTATCAGCTAAAGCACCCTTTCTCTATCTGAGAGGCATCTTACTATAAGTCTGTATCACACAGCTGTTCATGTGCAGGTTAGAGGGGGCTAAAACATTTGACTGACTGATCAACAGACTGACTCATAGTAGCTGTTATAGCTAAATACCTTATTTTACAAAAAGAGTGCAGCTGGAAAACTATTTATGAACTACAATCAAAGTTTTTAATTTACCAGCAAAGGACATCCTTAAAAAGACTGTTCTTCCCCCTGAAAAATTACCTCATAGGTCATCTGTACAAGCAGTTTATTACGAACCATATCTACGTTTATAGTGGCAATAACCTCTAGTCCTCACTGACCATGAAACACACATTTTTTGGGGGAAAAAAGGCTACAGCGCTGCCGCATCAGTGTCTGATTTACTGAATAACTTTGTAACTGAAAAACACTTAAATGCTGCATTTCAAATGTTTAGAATCCATCACTGAATTCATGGCAAATAATTTTTTGTCATCATGCAATAACACTCAGACATAACTTTATTTGAGCTGCGTCTTTTTGAGGGGTAGGTGTACCCCACTTGAGAAACTAGTCTAGTCACATCTAGTGGATGTAGTTAGTGTATGGTCAGTGCAAAGGAGAAAATCAGGTGACGTAGTATAAAAAGCCATTAAGTTGATGTAGGGAAGAGTTCGGGGTAGTTGGATGAGTCAAAAAAACACAGGACTTTCACCCAGGAGGTCCGGTGGGTCCTATTAGAGGGTAGGAACAAATGACCTACATGGCCATACAAGTTGGAGGACTTGTTGACCTCAAAGCAGCACCTTGAACACTTGAGGGCAATGGAACAAGTGAACAAAGCAACATTAGTATTCCTTCCTAATCGTTTTTCTGGCCACCTGTCAAAAGTTGGTCCAACATTCACTCTGCTTTCAACTTTTCTGCCATCAACTCCTGAGTGAAACACCTGGTTCTTTAGCTGCTAAATGCTCCACTATGTTCACTAGTTAGTCTCTCTCTAGTTATGTCTATCTACCATTTGGTGCTTGACAGGTAAAGTACAGTGGGTTTATCTGAGATGTTTCACTGACAAAAGCTGCCTGCTGCAACTGGAAATGGGGGAGTCGAATCAAAACAGTGGGGGACAACAATGAGCTGAAGGACGCTAAAATGCTCCGTAGAGCTGACGGGAACTGTTGAGCCAGGTGATAATTACCTCCACCAAGGAGGTAATGTTTTGGGCTCGATTAATCTGTTGTATGTTTGTCTGTTTACCAGCAGGATTATGGAAAAAAAAACAAATTTCATAAAACTTAGTGGAAGGGGGCAGATCCAAATAACGGGGCAGATTCGCAAATTTTATTTCACCTTCGTTAACTTTGGGAGACATTTGTACTGCATTCATGTGGTGCCGGAATACTGTGAAAAAGTGAGTTCCTGACCGGAAACATTCACACTGCATTAACATTGTAAGATAGGGACCTTGGTGGAGGTCTGCAGTCTGTGGATTCATCACTAGGAGGGAACCCTTTTCACCTGCACGAAGTCATGTTATCTATTGCTAATTTAAAAAGATTGATTCCTGTAGCTTTAACTCAGAAAATATGAATACCTTTCTAAATAAAATTATCTATACTAAATAAATGAAATATAAGTTTGTGTAATCTTAGTTGGCAATGTTTTAAACGTAACATATTGCATTTTGGAGTCAAAATAAATCCCACATTTCCTGGGTTGGTTTCTAAATATATCTAGTGCAACTGTCGGTTTGGCCACCTACCTGATATATTTTGATCAGGGAGAAAGAGATACAAAGAGTGCCTCTGCAGTCTTTTGTGTGGGAGCATTTGTTAAAACTGCTCCTCGGCATGTGGGATTGTTGGTTCTAGAAAAAGAAGTTGTACCAAGACACTTTTCAAACAAAAGTATATATATATATTTAGCATATTTTTGTATTGGTGGTACTTGGAGCTGAATTAGTAGTAGTGTTGCATCTCTACTGTTCTGTCTCCCCCTGCCACCATACAGCTCTCTCTCTCTCTCTCTCTCTCTCTCTCTCTCTCTCTCTCTCTCTCTCTCTCTCTCTCTCTCTCTCTCTCTCTCTCTCTCTCTCTCTCTCTCTCTCTCTCTCTCTCTCTCTCTCTCTCTCTCTCTCTCTCTCTCACTCTCAGCTGTGGCTTCTCAGGACCAGGCCATCGTAGACAGAAGGAGGGTAGGATCTATAAATAGAAATTGGACCAATTATAAAGCAGATGTTCCCCTGTATGGTGGTGGAAGAACACTGTTTCTCTGAGCTCTTGTTCTTTGTTGTTTTATTCTCCATCTCCGAGTCTGTCTATGGCTGTCTCGTTTGACTCTGTCTGCCTTTCTCCTTCCCTCTTTCATCACAACGTTTTGTAATAAAACACAACCTTCAAAAAAAAAAATTTAAAGCGATATTTTTTCATCATGCTGTTGTCGATATAGTGCGCACACATACGTAAATGCCTACGTGTATGATTGCTTGCACGTTCTCAGCCAACATTTTTAAATAGATCTCGTCGTCTCAGCTTGACTGACAGCCCTGTCATATTGCATAGCATTTGTCGCCAGGCAGTTTAACACAACTCCAACTTGTACTTTAACAATTGTTATCCTTAATATAATTTAATAAATTGGTTGATATTGAACAGAGATTGTTTTCATGAGAAAGTTAACTGATATGGTGGCTTCTTGTTAAGTGCAACAAAAAAAATTACTTGTACTTTTGATACTGTGCAAGAGATACCATTTGGGACTTTGTGGCAAATAATCGTAACCTAACATATACCAGTATGGAAACTCCCCCCTCAACAATTTAGCCAGCGCTGCATCTTTCTGTAATTTGAGGAAAAATCCTCTTCATTTACAGATTTTGTTCCTATTATCCAATAATCTGGTACAGTTCAATTAGTGTCTGTAAACTATTTGTAAATAGAAACGCATCTCTGACAAAGCAGGACATGAGCACGGACTGAGCATGTGTTATAATCCAGAGACAGTCCTGGAACTGCATTCAATGAGACGCTGTCTTTGATAGAGAACGGCACAGGTTATTTTTCAGTCGAAACATCAAATGTACAAACAAATGTGATCCTAGAAAATTCTAAAAGTCTGCCTCCGCTTCATCACGAGTCTAACAATATCTGCTCCCGGTATGTCCTCGCCATCACTGTAATCGTAATTCCAGTCACTGCCGCCTTCAACAATATCATCACCTTGATCGGCAGCAACATAGCCATCATCAATTTCACTGATGAGTGAAAAGGCTATGTTAGATCTGCAGCAGTGAGGCAAAAGCCCAATCCATGCTAAATAGGTTAGGGGGGTAAATCTTCAGGTCTCCAGAGGCTGGGCGCTTTTCCCTCAGAGTCTTTTTCCCTGTCAGCATCTGACAAGCTCACCAAGGCTGAGCTAAAAAATACCCACAACACCCACCTCCGCAGTTCCCTTTACTGCCATGCTCTCCTTCACTTCCTGTCATGATCTATTCTCTACTGTCTGTCTCCAGTTTGATCCACGCATTTCTTTCTAGTCCTTCCATCTCCCCATCTTATACACACAATGCACTCATGCAAGCGTGTATCCAACCTTACACACACACACACACACACACACACACGCACACACACACACACGCACACACACACACACACACACACACACACACACACACACACTCACACACCAAAAAAACACATTAGTCCATACATTTACATGCACCCATCAACAAAACATTTAACCCCTGAATCTGGTATTTATCAGTTGTTCTGATAGCCTGTAGGCAAGCTTAACTGACATTGCATCTTGGCTGCAACATGACTCATTGGAGTTGATGTGAAACTTTGTGACAGATGACACAGCCACACTTGACTCACAGTAACATCGAAGCATAGCCTAATTCAAATTAGGCAAGTGATTTATTTTAGGAGGAAGGCAATAGGCTTTCTCAGCTACCTGTGAACAGTGGTGACTGTTTAGATGCATATGAATGATTGTGGATGATGGGGAGATGTGTTGTATATTCTATGTTGTGTTATAAAAAAGCTTTGTTTGGGAGAATCTCTGGGCAGGATTTGGATGCTCACTCGTGCCTGTCAGAAAGGATGGATCCAGTTTTGTTCAAGTGTTGTGTGCATTTACAATGAGCATCAGCTGGAAAGGAACGTGGCACTTACTCAAGATAAGGGCTTACGATTCATTACTGCTAATAGGAAGTGGCCAATATGTTACCGAATTGTGTGATAACCAGGTCTTTGGGGATGTGAGATCATGAGCCCATCAGATCATTTAACACTTCATCAATCAAGGCAAACAATAACTAGAAGTTCACAGTTCTCAATCAGAGTGCAGCTAATTCACATCCTCGCTCAGTTTCTGTTGGTGCAATCCAGCCTGTGAGCCAGTCACAGCCAACTTCATAACAGTCATGAATGACATTACTCACAAATGTCAATCCGAAATAATTACCACAGGACAATTCAAATCAAAATGAAGCACCAGAATCACCCACTTTGATCAACCTTTATAAAGGCACACTCGCTTCCTGTTGATGTGCTTATATATAAGCATACAGTTGGTAGGAAGCAAGTTAAAAATTAAAAACTGTAAGAATTATACTGTCCGTCTGATCACAATGGCAAGGACTATAAGGAAGAATACCCTGGTTGTCGTAGACAGATTGTAAAATATTTGTATTATGGGTTTTATACAGAGCCCATGTGCTTAGTAAGTCTACGTCACACAGCCTTCTCTGCTTCTCTTCTCTTTAGCCTTCAGGCCGTCTATAATATCGCATAGCTGAATTCATTCTGAACTTGTTTGTGTGTTCAATTGTTAACAGTTTTGTTTTTTGTTTCTTTTATCATTTTGTGGTAGTGTTTTCCATGTGAATGCACCATGGCAGACGTTGACATGGTTTGTAATTCAGGACAGCAAACAGTGTCGGCTTATTTTACGCACCAGGTATGCTTTATGTATTGGATTGGTTGTTTGGTAAACTATTATAGAACTGGGGGGGAATAGAAAATTATCCCTATAACACTGGTATTATCATTGTGGACACACTGCTTACCTCTGTGAGGTGAGGGTTGGGATTGAAGCCACACTGGCTGCACACCTTGTTGCAGCACTGTGTGCAAGTGTTGAAGTTCGGCTTGTCGTCTCCAGTGCCCATCAGGTCGGTGGTTTTACAGACGGGGCACAGTTTGCTGCTGGGCATGGGAGCAATTTGTGGCACAGAGTAAGGGGATGTGGGGACACTGCCTCGGTCTGGGGACACGGAGGGGGACCTCCCAGTCTTGCTGCTACCCACATCCACATGTAGACTCTTTCTGGCCAAATGACCCTGGCCATACTGCTCTCCTTGAGGTGCAGCGTGCTGAGGGGTGTCGTGGGAGGCCAACCTGTCCCCTGTGCCATGACCACTCTGCACTCCTGCTTTAGGTCCCGGGTCTGACGGAGGTGGTCTGGTAGAAGTGATAAAGAGAACACAAAGTTGTATTACAATTGGTAACACACAATTCCCTACACTCGGTCGTCTTTAAACTCCTCAGACAGTTCTCTTCAGTCAGCACAAAAGTTAATCTAACATCCAAAATACACACACACACACACACACACACACACACACACATACACATACATATACACATTCACATATATACACACACACACACACACACACACACACACACATTTCAAACTCTTGTACCAGAACACTGACATCTGTCTCCCGTAAGAAACACATTTCACAAGTATCATTTACCAGGTTTTTATATCAGTGATCTCTATTTAACTTCAAGAAGGAGCAGACTGTTTTCCTGTTTGCTTCAGGGGTATATGTTGGATGCCTTCAGCTGTGAGATGCACAAGATCCACGTGCCATTAAAAGATTTTATTGTGGTTCATAGTGTGATATCAGACTACTCAAAACCTTGGCCAACAGAGAGGCATATGTTGAATATTTTATTTTGCCTCTAAAAGTTTCTCTGAAGTGCTCGTTGTGGCTTGTTTTCAGTCTTTGAAGCTGTTCTGTTCTGTGACGTGTTTCGGGTGGAACAAAGCTAGTGAATCAGACAACAGCAATGTAAACTTTTGGTTTTCTTGCTCATTCCGGCCCTCGGGCATTAGCGCCAATAGTTAAATAGGAATGGAGGATTTCCACTGTCATAACAACTTAGACCTTGTTTTGTCATGGCTGTCATCTTCAAAGACAGTCTCAGCAGCAGCAGCTCTGCATACACACAGTGAGAGAATGGTGGAAATAAATGGGAAATAAAGGAATTAAATTGGAGCATATTAGCAATTTTAAGTCACAGCAGATAAAATGAGCTGCTGTACAACTCCAACCTTGTTCCACGGGAGTCCTGTGTGCACCGTAGTGACCGTATCAGGAACAACCTGCATTCTTCAAACCATCACTGGACTGTTACATTTGAAATTCAACACAGTCCTGACAGTGTGCGGATCACAGCTCTCACTCTACTTGAGGCTAAATTGAACTTTTGAGGATAATGTTAAAGAATACTGATACACAGAGTGGACAAGTGGAGTATCTGTGTCCTCACATAATAATCCTCACTTGAATGACAAAGACACCAAGCAGATTCTCTTGTGATTTATGCAAAGCCTTGGGTATAGCTTAATTAGACTCAAAAAGAGTTTAAACTGGAAGAAACCTTTTTAAAAGATTTCTTTAGATATTCTCATCAATCAGCAAATGGGAATCCACTGAGAACAACTTGTGGCTTTGTGTCTAAAGCAGTACAAATTGCTTGCTTTATCACAACATGGATAGTGAATGGTTTGTAAGCTGCCAATCTTTTGTAATATGAGCTCCCTGTAAAACAATATCCAAGTTCAACATTTCTTTAGGAAACAAGATTATTGTCTGTCTTGCAGCGAGTTAGATGATAAAACCGATATCACTCTTATGTCTATCCACTAAATAGAAGGCTGGTTAGCTTAGTTTAGCCCAAAAAGACAGGAAACGGGGATACAGCTAGCCTGGCTCTGTCAGCTATCTTTAATTGTAGCCTGGCAACATTAACGACAAGGAAGGGAATGTCGCCACAGACACGGATATTGTAAAACTCGGGGGGGAAAAAGGCAAGTAGAAGCGTTTTCATTAGTGGGTCATATGATCAATAACAATTGTTTTAACCCACTTTTTGATAGATAGTAACTTAAATGACAACTAACTATGGGAAAATCTTACAGAGTATAGCTTTATTTTTGAGCTAGAGCAAGCATCTAATATTCTTATTCTAGCTTAAAGACAGGAAAATGGGAAATAGCAAGCCTGGCTCTGTCCAAAGGTTAATAAAAAAATTAAATCAATACTACTCGCCCTGCTTCCAGTCTTTATGCTAAGCTAACTGGCTACTGGCTACTGGCTTTAGAGTGGTATCGATCTTCTAATTATTTAAAGTAGCACTGTGTAGGATTTAGCATCATCTAGTTCTGGGTTAAGATTAAAAGCGTGTAGAAGAATCTATGGTGGCCTTCAGGTACGGTCACATTGCCTTTTTAATTCTCTTTTTTGCTTTTTTGAAAGTGAGGATTCCTTCTCCTGTGGTGTGGCAGTATGATGATGCATGATCTTGAATTATAAACAAGAGTGCAGTGCAGGCTTTCAAATTTGCCGGGGCAATGACAAGTGAGTCTCGCTGAGCTCCCTCTCCAGTCTTCCACAGTCCACTAACGTTTTTAGCCTTACCGGTACCACTTAGTGCTTTATGTCCCTCTCGGCCGTTCATAATTTTTTATAGACCAGAAGGACATGGAAGCCTCCATAGAGCTTACCCGTCCTATGTAAATACAGATACGAAATTATTCACTCAGGAGGATAAGTCAGATTGTTGGCAGAGTTAATTGTACACCAATGAGGCAATGCGGACTTATTTATTAATGAAGACATTTATTTGAGGTAACAAATTATTTAAAACGCTACACAGTGTCCCTTTAACTAGCTATTGGCAAGAAAGTGAACATGTATATGTCAAACTACTCCTTTAAAAGATAGTAGTTGCGTTGTAACAGGAACACAGTGGACATGTTTTTAGCAGACATAGCCTACAGACAAACATAATAACGATTTGGAAATAAAAGAAATAAAAAAGAATACCGGCTTTAATAAAGTGATAACATAAAGTAATTATTTATCCAATACTCAATATTTGGTTCACTAATGCATGCAAGCACATTGCCTCTCTGGTTCCTGACACAACTTTGATCAAAATATAATGTTAAATCCATTTTCAATTTGAATACAGAATAAGCAAAAATCAAATCAAAGGTGTGCCCATTTCTCATATCCTCCAGCAGTGTTGCTCCAATGCCTTGCTGTAACTAACAATACCAATTCTAAGAGCATAAATAAAAGTATTGGCTGGTAGAGAGCGATGACAAATTTCATCAATTTGAAAGGATTTACTGAACAATAAACATCTATTCACTTTGTAAATAAAACATGTACACATCTATCTCTCTATTATCCTTTATAAACATTGCTTCATACTGACATCTGATGTGTCAAATACTGTACGTCCCTTGGAACAGGAGAAACTTAGACGGGTACTTAATTTTAGCCCAGCAACACAGTATATCTATATCAGTATCCCTATGATGGAGATTCTATATGTTTCTTATTGATTTATTCCTCTGGTCATTGGAAACAAAGGGCTTTTGATTGAAACCTATCTCCTGCCATCCATTTAGTAATATGTAAAGGTCAAACCAGAGAGGTGCATCAGACTTGAACATGTTTGAATGCATAATTTGTTTGTGATGGCCAAATGCATGTTAAAGCCATCAAGTGGAGCATAAATCACTAAAATAAAATGAATTAATGAATGCTTATTGACATAGGACTGCTGTTTTCACAACTATTCAGCGGGGTAGACTTCATTTTGTCCAGCTGCGACACACACCTTCCATATTAGACAAAAGGTTTAATGTTTTAAAGTGTTTTTCTTTAGCTCCCATTACCAGGTGGGACAAAGAGAACGTGACATATGGTACTCTTTTTCTTTTGATCTAATCTTCTATTTTTTTCTACTATTTTTTGATATATCCATGCACTCTTTGATATTTATCTGATGGAAATGTATGGATTTTAGATCTACACATCCTCTACCGTACTCTGACATGAGGCTACATGTACCTCATTATCTTATGGAAACCTATGTCTCTTACGAAATTGTATATTTATGTAAATGTTGGCTATATTAATATCTAATTTTATACAGTAGAATTGTAGTTACTGTTGCCTATTATTGTTGATTACATTTTATGGAGGAATGTCATGTGAACCTGTTTGTTTCTCTGCTATTCAGCAGTAATTAAACACATGTGACGCAATATGCCAAACATGAATTTTACATGTTGTAAAACTCCTTTTTGTTTTTAATGTAATTTGTCAATATTCTAATGTAATACAGTATTATGTTAATCCTGATATCCTGGTGTGCACTGGAACTTCAAGTTTCTTGGTTTACTGTGCATCAGCAGGCACCCAGGAGAGAGGCACCGCGGTGCACGGGGCATCTTCAGTTTTTTCGGTCTTCACAAACATTCAAGTGGTGTTTGTCAAAAACGCTGACAAATGCATCCTTTTTTGTTGATGTTGTTAGTAAACAGCTAATTTGTGCTGCATTCACATCAGCTGAAAAGGAATCAGGCACAAAACTGATGTCATTGATTTTCAATTAGTCAAACCTGTAACAGAGGCTGTGACAAACAGATCCAAGTCAAGGCTGTTACAATATTCACTAAACAAATTATTGCAGTTCCTGACACAGGTGTTATAGGCCACCATCCTTCTTATTTCCATTATTTTAAGCCATTTCATCATTAAGTATCAGACAAGTTTGGCAAACCCTCAAAAAAATAACTGATGAGCAGCCTAGACATGAACGAGGGAGAGATTACTGTAGAGATAATGTAGTCCCATCATGTCGGTCAAATGTGAACACAGGAGCTGTTGGAGCTGAAACTTTAAATTCTGCAGCATGTCACATAAGGTTTGTCACATGAAGCAGACTAAATCAAAATCACAATAAGTGGCCCACACGGTTTGTGTTACAGCTTTACAGCAATGTTTTCTTGTATGGTGATTGTTTGAGTCATTCAGATGAGTGGCAGGCTGCACCGTAGTTTAGTTTAATTAGTTTCAAACCACCTGAATCATAAGAAGTTGCAGATCTGTTTCCTAATTAATATAGAGATGGTAGCCAGAATGACATACGACCTTGCTCGATTTGTACAACATAAGCCAAAATTTAAAGATTATTATGAGTTATATCTCTAAATTGACGTTTCTTTCAAATATTTTACATACAGAATACATTTTTACAGATATATTTCTTTTTTTCAATATAATTATATATGCTGCTAAGTGGATTTTGTTGCTGTTTGTAGTGTTTTACATGCAAGGACAATTAAGTATCTATCTATCTATCCATCTATCTATCTATCTAGAATAACACATTCATATTTTGCTAGAGTTTTACAAAATCAGTGTGGCTACCTGAATTAGAAAACAAGGATATTTTCTTATCAGCCACGGACAACATATTTTTTTCAACCAGATGGTTAAAAGACTCTTGGAGGATTCTGGAAATACATTAAGAACAGTGGTCGGCATTGTTAAACAACCATCTGGGTTTTTCAGTTTTCAGTTCAAGACAGTTGGGTATGAAGTTTTAACACCAACCACGGTGTCCGTTCTGACCAGCACGAGTGATCAGAGTTCAGCTTCAGCCATAGTTTAGTTGCAGTATATTTGAGATGGATCTACAGTATGAGGAAGTATGATGTAATGGCTCAATCAGCTTAACCACCCACATATAAGTTAATGTACACACATTCAATAGGAGCATTTCTTGAATCATTTTCAGTGTTTCAAGTCACTTTTAACAGAAAATTCCAGCTGTTGCCGCAAAATGCTATGCATGAAACTAGCACAGAAAAATATAATGAAGTTTTGTGCCTTTTAAATTAAAGGGTAATGTCAATGTTTGGATACACTGCCAAAGGCTCAAAGGTAGCCATTCATTTTCTGTACCCTACGGCTGTCATAATGTCATAAATAATAAGAACTGCTTTTGCATTATTTGTTTGAGTTGTGATAACCATTTGGTGTGTAGGCTACACAGTGAACAGTGCTTTCATTGCTAAAGGTAAATTAATGATGACGGCATCCTGTTTGCACACTGTCTTAGAACATGGACGTATGTTCATGGGTTTTATGAACTATAGCTTTGTTCAGGTTTGTAATGGACTTTTGATTAATATTACTGAATGACTTACATTGTTTGAAAAGACCGAATCAGGTAGCTCTCTGCGCTTTAGGACATGCGCTGTTACATGACGGAGCAAGTGCAGCTGTTGTTAGACAGAAAACAATGAGACGATAATACAGCAATGGCACATTGAGCACATTCTGTCAACATCTGGAAATATCTGGTCTGGAGCTCGCCTTCGACACAAGACAGCATATCTCACAATTCAGAATGCTTGTCAGTTACGGTCATCAGGTCGGAATGACTGTGCACTTAGTCAAAGTGGTTATGACTAGAGAAGAAAACCACTGTGGTGCTTTGTTGAGCAGAAGGGTTGGGTGACTCCCATAGCTTCATGGATTCCTATACGGGCTCACATTTAGCTTTTTGACTGTGATGAATAAAATATCATATGGAGCAAAAAAAAATGCGTATATGGAACCCACTTCTGAATATGGTTATACATAGCAAATTATGTCCACATTCAGATGAATAGGCAAATTCATAAAACACTGCAACTCATTTTAATTGAGATGAAAGTCTCCTATCTACAAACAGCCACCGTCTCATTGTTTCTTACGCTCTCACAAGTTCTTTGTGGATGAGTATTTAAAGGAGCAGATTCAGACTGAATGTGGAGGCCCTGATCTTAAGAAAACCATTTCAATTAGCGATATCATATGCTCTCTCTCACCATTTCTGTCTCTTAGCACGATCTGTCTCAGTACTCACCATCATCAGATGGAGAGAAATCAAGATAGGAAAGAATCATGAGGTTACATGGGACTTATGAACCTTTAAACCTGCCTCACTGTGAATATACAGGATGAGCAGTGAGCATTTTTCCCCTTATATAAAAATAGGCAGACCTAAATATCATTAAAAGGTATATGATTTTCTAGTTACAGTGGCAGAACATGTCAGAACATGTATGATGCTCCACATCATACCTAACGATCACTTTATAATCGAACGAATCAGGCAAGACAGATTTTCCAAAGAATCAGCTTGAATTTTAGAATTGAAAAAAGTTTGTAGCTTAAAGAAATATATATACATCTTCTTGGACAGCGGGCTAAAATGGAAATTACAGAGAGACTGTAGGCAGGTGTGGCAAATCCGAGATGCAGCTGTGCCTCTGTGTCTGCAGATTCAAGTCTACAACTGTTGAACTGTGTAATTAAGGCAATATCAGATCTTGTTGGAAGGGTAATCCCTCCCACACAGACACACAGAAAATACAGACCAACAGGCTACTACGTGGGATTAAAAAGCAAATTATCTGTGGTGGATTTTGTAGAATGTTAATATTTTATCCGATTTATTATCTCGGTATAGGACAACAATTGAGTTTTCATTACGCACCTGCCAAAAATAATGAAAATATATTGTAACATAAGGCTACCATAACTGCGAATGTCTACGCTACTTGTCTGGATTTCTCATGTAGAGATGAATCCACCTCGCTACCTGAAGAGATTACCAATTTTTCTGTGCTGTATAGTGGTGAAAAACAATTCCCCATAGCTGCATATTGATTTGGTTTGAGATATGATGAGTGAGGCAGCTACAGCCTATGCGTTATGGTCCTGAGCTCACAATGACGCTGTCTGATGGTAGCATTGTCACCCTACATAACGCTGTCATCAGGATACAGACCAGCAGGAAGGTGATTTCTCACAATGACTTTGTATTTACGGTTTTGTTGTTTAATGTCGAGGCATGTTCAGGGAAACCAGCCTGTAATGGCACCGAGTGAGCCATCCAACAGTGAGATCTGTCTGCATCATTTACATTTCTAATGTATTTATCCCCTGAAGGTATGGGTGGGGGGGGGGGGGGGGGGGGGGGCATTAATGTGAGACCCTTTCTGAAGTGTTCATATTTACTTGGCAGTGCCTCACTACGAGGAGAAAAATGTCGCTCATCCATTCATGATAATGAGTACTGATGCCTGAGGACAGACACCGTGAAGACGGGCGTATGAATTTCTACTGAAACGTCTGAAAGCTATATTCACGCTATTATTGTTGATTCTGCATCGAAAGCAGTGCACATTACATTTGACTTCGACACAAAATTGACGTTGAGTAAATAGGGTGGTGCTGCCAAAAAAAAAAAAAGCAGAAATGAGTCTCAACAGGGGTGGTGAATTGTGTTGACAAGGATAGTGAAATAAATAATTAAGCACCCATTCAAGTCTATCTCCACGCAGTCGGTTGATCCTATATAGCCTTTCTATCTACACACACCGTACAGATGTACCCGTACCCCCACGCTGCCTCCCTGATTTCTCTCCACAGTTTGGCGGAGAAGCGTCCCGAGCTATCGCGGCTACCTGTTAATCCCCGGCCCGGGTCCAGCCCCACTTCCTCCGGCAGGCGCTCCATTGCTCGGCTTGATGAGCTGTCCAGAGTCCGGTGGTGCTGAAATGGAAGCCGGAGCCCCTGCTGCAGGGACGGCGGGGCCGGGCTGTCCCGCCTGTCCCTCCCCTTCCATACTGGCCTCGTTCCCCATCGTCTCGGGAGAAGGTCTCAACGGAGAGAAGCGATGTTGTAGACGGTTCTACAGCTATGGTAAAAACTCAGATGCAACTCAGCGCTGCTCCCCTTCCGCCATCATCACCTACAATTCAGCATCCCGCACGGAGCACGCGCGCTGACGCAATGGGTGGGAACTCGAGTGGTTCATGCGTGCGCGCTCGCGACGCTCGTGTTATCTCAAGTCACCACGCACACGCCTCTGAGCCCTCAGTGGCACATGACTGGAGAGCCCGCTGGGACCTCCCTCATTCAATTCCCGTCTTTCCCTCGTCATAGACCATTGGTTTTTTTTTAAACCTAAATGACCGGAAACATGACATATCACTGGCTGCATGTTTGAAATGTGACAATGCTTTTTCATATTCTTATCATTTAGATTTTTTTTGTTCTTGTGAGCCATGGCTCCACACTACAAATTATTTTGATATACTGATAATTTAGTCATAAAATCTATGAGTTTAATCAACAACAGACAATTACACAGCAACTATTGAGATAATCGTTTAAGTCATTTCAACAAAAAGGCTGATACAACTTGGTTCCAGCTTCTGAAATATAAACAGTGCTGGTTTTATCAGTCTTTTTGTGATATTAAACTAAATTGATGTGTTATACTCTTAATTAGCAGTTATAGGGCTTTGGAAAATTCAGGAAATTATGGCCTTTTTAACTATTCTCTGATATAGAATAAACCAAATGATTTATCAACTAATCAAGAAAAGTGAACATTGAATTATTTATAATGAAAATAACTGCTAGTTGCATGCCTGATATTCCTAAATCTATAGATCTTGGTCTGTGCTTCTACACTAAATTACAGGCAAACAATGGCAACATGACGCTACAGCATGGTTTTATTTAACTCCAGCATCTTAAGCTGTGAGGTTGGTTTTTTGTTTTGTTTTTGTGGCTCTCCCACTCCCACGTAAGCTTCTACGTGTACTTGACCACTCTGCCAGAAATAAAATACAAACCTCCTTAAGTCCCAGCAAGATAGAATTTAAAGGTCATGTTAAGATTGATGGTTTACCCATCACAAGTTCCATTTATCTAAAGGTAAATTGTCCTATGTTACAAAAGACTGTTAACCCATTTGGATCAAGTGAAACATTACTATCACATGAATGTGTTATTACATTCAGAAAAATTATACACATTTTACTACAAATTAAATAGAAAACAGTTACAGTACAATACAGTAATAAAGAAAAATACAGTAAAACTAAGAATAGTAAATATTCACCTAAATACACATGTACAGCCATGGTGCCACAGTCCATCTGCAGAAAGTCCATATGTGAATGGTCTCTTTGACTGTGTAGTAAAGGAGAAAATTCAAAGATGGTCCCACTCATCCCTGAATGATTGCCCTCCCTAGTGTACACCATCGGCCACTACAATAAAACACATACTCTGATCTAGATGGCTTAAGAAGCCAACTCAGATCTCTTTCTGTGGCCAGATATTATTGATGTTGTTTTCACCGTGATACCCAATCGTGCAAGAGACAGTCACAAAACGTTGCATCATGTTTGCCACCATAATTTTTATCATTGTCATATTCTATCACCTTAGCTGTGCTTGTTTCTGCTATTCTGCTGTATTAACTGCCAGAACATATAAGTCATATTCACATTACTATAGATATTATTATAGTTACTGTTACTTTGTGGTTCCTTGCATCTCTGGAAGTGTGTCTCTCTCTGTCTGTCTTTGTCCCTCTGTCCATCTTTTCTCTCTTTCTCTCTCCTTTTCTTCCTCCCAAACCGGTGCAGACAGATGTCCGTCCTCCACAGAGCTGTGTCTGTCCGACGTTCCTGCCTGTAATAGGGAAGGTTTTTGTTGCCACCGTACTCTAGGGGGAATTGTTGAATTTATGTAAATCATAAATAAGTCATTACCTACCTATAAGTCGTCTTTACCTACCCCTGTCCTGAGATAACTTTTGTTAGGATTTGGCACTATGAATAAAATTGATTTGAATTGAAGGTGTGTAGCTGAGATCAAAATGAAGGCTGTGTTATAATAAAGTAATACTGACTAAAATTTGTAAACATGTTTTGATATGGAAGGAATCCGACACCAGACCATTCACCGCCATTATAAAATACTGTAATCCTGGATCAACCACCGTGGTCCGTCGCAGTAATAACAAGTGAAATTTCACAATCGCTGCGACCACATACGCTCATACATCCACGCATTCACACAAACACCTCACAAAAACTTGACCTACATGACATATTTCAGCGACCTGTAGAGTGAAAAGGGGGTGAGGAAATCGACATAACACGCTACAGAGAGAGAAAAAGAGAAATCTGGATTATAGCAAAATATTTTTGCACGACTTTATTATAAGTATGAATTGGCAAGCACAAAGAACAACTGAACTCCGTGTACAGGTGAGCCAAATAACAGATACATATGTACAAAAACACATAGGTGCACACATCCAACCCAATATTCACTCACTTTGAGATCCAATTACGGTACAAAAATAACACAAGAGCTTGTTTTGAGATGTTCATACACAATTTGAGACCTTTGATACCCCAGGACACCTTTAAAAATTGGTCTGAAATGCTATGGATGACTAAAACCCATGGCCTTTTTTGTCAAAACATTCAACATTTCATTGGCACCATAAGGACATAAGTAAGGGACACAGCTGAGGAAATATCAACTTATAGTTACCAAATCATATATTTAACTTTACTGGTCATAAGACTGTAGAGAAGAGCTTGAATAAGAATGAATACTTGATGAATAAGACTTCAGATGCCCCCACTGGACACATGCTTTTTCCTATTTACAAACTGTCAATAGCAGTGGCACAAGAAAATTTACATTGAGACTAAAATGGTAGTACTGAAATACTTGACTGCCTTCATGAGAGTTTCAGGAGTGCAATTTTATTTCCTCAATGGTGATTGCTTGGTGCTCACAGGTATAAGTTTCTTACAGAAGTTATGGTTGTTTGTAATCACTGGCGCTTGGCTTTGTAAGGTCGGGAGCGTTTCCTGCGATCAGGCTTCCTTTGTTTGTGCAAACGCCCAATACTCACCCCCTGACGACGACGCACAGAAATGTTTTGCTCCACAAGGCTGGCCAACATGCCTGAAGAATGAATGAAGGAGGAAATAATGTAAATAAAATAGAATAATAACAATACCCCAAAAAAAACAGCCTTTTGGCAGGTAACTGAGTTTTTGCATATAACTGGTGGTTAAAAATGTTATTTACTGTATGGGCCTTCCAGTGGCGCAGAAGTTAGAGCAGGCGTGAACAGAGGCTAAACGCTGCAGCGGCATGGTCACATTTTTACTAAGTGCTGCACAACATGCCAGAAAGGTAAGAATTGCTTTAACTGAGTCTGGAGCTCAGTTTGTGTATTTAGTACAATAATATCTATAAATATTGTGTGATGTGAGTGAAGGAGTGCGAAATATTTGGACACTAATGATCCACAACAGCAAACACAGAATTTAGGGGAACAAGGGCAAAAGGGAGGTGAACAGTGGAGAAAAATAAAAATAAAAATCCTCAAGATAATGAGATTTACCTTCTTGGGCCAGCATTGATATAAAGGTGCATATGAACTCATCGTAATTATGAGTCCTCCTCTGATCATCAATCTGATCAAATAAAAAGAAACGATTTTAGTTAAAAGCCAATAAAAACAAACCAAATACATTGGATTGGTTCCAGGTAAACAAAACCTACTTTGTATTTCTTTCTCTTTTCCACTTCCTCTTTTAAATAGACCTCATAATTGGCAATGTCAGCCTCCACACACTTGAGCAGTGCAAGCAGCTCCTGCAAGAGACAGAATAAGATTAAACGCTCTGTGTTTGTTTGTTATACATTTATAGTATACCGCTTTAGAAACGGCTCCCTAATTGGCAGTAAAAGCAAAAATATGAGAATAAGGTGATATAAAAAAATCTTGGCTGGCTGATAAGAATAGCAAGGAACATACTAAAGTGTATTATAACACATGGAAATTCTTGGACTTACTTTGGGAGAGTACTTATCCCTAGGCAGCTTGTTGTCTGCAGCCGTTTCCAGAGCGTTGGGCTTTTCCTTGCTTGGTGTCACCTCTGCTCCATCTTTGCTCTCCTCTTGTTTCACCTCCGCAGACGGCCCCTCCTCTCCCTCATTAGCTCCTTCCTTTTCTCCTGCTGAGAGGTTTTTCTCTTTGTCTTTTATCTTTTCAGGCGTGCAAAGCCGCTTTATGCCATCAGCAGCCAAATCTACCGTAAAACAGATAAAGTAACAATCTATCAAAATTAGGGAAATTCCGCGCCAATAGCGATGTTTAAAATGACAATTTGACCTATAGCTGAAGCTTTTTTGTTGACGATTATTTTTTTCTTTTGTGCTAGAGAAACAGAGAAATCTTCATGACAAAAACATATCTGAACAGTTTTGAAGTTATTCCTCCCTTCATTATGCTCTGACTGTTACTGTAACTATCAAGTGATAAACCTAAATGCTTAGTTCACCAGAGACTTTTAAACCACCTTTGTCAATACCACGGACAGCAGTAACGACCTCTTGTACTCACCAGATGGAGGGAGAGCATATATGACTCCATCCTCCTGCAGGTGTAAAAAGGCCACGCTGACAGAGGGACCAAGTTCTCTTACAGCGCGGTTATGTCTGGAGTCTAGCCTCAGCATCTCATCTTCTCCGAAGAGCACACGAGACAGATGGGATGCAACTGGACTGGATGGGCGTGTGGCAGCCTGGGAGCGTGCCGGTGAGCGCAGCGGGGAGTTGAAGGCGCTGCCAATCTCTGAGGCTGTGTCGGTGCTTTCGTTGCTGGGTGTGGGGGAAGGCTGTGAAGCAGATGTGATGCAAATGCCTCCTGTGCGCCCTTCTGTGCGTACAGAAAGTGGTGTATTAAGGGCATCTTTTCTTTGGACCTCCTTCTTCAGTTTCTCAGCCAATACAGTGAGGGCAATCTGGCTCTCCATTCCAGTCCCTACCCGTCCCGGTCGTGACCTCAGACTTGCCTTCCGTCTCAACCTTAAAAATGTTAAAGAGCTTCAGCTTCCTTCAGTCAGGTCATAGAAAGAAATTATACATATATACACATTATGATGCTAACCTGTTGGATGTGCCTGCAGAACCAGTTACTTCCTCCTCATCATCCTCAAAGTCATCCTCATCTTCGGAGTACGGGGCTTTGGGAGGTCCTGCACCCCGAGAGCGACCGACTCCAGCAGCCAGATCCTCTTCTTCCTGTTAAATCAGAGAATCGTTAATAAACCTCTGCACAATCTGGTTATCACCTCACAGTTAACATTAAAGGGTATAGGGTCCTAGTCTGGTTAATATGCCGCCTCGCTGAGAAAGAATCAAATACTACATGTGGATGGCATCATAACACCCCAATTTTTAATATTCACTCTCTTCTCACTGGGGGGGGAGGGGGGGTTCCCTTTCTCATACCCATCTTGGAGAACCATCGTCATAACGACAGTGGGCTTCGTAATGTTGATGATTTAAGACCAACATTTAACTCAACAAGCTCATCATTTTTCCTCTACCTTCAACTGTGTGCATCCATGAAACCACATGGAGTACCTCGGAACTGTCCACTTACCAGGCACCCTTTGCATCACATCTTTGCCCCAAATAGGAAAAACATAGCTGTGGTTTCTCAGCTTTACTCATTCTTCCGGACAACTTCCTATGGGCTGGTGACTTTAAACAATGCGCTGATGAGATTAAGCCGGACTGGAAAAGGATATGGTCCTCGATTGTTTTTACCTCAAGGAACTCTGATCATCTACTGATACAATTCAATTACATTAATAGGACGTATCTAACTCTAAGAAAGGCTTATCTCATGAAACGACTTTGACGTCTTCCCCAAACTGCACATTGTGCACAGAAGGTCTTGCAGGTTCATGATAATAATTTTGGGGTGAGGTGTGTGCTGTTTTATCTGATGTACTGGGTGTAACTGTGCCATGCTCTCCTGCTCTGCTGCAGCTGAATAATACAACCCCATTAAAATGGGGGTATAAACACATGTATTCTTTTACCAGGCATCACTACAGAAAGATACTAGCTTTACGCTGGAAATCCCCTCACACAGTAACACAAATCCAGTGTATTAACATATACATTAATATCACTGGTGTGGAGCTGTCATTGGCGAGAGTGCATGATAATCGATTTTAGGAAAAAATGTTAGTACTATCCTATTTATTTATGTTTTTTCTCTGGAAGCTTGAATCTGAACTGCCTTTAAATAGCCTTTAGAGACCCAAGGAGTGGGGAGGAAGGGAACGCCACAGGGTTTATGTTTAACTTTTTTGTCTTCCTAATTTTTTCTGTACTGATTTCTTGTCTGTATTTTTATGTTTTTTACATTTTTTGTGATTTTGTCTGTTAAAAAGTAAATTAAAAATTTGATCACAAAAAAAAATCCCGGCACAATCTTTGTCCTGCAGCCTCCAAATGTTTTTGAATGTGAGCTGCCTTAACAACAAATAAAAAACTATCAGCAAGCAAGATGAATCATTTACTGTTCAGATAAATATCCTAAACTCACCTTGTCCAATAATTATGTTGTTCGCTACATTGTGTCACACTGCTGTAAGTCCTGAATACAACTACAGCTCAAACATTAAGCTGATATGTGAATAATCAGTAACCTATTTTGATAACTGATTAATTGTTTAAATCATAAAGCATCTGGTTTTGGGGCCGTTTTTTAAAAGCAAGTTGAAGTCATCATCTTTGGCTCATTTATTCCTGTTTTCTGATATCTTATGGGGCAGCAGTAATTGACAACAATATAACCATTACTTGGAGCCGTGAACACAATCCTAATCATACAATACAGCCAAAGTCTCTGACAAAGATAGAACAAACACACACATGATACACCCAAATCATCTTTCTGATCCAGGACCTATAGACATACCTGCATTGGAGACTTGGCATAGTTGTGGTTGTCAAGGAAGGCAGGCAGCCGTTGAACGATGGGGTTGGGACTGGTGACTTGCTGGGCACCTCCTCCTGTTGGGACTGGCGGTTTGCCCATGACCTTTGTGTTTCCTGAGGGGCTCGGGGCATCTTTAGATTGAACTCCTGACTCATCAACTGAATCTTAAATGAAAGTCAGTGTATTTCAGTTGAATATTTATGATGATGAGCCTCCACACAATTTACAAGTATTAAAGTGTATTTTAACAGAGATTGGGGAATTTAGGCTAAATTAAGCACCTGGATCAGCCCCCTGAGATGTAACCGGCTCCACATCTGCCTCTTTCTTGATTGCAGTAGTACCATCATCAGGGGAGGACGACTCTTGCTGCTTCTTGTCGTGGACAAGCTCGGGCTGAGTGAGCCGGATCATCTGAAGACATACATTAGGCCGCCCACACAAGTGTCAATTCTGGCATGCTGCAGCAGAGGTTATAACAATTAATCTGTTTTTATTCCATTTCAGCCAGTGATGAAACTTTCGAGCAGTTCCTGACCTTCTGTAGACCCTCCAGAACAGTCTGTCGATTCCTCTTTAGAATTTCCAGTTTGGACTCGTACTTCATCCTGCGGTCAGGCACCACCGCCATAAGGTTAAAGCGGATGTCATGGTACGGCTCACTGAAAAAAAGAGCAGAGCAGCAACATGAGCATGAAGCCTTGAGGGTGTGTGTGTAGATGGTGAACCAACACTGCTGTTTGAACTAACTGGCTCAGGACTCACCCAGCAGTCGCAAGTCCGATCCTCTCCATGATCACCCGACGTGCTTTATCAGTCCATTCCTCCTCCTCTCCCCAGGGCCCTGAAAGAGAGTAGAATATTACACTCTATTAGCATAAGAAGCAGTGCATATAAGTGGGTAACAAAAGTAGGGCCTGGCCGATATTGATTTTAAAGAGGAAAAATTAATCGATTACCGATATGACAGCTGGTATCTTTCTTTTTTTTTTTAGAGCTGGAATGAAAATAGACCTTTGCTATTACCGCTTTTCAACCAACCAAGACCTGGTTCTTGTGCTGGACTGGTGCTGGTTCACTGTTTGTTCAACTTGGGAACCTTCTCAGAACCTGTTTGGTTTTCCACAGGCTAGAGAACCCCAGAGAGCCACGACATTACTTCACTGTGTACGTCTTAGGTTTCCCCAGAAATGCTAACGCCCCTTTCAAGCACAACAACAACCATGGTGGACTACAACACATTTGTACTTCTCGTCTTGAATACAATGGATGATTTTGTTTGAGAAGAAAGGTAATTATCTAACACATTTTGATTCTTATTAACACTGAATGTAGATGTTAATGTAACCTTTATGGAAGCTAAAGTTAGCACAACGTTAGCTAGCCTTACAGAGCATAGACTACCTGCAATCGATCACATTGCAGTTAAAATTAATGATCTGTTTATGTTTTTACGATTCATGTCTTCACATGCAACATCAGAATCTAATGACTGCAGCTGGAGCTGTGTTTAATGAAAACTGCCGTTACAACAGACATGTACATGTTTATGTTTACTTTCCGAGTTGTTGATAGTTCTTTGATTTTCTGAGCTGTGTTTAATTATTGTGCATAACCGTGAATTCTTTTTTTTTTTAAACTTAACTTAAACTGTGTTTCTCTGTTGAATAAGCATACTAAAGAGGACATGTGTCTTTAGAAAAATTGTTAATTCTGACAAAAAAAACAACAATAAAATATACATGTATTAAACATTGTTTAAAGCATGCAAGATCTGGTGCCGGTTCTAGACCAGCAAAGAGTTGGTGTTGCTCTGAAACCAATTTTCCTGGCCGAGAGTCGGTTCTTTGGCTGTGGAAACAGGAAGAACCGGTTCAAGATTGGGCACCGGCTCTGAACCAGCCCTAAAAATGTCTTGGTTGAAAAGGGGTATATGTGGTGTGGGCACCATGACTCTGCAAGGGTGCTCAGACTGCTTTCTCAAACAAATAACTTTTGTAATAATAACAATATATTACAATGTTGACCAATCCAATAAATGGCTAAATAAACATCATGCTTAGTATCAGACAACTGCTGAAGGTTTACCATACACGCCCATACCAATTGACACAGATAAGTCTGTGATAGGCCAATATTGGTCCATAATATAAACTGATGGCATTAATGCAATTCGAAGCAAATGTTTTATCTAATGAGGAATGAGGCCTGATTTCAGGGTAAACACACAGGATAAATGTTGCATTCGGAGGTCGGAACTGTGAATGACGTCATGCCTGAGTTGACCAGGTTCCAGCTACAAAGTCAGAAAACCATTAGTGGGGGGACTCGAGACCGAGTTACCCACTGTTATTTGGTATTTTGTACGTACAAACACCGTAACAACATGTCCTCAGATAGAAGACAGACAGTACTGTGTGTACTACTGATTTAATGAGACACAAATAAAAAAGAAGTGAACAGTGTATTCCTATAGTTTAACCACTGTAAAATGATACAAATCAGTGAGACAAGAACTCTGTATTTCTCTGTCAGTGTGTACTCATACCATGGTCAATGGGGTAAGCCTTGAGTCCGTCGAGCTCAAAGAGACGGTCTTTTATAGGCACGTAGCTAACAAAGTGGAAGGCCTCCATGGTCCGCACTGCACTGATTCCATTCTGTTTCTCCGGCAGGTGCCTGGGCTCCGGTCTCCATAGAAACACAGAAAGAAAGCTTAACAAACTGATGAATTCCCAAAGCCTGACATCCTCTGGTAGACCAATCAAGGATTTTTTTCACAGAATCAAAGACAATCAAAGACTGAGCATGTAAAAGGGAACCCCTGTCTGTAACCTACCTGGCGTGGCTGTTATGTGCTCTGGCGAGCTCTGGGGCATTTCCTATTGCGTAACCTTTACTCTGAAAAATACATAAAAATCGAAAGTTAAACATGACAGTGGGAGAGGAGGGAGGGAGAGAGAGACACACACATACCCCTCTTTGAACAAACCAGACCTAGTTCTAGTGCTGGTCTGGTTCACTGTTGGTTCAAGTTGGGAACCTTCTCAGAACCTGTTTGTTTTTCCACAGGCTAGAGAACCACATCATTATGTTACTGTATACGTTTGAGGTTTCCCCTGAAATGCTCACGCCCAGTTAGCATTTGTACTGTTCATATTGAAAATCATCCATTATACAATGGATGATTTTCAATATGAGCCGTACAAATGTGTTGTAGTCCACCATTGTTGTATGGATGATTTTGTTTGAGAAGAAAGGTAATTATCATTTTGATTCGTATTAACTATTGTTAGCCTTTGTTGGTAGCTAATGTTAGAGCTAGAGCTAACATTACCTAGCACAGATTACCTGCAATTGATCACAATGCAGTTAAAATAAATGATCCACTTATGTCTCCAAGATTCATGTCTTTACAGACGTCAGAATCAATGACTGTGGCTGAAGCAGTGTTCAATGACTGGCGTAACAACAGACATGTACATGTTTAGGGCATGCTTGCTTTCGGAGTTATTAATAGTTCTTTGATTTTCTGAAAGGAACTGTGTATAATTATTGTGCACAACTGTGAATAAACATTTTTAAAAACTTAACTTAAACAAACTAAAGAAGACATGTCTCTTTAGAAAAGTAGTTAATTTTGACAAAAAAACACAAATACAAATACACAAATTCTAAAATCACAACATTTTTTAAAGCATCCAAGAAGTGGTGCCGGTTCCAGACCAGCAAAGAGTTGGTGCCACTCTGGAACCAGTTTCCTGGACGAGAGCCGGTTCTCTGGCTGTCGAAACAGGAAGAACCGGTTCAAGATTGGGCACCGGCTCTGAACCGGCCCTCAAAATGTCTTGGTCGAAAAGGGGTAATAGAGAAAAAGCGAGAGAGAGAAGAAAAAGAACGAGTAAAAGTGAGCATTTGAGACTCAAATAGTGACAGTTCATACAAATGACAAAATATCCTGTTTTTGAATTATATGAGTTACAAAATTTAGTCGAATACGCATGGGGATATTTTTATGTCGTTGACCATCATTTGTTCTTATATATTTTCAGTTGTAGTGAAACCTAGATTCTGGTTACCTTATCTGTAGGAGCCCTATGTAAGTCTGTGTGTGCTTGGTTTGTGGATGTGGACACACGTTTGAAAATGGCGCTATCACATCACATTGTACTTCCTTTACCTTATTAACCTTGCAAGGACGTTTGTAAGCAGTTGGAGCTTCAAGAGCAAGAATAAAGCGAAGTGTACGTGTCAACAATTTCTCCCGTGTTCAGCCCACCGCAGCTTTTTTGGTCTCAGTTAGCCGTAATATTATGTATTTCAACTCAGTACCTATATAGTTTTTGTCAATTTACTGAGATTTCTTAGACTGTAACAGTCTAAGAAAAAAAACATATCTGAGAGGTGACATAAAAAGTTTGAATAAAAAAGCACACTATTAAATTACACAAAAAAATACAGAGTAACAGAGATACTGCACGTAGGAGAATGAGAAAGATCTTACCTCTGGACTGAAACCTTTGGTGAAAGTTTTCATGCGACTAAGGGTGTTGCCGAGCTCAACGCCGCTGCAGTTCAGAAGCACACTCAACAAAGCGTGGGTGGCACATGAATTTGGTATGAGCTAGATAAAGAAAGACGACAACATAAACACAAGTCGTAATATACACTTTATGCACTGTGTTTCTTTTGGCATCATTGTGAGATATGAATACATATGTCAGGATCTTGAAGTGCTGGAAGCAACAAAATATTTTATGACTTCTACTTTGGATGGTTGGATCCAACTCTGCATTTTAGGATGGCTTTATGTCCTTTTATTATAACTGATCTGTTCATATTCATTTTTTATTGGAGCTTTATTTCACCAGGACAGTCTCTTGAGATTAGGACATGCGTGCTGAAATGATTAACAGTTGACTGATAGTAGTTCATTAAAAGATGTTTTTTAGAATTTAATTTTATTTCAGGTGTTATTGCACATTAGCAATACAGAATGTAAAAAAAAAAAGTCTAAACATTTGCTGGTTAGAGCTAGTTAGAAGTACCTCAATTTGTTGGCTTTTCACAGTTTCAAACAATGTATAACTTAGATAGTTGTAGTGGCTGACAGTCAAATTACAAATCATTTTGAGGCGAGAGAAGTTATGAATGCCATTTGCCATTGTTTTTGCCACTTGAGGGAATAAACAACTAAACAAACTAAAAACCTAAACAACTGTTATCTAATGTGATGCCATTTTTTTGTTACTTGTGTGATCTTTTTTTACTTTTACTTCTTATACATATTTTATGTAAGAGCCTGAGGCCTAAGATTTCCATAGACAACAATTGCTTCCCTTTTGGGCATATATCATAAATAAAAGACCTCAAACCTTGAAAAGACTATTAAGTCCAGATTTACATTTTGACTATGAATGAAATTTCCTTGCATTTAAATTATGGACAGCACTGATGAACATAACAGCTCAAAAGACTTCAGATATAGTTCAGTTGCTCACTCATCAAAAGACTTAACATCACCGCAATAACTACAATAACGGCCAACATCTATGATTGCATAAACGCTTACCTGATGAGCAAAGAACATATCATTTACAATTTCCTCGTCAATGACAGAAGTCTCGTCCACCAAGGTGTTAACTTTCCTCCTAGATCGACGTTCTTCAATCCACTTAAACAAGAAGATGAAGCCATAGACGGGACTAAAAAACAAAAACACTTTTCACATATTGTTGCTACAGCCAAAAATGAACACTGACATGAGCTTGGGTGCTGTTACCTGACAATATTCAATTCAATTCAATTAAAAAAAATGTATTTGTCCCCGGGGGGCAATTCAGGGCACACAGAGCAGCAAATAACGACAGTGCAAG
The DNA here is from genome assembly GCF_963691815.1 of Echiichthys vipera. Taxonomy (NCBI): domain Eukaryota; kingdom Metazoa; phylum Chordata; class Actinopteri; order Perciformes; family Trachinidae; genus Echiichthys; species Echiichthys vipera. The sequence continues at coordinate 25,709,779 of NC_139825.1, read as the reverse complement.
TATACAAAACATTTTAACCTAACAACAAGAATAAAGTGTAAGAAAAGAATAAGTGTCAGGATGTTAGTGTGTTAGTACAGGTTAGATACGGAGAACATCGTCGGCGTGAGATGTAGAAAGACATGCGTGTATCAGATGTAAGCAGACATGTGAGCGGGTGTATAAGATGTAAACACGCAGTAGACTGTTGAAACAGGTATAAACAGAACTGTAGTGCAGAGAAGATATAAGTGGACAGTGATCGGATTCAGATGAGGTCAGACATGATACATATGTGTAATGAGCAGACGTAGACAGAACTATAGTGCAGTAATAGAGTATAAATATAATATATAACTATAAGCTAAATAATAAAGTGAATAATAAAGTGATAGTGGTGCATGGCAGGAAAACAGCAGTCTAAGTATATGCTAGCTCTGTGTAACAGATGAATACTGAAAAATAAAGTGACCATAGTGCTTTATTTTTCAGTATTCATCTGTTACACAGATATGCCAGGTAGTTTCATTCTTGACTTAGTTGCAATTATTGTTCACCAATACTTGTATTGACCTTATTGGTTAAAAGTTGCATACCTTTGACACTTGCTTTGAAGATCATAAATTTCTTCTACTTGGACACCTTTGATACCTACAGAATACAAAAACACACGCACTTTAATTTGCTTTATTAGCCCCAGTTCTCCAACTCGGAGTTAAATATATATTGGCTATTTAAATTGTAGCACTGTAAGAAATTTAGTTAATATTACTGTATATATAATATATGAGTTACTCACCAAAATCTTCAACCAGCAAAGTGAAGAGTCCTGAAATTGATAAACATTTTCTTTAAGGTACATATAATTTACAAGAAAACAAATTAAAGATCAGTTTTAACAAAAAACGTGACTCCCTTCTCATATTTCACCTTTGGTTAATCAGAATCAGTTTTAATGGCCAAGTGAGTGTGAACACATACAAGGACTTTGACTCCAGCTTTTTGTCACTCTGAATATACACAGAGACAAAAATAGAAATAGATATACAGCTGACAACAAGAATGAACCATGGTAAACAAACATTTGACCACTATGTGCAGATTTAAATATGAGTATATGTATAAAAAAACAACAAAAAAGCAATGAAATTGTAAAGCATAATGACAATAGTGCAATGGTGCAGAGTGCAACGGGTACCTGGAACTAATATGGAAAATCAATGTTACATCAATCCCTGGTGATTTACCGTTTTTCATTTGTTTTAATGCCTTTTTAATTTCTACTACAGTTAATCCTTCTTCAAGTATGTTTGTCTTCTACATCCAGCTTTTTTATGTCTTCATCTATTTTAAAAAATAAAACGTCACAATCTGATTTATTAAATTTTGATTCATGTAAGTTTCAATAAAAGAGGCAGATTTCATCCTGGACTCATTTCTGATCTTCAATTATAGTATGTATTTTTTTCTTAGTGTGTCTTTGTTTTACAAAATACAAGAAATATAAATATCAACAAACATTTGACCACTATGTGCAGATCACGCAATGGTCTGTAAGCGGGGGCTGATATTTTACAATCTGAAATATCATTACATAACTCACATGAAATCAACCAGTAATCTAGTCTTGAACATTGGTCGTTTCCTGCAGAGTTATGCCGTATATACTGTTCTGATGTTGGATTTGAGGTTCTCCAATCATCAACTACGTGTGTTGTTGTACATACAGACAGTATAGTGACGCTGAATACAGGTTGTGAATTCCTATGAGGTAGTCTTGTCGAGCCATGAATCTGGGGCTGTATTATGATCTGCTGCCAATATCACTTTATCTGAATTATATTTTTGTTTTACATTCAGGCTTAATTTAGCATAAAAGTTCACATTTATTGCTTGGTTGTTAAAGCCATAGACGCATATTAAAATATAATGTTTGTCGTATTTCTCCACTACCAGCATTAACCAGTGACCTTCAGTATTTTCTATGATTAATTAACGTGAACATTAACGTTAGCTGTGTCGTTATTTCTCACCTGGATCACTCTCGAGCTCCAGCCAGCCTTTGTTCATTTTCGCATTTGTGCAAAGATGACTAATTTTTAAGATGTTTTCCAGTCCATGTCCGACAAGAAATGTAATAATCTTAATAAACGATGTATCCTGTATACATTCACGAGACAGCCGTGGAAGAGGGGAGAGAGCTCAAGTTAACATGGACATAGAAAAAAGAACAAGATAAACACAAAAGACGGAATTGGCCGCCTACAATCTACGTCATCAAGAAACGACGAGTCGCAGAAAAACAGTCCCCCTGCAACTTCCTGTAGTGACGAACGGCACAAAATACTCCCCCCGTGTAAACTAACTTATATTAAACCGTATTTTCCCTTATATGTTATTTATTTATTTTGCTTTATTTTTTTATTTGTCATCCTTTCTTTTGATATTACATTTCTGTTCAGAATGCTTTACTGCTAGCATTTACTTTGTAATTAATTTTAAATACTAAAAAATACAAAATCTCTATATTTGATGATGCTGTTGTTGTTGTTGGTGGTGGTGGTACTCAAGCTATCTCTGGTGGTACTCGAAATAATCCAAAATAAAATAGGAAACATTAATTGTTAAATAAATATAATACTATCAAAAAAAACAACAACATTTCTAACCCTAACCCCACTTAAACGTGTAAGATTGTAATTTCAAATTAGTTTAGCATTTCCTGTAATATTTTTCTTTCAATTACAGCCTGCTAGTCACGTTCATGAGTTACGAGCTGAACTATGATGGAAGAGAGTAAGCAGAGGTAAAATTATTAGTTTAAAAACACTACAGAGTGTGGATCAGGAGGAGAATATTTAGAGCAGTTCTTCTGAAACTGAAGTCATGGCTGAAGACAGTCAACAATAAATGATCCTCTGATTCTGAATAGTGTAGGCTGCAGACACAGCGCCCTGAGGCATTTATGATCATTTCTGGGGACCTTAATCTTGCAACTTTGGATTCTACTTTAGCTGTTTTTCACCAGGTTGTAGACTGTCCCACCAGAAACAAGAGGACAATTGATCTTCTTTATGCTAATGTAAGGGATGCAAACAGAGCCCCCCCCTCTGATCACAACCTGGTTCACCTACAGCCACTGTATACCCCCCTGGTCCAAAAACAGCCAGTGACAACTCAGACCATCAGGAGTTGGTCCTCTGAGAGGGAAAGTGCCCTGAGAGACTGCTACAACACCACAGTCTGGGATGTGCTGATCGACCCGCACGGTGAGGACATAGAGGGGATGACACATTGTCTGACTGAACTTCTGCACAGACGTGGTCTCCCCCTGTCAAGACTGTCCGCTGTTACCCTAATAACAGGCCATGGGTAACGCGGGAAGTTAAGGCTGTCCTCAACAAGAAGAAGGCTGGCTTCAGGAGCAGGGACAGGGAGGCCATGAAGGCAGCACAGCAGGAGCTGAAGCACTGTGTGAGGGAAGCTACGGAAAGCTACAGGAGAAAGGTGGAGCCACAGACCAGGTCAGAGGACAGCTGAGGAAGCTCCAACCCAGGAAAGCAGCAGGCCCGGATAAAGTGTGTCCGAGACTACTGAAGACCTGAGAACCACTACAACGGATCTTCAACCTTAGCCTGTAGCTAGAGAGAGTGCATACCCTTTGGTTGAACATCCTGCATCGTTCCAGTTCCCAAGAGGAACAGGCCCAGCGAGCTGAATGACTTCCGACCGGTGGCACTCACTTCACACCTGATGAAGACGTTGGAGCGGCTCTTCCTCAGCCTCCTCAGGCCCCAGGTACAACACGCCGAGGACCAACTGCCGTTTGTGTACCAGCCAGATGTTGGTGTGGAGGATGCCATCCTCTACATTATGGCCAGCCACCCCCTGCACACCGTCATCAGCACCCAGAGGAGCCTGTTCAGTGGAAGGCTGCTCCTGCCCAAGTGCAGGAACAACAGGCTGAAGAACTCCTTTGTCCCTCAGGCCATCACACTTTACAACTCTTCACTCGGGGGAGGAGGAAATAAAGAGGACAGAAGGAGTGGGAGCCACTTACTGTAACATTAATAATCTACTCTACACACCTGGACACTTATCTTCTTCTTTTCTTTGTGCAATAACTTTATCCACCACTTAAGTGCAATTATTTAATCTTACTGCTCATTTCTGTCATATACAGTCATACATATTATATCTTATACATTTCCTCTACATTTAACTTATCTAATTTCATTTTCCATGAATTTTATTTTACCTGTATTCTTACATCTACTTCATATATATTTAACTAAGAGTTTATTGTATATTGTTTTATATACGTTCTGTAATTATTTAGCTAAGAGTTTATTGGTTATCTTATACTGTATTTTTTTATTTATACCTCCCTTGTGTTTTTGTAAGCTGCTGGAAATTCACTTTCCTTGCGGGAGTTCATCCCAAAGGGATCGAGAGAAAGAGAAGTCTAAGTCTAAGCTAAATCAGAGGAATATAACGCAGTAAAATACAAGTGGCCACTACTCCTGATAGTAATGTTCCAATTTGTTTTTTCCCTATAAGAAGTGGATTTAAATTTAATAGAAATGAAGAGAAAATGGGAAGAGGGTGAGATAGCGTGCAAGGTAAGTAACTATATTAAAAACAATCACTACAGGTATTTAGACATAGGTACAGATGGATCCAAAGATGAAAATGATAAAGTAGGAATAGGTGTATATATTCCATCAATATTGGGAAAAGGTTACCAGATCAAATTTCAGTTTATTCAGCACAGATGATGGCAATCATTACTGGTTTACAGTGGGTGGAGGATGTTCGACCAGATACAGTAGTGTTCTGTGTTGATTCATTAGCCTCCCTTCTAAGTGTACTGAAATGAAACTCTAACAAACAAGAGCTTCTCTTGGAAATACTAAAAAGCTTATATAGATTACACAGAACAGGATTATCTGTAACGTTCTGCTGGGTTCCTGCCTATGTAGGAGTCGAAGGGAATGAGGGAGCAGACAAAACTGCCAAGAGAGCAACAATAATGAATAATGTAATAGACATGTCTTTTGGAAAAGCAGAAGTTACAGCAATATTAAAAAAAGAAGTAATAAAAAAGTGGCAAGATAGGTGGGACATGTGCACATAGGTGCACATGGTGTTAAAAGGACAAATAGAAGGGAGAAAACAGTGCTTACAAAAATGAAAATAGGACACACAGGACTGAATAAAAGAAAAAGTGGAACGGATGAGTGTGAATGTGGACAAACAGAAACAGTAGAACATGTATTGATGGAGTGAGAGATACACGGAGGAGAGAAGGAGGCTGGCTGGTGAAGTGCAGAGAGCAGGAAGAGTGTGGAGTGGGAGGCAGACTGGAACAACAGGAAAGGGTGTGTCACTTACACAGAAGGCCGTCATCAAGTATTTAAAGGAGACAGGATTTTTTCTTAAAGAATTTCGTGTTTTTACAACCTACCCTACCCCCCCCCCCCCCCCTTTTTTTTTTTAGTTTATGATTTTATTATTTTATTTATTTACCTATTTTATTTTTGTGTAGAAATACATACAGTAGATGATAGTGTTACATACCCCGATACAGTTGGTGGCGGTATGCACCAAAGAAAGTTATAGTTGCAACCCGCCAATAAACAAAAAGAAGAAGAAGAAGAAGAAGAAGAAGAAGAAGCTTTATTCGCCCCCAAAACCTTAGTTGGAGCTAACTCAACGGGGACGGGGACGGGGACGGTGTTTATGGTCACACTGGAGGAAGAAATGGAAATTGGCATCGTTTTATCAGTTCATTTTCCCAGTTACCGTGCGCAATAACTGGTCGGTGTTTGTAGGCACGGTGAGGTTTCTTGAAGAGAACAACAAAGCCGCATACAAGGTGAGACCCAACAGTGTTGGATGTTGGAGCTCAACTGCAGCTCTCACCGAGCCGACTGTTAGTTAGCCTTTCTGTAATCCAGGCTAACATTAGCTACGCCACTGTTAACACCTCAACAATGTGAGATTGTTATCTTTTTTCACGACAGCCAACAAAACAGTCGGTTCGGCGAGTTAAATCTGCTTTTCTTCTTTTCAAGTGTTAACCAGTCATCCTGTTTGGACAATTCAACAAAATATGTTGTTATTGGCGTTTGAATTTTTTATTGTTGTGTAATGAGATCGCATATTGGTCTGCAGACTGAGCCAGAGAAAATATATCATTTGTATGCATTCACTTAGGTGGCTCAACTAACGACAGGTGCTCTGTGTAAATGCTTATTAACTATAAATGCATAATAATGAGGTGCAGAGGTAGCTCCATGCTACTCGCTAGCTGCCTCCATCCTCGACTCTGGGTGAAATCCCTCCATGTGTCCACGTCATTATGTAACTTAAATATTGAAAAATTAGCTTCAGCACTGATGAATACGAAATTATTTCTCTACTATGGACTCAGAGGTCTGATATTAAGTGTTTGATGAATACTAATGTAAACATATGAGGACTGTAAAGCATGGTACGTTTATTTGCATAGCACCTTTCAACAACAAGGTGATTCAAAGTGCTTTACATTGTGACGGGAATTACAATTAACGTGTTTTGGGGTTTAAAACATTGGAAAAACTTTCTTTATCTCTTCGTGATGCAGACGTTTTATTTATCTCTGCATGCAATTTATATCTTGTGAATATACTTCCCTTTATCCTGTGATGCAAGTGGGACTGAAATTTATAGTTATGATTTAAGTCAAAGCACAGGACAAGTCGACCTTGTGCTCTGCAAATGAAGTGTTGCAGTTTGCACTATCTGTATTTAAAACTCTACAGAACCTGACCTTGAAGGCACTCTTGCAGACAGGAGCCGTTTGTGCAGCCGCCTGGAAGACAGCTTACTTGCAAGGAAGTGATTTGGAAATAAACTCACACGGAGAAGCCGATCGTATTGTTTCTTCATCCTTCTTAATCGACCCTTATTGACTAAATTTACCACATCAACATAAAACATTAAAATCATTGGAAATGATCAGAAAATGACATATAGATGAAATAATTACTACAAATTTCAAAAAAATAAAAATATCATCATAAAAAACAAACAAGAATATCAAAGGAATATAAGTTACTGTGAAGTATAAGCAGTTGATACATTGTATTGTTAACTGAAAGGCAGCGGCAAACAGAAAAGTATTCAGTCTTGATTTGCAAGAACTAAGAGCTGCAGCAGACCGGATTTTTTTTCTGAGAATTTGCTCCAGATATGTGGTTCAGAAAAACTGAACGCTGCCTCTCTGTGTTTAGTTTTAAGTCTGGGGACACAGCAGACCTGTCCCAGATGAGGAGCCTTATATTTATCTAATTTACAACAAGGACTTACTTCTAAACAATATGTACACCAAGCATTTAAAGTGTTTTGTTGTCAGATATTATGTCTGCAGTTAGTCTTTTAAACGTATAGTTGGATTTTTCATCTATCATATATAGATGATGTTTGCAATATTTGCTTTTCTACAAGAACTCAGAGGTAGCAGGTCTACCCATATTGGGAGTCCCAACTCCTTATGAGCAATGGCCAAGTTAAAAGTCTCTGAGTTGTTATTGTTTACATATTGCCTCCTAACATGTCAGGAATATTTATAAAAATATTTCTTTGAGATTTGCCTTTTCTAATTTTAAGATGTGACTTTGTTATATTTTAGGGCTCCTGATGAAGGTGTGTAGGTAATACTCTGAGAGCCTTGTAAGACACCATGTCTGAAGAGGCGATTGCTGAAAGTGACCTGGAGCCCAGCCTTAACAGTGAAGAAGAGTATTCGGAAAATGAGGATGGGGAGGACAATGAGGACAATGAAGACAATGAGGATGATGAGGATGACAATGATGGAGACGATGAAGATGATAGTGTTGGTGAGTGACAAATCAACTTCTCTTGTGCCACTTATTACTTTAATGCATTCACAGACGTTGGTAAAGAAAGAAAATAAATCTGTGCGTGTTAACTAGTCTTTGAAGACAACTGAAATACTAATCTGTTGTCTCTCTCAAGAACGACCTGCGAGTGCCCAGAGCAGGACGGAAACGGCTCAGGATGGCAGGGACTCCACTTCATCCGGAGAGCCATCCTCAGAGCCTCCGTCTCAGCCTGCATCCCGCCCGTCCTCCAGACCCGCCTCTCGCTCTCAGCTCCCAACAAGCCCAGAAAACTTAAGCCAGAGCAAACCACCTTCCAGCAAAACAAAGAAACACAAAGCCTCTAAATTAACCAAATCTTCAAAGTCTTCGAAAGGCTCCAAGCCATCTAAGCCTACACACATGAGGAAGAATATCAGGTACATTTATCTGTTTGGTATTTTCCCTCAGGTATATTACATAATAGAGGTCAACTGAGTAATTGTTTTGGCCAATTAATCCGTGCCGATAGGAACTTGGCTCCGATAGTGGCCGATGGCTGCAGTTTTTTCCCACAGCGCCATAAACCTCTTCTTCCCTGCCCCTGCTCTCCGATCACTGAGGGGCGAGGCTACTCTCTACACGCACACACGCACACACACACACACGCGCACACACACACGCACACACACACACACATAGTGGCCCAGGTGGAGACGACGGCACGCGTTATTGTAGGGTGGAGGCAATAAGTACCACTTGTTCAATTAGCATAAACGTGCATCATATTTCAGCATAACTGCAACATTTCCACCAGCACGTTTTACAAAACCACAGTGCTTGTTAAGAACACGCTAAAATGAAAGCTGTCTCTGTGTAGTCTTATCTTAGTTTGCCATTAATCTTAAAATTTGGCAATTTCTTGTAAACTTTAGCTGCTGTGTAAGTCTGTTTGTCTGCCTGTCTGTCTTTCTTTCCGTCTTTCTGTTTGTCTTACTGTCTCTGCCTGTCTGTCTGTCTGTCTATCTCCCTGTCTGTCCGTCTGCCTGTCTGTCTATCTCCCTGTCCGTCTGTCTGCCTGTCTGTCTATCTCCCTGTCCGTCTGTCTGTCTGCCTGTCTATCTCCCTTTGCCAAACCCAATACATAAAATAACAAACACAAAACCATTTAAATATTGAAATATTAAGCTCTCAAAGGACATTTCAGCTGATCTTGAGCTTTAATATTATTTTCAAATATTAAGTTGGTTTTTTTTAATAAAGTGTTTTTAGTATTTAAAACAATAACTCTATTTAGAGTTTTGTACTTTTGCCAATGCTAAACTTTTTTCATAAATCTTATCTTAACACAGCTTTCAACTACTTTACGTACATTTTTACTCTTATCTTTTTACTCAATTCAATCCTAAAAATATTCCACACATTTCCTACATTGGTGGTTTTATTCATCTTTTAAATCCTATTCATACTAATTAGACTCTTTACAACATTTACAACGTTCGTTTCATTCTCCATCAACTGCTTTTCCATACACACCAGCAATGCAGTTTAGTATCAGCTTTTATACAACACTTCAAATATTCAAAGGTTGTTTTTTTATAGATATTACAGGGTATTATTCGTCCTCTAAATGCTATGCATACCAACTAAACCTCTTCTCACTTTTCCAACTGTTCATACTACTTCATCTTCTCCCCAAACATTCAAGCCTGCAAAACTGTTTAGTGACAGCTTTTTCTAAAACCTTAAAATATTCCACATATTTCATACATTTATGGTATTGTTAAAAATGTTCAAAGACATTCATACTTATTAAACCTGTCACTTATTCAACTCTTCCTTCCAGCATTGCAGTGTAGCTTCAGCCTTTAAGCAAATTTCTGCTTTTATCCAACTTTTTTCCCCATTTGTTACTCCATTAAATATTCTTTTCAAATATTCATCTTTTCATACTTTTGCACAGATTCAGCTTCTTAATATTCTTTTCAAATAATACGGTTTTATGTACTTTTGCACATATTCAGCTTTTTAAATATTTTTTCAAATATTCCATAAAGGCCACATAATCCCTGTGATATTGATCATATTTGTTACGACTGTGAGGGTTTTTCTTAAAGACGTTTTATCCAGACATCTGAGTTGTGACAGCCCTCTGGCACCTCCTGTTTGCCAGGCTTCCATGAGGTGATTAGTGAAATTAGTAACATCCATTTTGGCTGAGCTCTTCAGCTATATAAGCTGTAGGAATCTGGCATTTTGTCTTTCTCTGCCTCGATGTATGGTTTGTTTAGGTTGTCGGTTTAGCTTTGCTTTGATTTGCTTTGCACATACACCACACTCTCCACTCATCCACATACAGCACTCATTACTGATTACTGACCTACATGCATTACATTAATTTGCTTTGTTTAATTTTGGTTAAAATAATTATTTTTGCTAAGCTTAAAGCCATATGCGGTCTCCTTTGTCGATCCCTTGAGTCGGGCTGTGACAAATGGGGGCTTGTCAATAATTGTTTGGCTTGATTCATTGGAAATTTTAGTATCACACATGACAATTTGTTGGTTCTTTTGATGGAGCATTTTTTTCGTCTATTGTTTGGATTGGGGTTGATTGTTTTGGATACGTTTACAGGTGCTGGCATTTTGGTCTATGTTTTTCGCTTGGGAATATCTGAAGTTTCTTCTGTCAGGCTTAGCAACCTGCTCTAATAGAGAGTTTGTTTGCATTCTTCTTTTTTTTTATGTGGTGGTGAAAGTGGCTGGAGCTATATGCTCGAGATCACATCTAGGGTGTAATGAGGTAACTGCTAGGGGTGGAATGGTTCACAAAATCCACTGTATGCTTCATATAACAGTTTTGGAGTCACGGTTTTTGGTTCGGATTTTTTTTTTCTATTTTTTTTTAGATTCTGAAAATACCATGTATCAGATCTATAGCCTAATAGATTATCTTTTAATCAGATATTCTTAAGGACATGTCATGCAAAAACTGAAATAATGAGGCAGATGTGTTTTTATATGTATTTGGCAAAAAGGTAAACAATTGTTTGTCTTCTAGGTAAGAATATAAACACTTATACATTATCAAATCTTTAAAAAATGGGAGAAACTAGGTTTTCTTTAACTAAGATACGCACAAACGTCTATCCCTGAACTGACTGAAATAGGCAACATCAGGTCTATTCAATTCATTTGGAAGTGGGGCTGGTTGACGAAAATGAGGGTCCGGAAAAATATGAGCATCGCATTAAGACTAGAATGTTTTTTTGTAACACGCCTTAAATAGGTTTAATTATGCTGTGAAATCGTCCGTTTAACATGGGGGTCAATAAGAAGCTGCTCTATTGTGCAAACTGCTCCTACTGGACACTCAGAGAACTGCAGTTTTTGGCACTTCTGTATTGGATCAACCCGGAAGTCGCTGTGGTAGGGGCTTTTTTTTTTTTTTTTTTTTAATAGTCTATGGCAGGGCTGTTCAATTAATGTGGAATTGGGGCCGATTGACGAATATTATCCAAAATGAGGGGCCAGGAAAATATGAGCATCACATTAATAGATATTGTAAAACAATGCAACGACATAGGAGTACATGTACTCTCTTCATTTTATCAAAGTAGTCATGACCTCAAAGTGCAACTACCTTGTCAAAAACAATCCTTATTAAATTAACAAACCTGTTAACCAGAGGTTTTCACTCAATTATTGGACTAAAGTGACTTCACAGTGACAGAGACAAAAACTTCTCTGTCCGTTCTCTGGTGAACTGGCGGTTTTCTGTGACAATCTTTCTTTTTTTCAGAGTAGAAAGAGACATTGCGGTGGTGATTTAACCAGACAGAAATGATCGAGACAACAGAGTGGAGCTTAGCGAGCTGTTGCCAAGAGGATTTAGAAACCCATGAAGAATTTAGAAACCCACGAAGAAGAGTGTGCGCAGCGTAGCGTTGTGGCTGAGACTTGCTCCACGCGCTGCCTGCAGGCGCGCAGCCACAACGCTACGCTGCGCACAGCCACAACGCTATGCTGCGCACAGCCACAGTAGCGTTGTGGCTGTGCGCAGCATAGCTTTGTGGCTGTGCGCAGCGTAGCGTTGTGGCTGCGCGCCTGCAGGCAGCGCGTGGACCAAGTCTCCCTTCGTGCTGGTATTTGACGTGCTGATATGGATACGAGAAAGGACAGCGGTCATGAATTACTTTTTTACACAGGCTTCTACTCAAAGGGCCAGGAAATATTCCCTCGCAAGCCAGATCTGGCCAGGGGATGCCAATTGAATAGCCCTGGGCTACATGTATCTCTGACAAACATTGTATCCTATAAAGTAGAAAGAGGAAAATGGCTCTTAAAGCTAAAATAATTTAACTTTCCTATTTTTAAGGTCACATTTCATGCAAAGGGCATCAACATAAAGTGAAACATAAACTCAGCCAGCACTAGACTTTCCTTTCTTTAATATGAACACAAAATACAATGTCCATAATATTTTCATTCCCTGATAGTCAGTTCTTAATAGAAGCATTGGTTTTTCCAATTGAAAATAAAGTGCAGTATCTGGTAAACAATCATATAAATATGGCGCAAGGCTTACGCTACGTTGCACCTCATAAGCCGAACGGCGTGTACCAAACGGGACGGATCCAGCTGCGCTAAGGATCAGCTTTTGAGAATTGCCGATTGTTAAAAAATTGAGATTAGTGCCACTCATCTCAGGGACACCATAAAACGCACCCTTAAGGAAACTTTGATAGAGGTAAGGATTTACCAAGCACAACTATTTCAGCAGGGGGTAGTTTAACTTTTGAGCAACAGAAAGAGCTGCTGAAGTTACAGATGGAACATGAGAAATTCAATCAACAAAAGGAGTTGGAAGTAATAAAACAAAGAACGGAACAGGCAAAACTTTAAATAGTACAGTGTAACCTGAATTTGGTTAAAGAAGGTAAAAAATAACTGATATTAATAGTTCTGCTAGTTAATCTAGGGTGGATTGTACTAAGAATCTGAGATGGCTGCCTAAATTTGATGAGAAAGACCTAGACACTTTCTTTTCTGTTTGAGCGTCTCACTAATGATGAACGTACATTGTTGCTCCAATGGATCACCTTTGTCAATGGCTTTAGGCCATTTATGAGACTTTATGAGGCAGGCTAAGGAGAAATTGGAAGGCTTTATGACCATAAAATAAATCCATCTTTTTCTGCTTGGTCTTTGCCATGTCTACTGGTTAAAAAGACAGATTCCACTTTTAGGTCTTTCACTGACTTTTGTAAACTTAATGCTGTTACAAAGCCCGATGTATTTCCCCTTCCACGGATGGAGGATTGTGTAGATCAAGTGGGGGCAAAAAAATATGTCAGCAAGTTTGACCTTCTTAAAGGTTATTAGCAGGTCCCCCTTTCAAAAAGGGCTCATGAGTTCTGCTCCTTTACCCCCTTTGGTTTATATGCTTACACTGATATGCCGTTAGGGTTGCGTATGGCGCATTGATGAATAGAGTTGTGTCTAGATTGTGTGGCTGTGCGGTGTACTTGGATGATGTGGTAATAGACATTGATACCTGGGAGGAACATCTAACCCGAATGACAGCTTTGTTAGACCGACTGGTTTGGGCAGGGTTAAATATCAACCCAGCCAAATGTGAGTTTGACAGAGCCACTGTTACACACCTAGGAAAGGTGGTGGTACAAGGTGAGGTGCGTCCTGTTGTGGCAAAGGTTGCAGCCAATGAAGTACAGTCCCCATCCCCACCCAGCCCCATCCACTAGAGCAGAGCTCACAAGATTCCTGGGATTGGCAGGTTATTATCGTTGTTTCTGTGCTAACTTTTCTTCTGTAACTGCCCCTTTGACAAACCTGCTTAAGGCTGGAGCCAAGTACAACTGGTCAACTGAGTGTCAGGCAGCTTTTGAGAAAGTGAAGCAGCAACTCTGTTTAGCTCCTGTCGTGGTTGCTCCTCAGCTGGGAAAACCATTCCAGTGGCAGACAGATGCCAGTAATGTTGGGGCTGGGGCGGTTTTATTGCAGTCAGATGGTAACGGTTTTGCAAGACCTGTATGCTACTTCTCTAAAAAAGTTAAAGCAGTGTCAGCTGCAAAATTCTGGGATAGAAAAGGAAGCTTTTGCGTTGATCTGGGCTCTCCAACGTTTTGATGTGTACATTGGGGCAGGTGCTCCGCTGGTGGTGTACAATCCATTGACATTCTTGAGGTCTCTCCAAAATCCTAATCAGTGGTTGATTTGATGGGCTTTGTTTCTGTAGCCTTACCACCTGGATATTCGACATATCAAAAGCCAGAATAATGTAGCCGCTGATGCTCTTTTCCTTGCGCCATTGCCTTAACTACTTGGATATTTTTTGGTTATGTAACTTATGGTTCCTTATGGTGATTGGTGAAATGGGTAACACCCCTGCTGGCTGAGCCCCTCAGCTATATAAGCTGTAGGAATCAGCCATTTTGTCTTTCTCTGCCTCGACGTATGGTTTGTTGTTGGTTTAGCTTTGCTTTGATTTGCTTTGCACATACACCACATTCTCCATTCATCCACACACAGCACTCATTACTGATTACTGACGTACATGCATTACATTCATTTGCTTTATTTAATTTTGGTTAAATGAACTATTTTTGCTAAGCTTAAAGCCATTTGTGGATGATGAGCCGGAAGATATGGTGCAACCTACACAAACTGCTACATTCACAATACAACCTCCAGAGCCATCCGATTTTACCAACCTCAAGAATGGGATCAGGAGATTTCGACCGCTTTCGGCTTGCAAGCAACTTAAACGCAACGTCAGGAGAAAACCAAGTTAACACGTTAGTGTATTCCATTGCCGACGAAGCCGATGATGTGCTTAAGGTGTTAACCCTAACTGCAGATAAAAGGAAGGTGTACACGGATGTCAAGACGGGCTTTGATGCATTTTTAGGCCTAAAAGGAATGTTATCTATGAAAGAGCCAAGTTCAATCAGCGTGTGCAACTGCCAGGAGAAACGGTGGATTCCTTCATCACCGCTTTCTACGGATTAGCTAAACACTGCAACTATGGACAGTTACAGAACAAGCTGATCCGCGACAGGTTGGTGCATCGGGCTGAGAAACGTCTCATTGTCAGAAAAGCTACACCTAGATAGAAACCTAACCCTTGAAACTGCTTTAACAAAGATGAGGCAGTCTGACTTAAGAGGAGAAAATGGCGGTGCTAACAAGTGCTCTAATGTTGATGCTGTGCATGCTAAAAGCTACAGAAAACCCAAATTTCCCTCAAAGCCTCAGCCACACGCACAAACATCTTAATACACAGTCACAGCCAGGTTCAAAGGCCTGTTATAGATGTGGGAAAATGCCCTCGCAAGTAAAATTGGAATGCCCTACTAAAGATGCTGTGTGTCACAACTGTGGCAAAAAGGGAGATTATGGCAAAGTGTGCAGAAACTGTACTAAATCTCTGAATGCTGTCACCACGGAGGAAGAAGAGAACTTTTTCCTGGGAGCTGTGGATGCTGGAAAAGACCCGTGGACGGTACAGTTGCAAGTGAGACAAAAAAAAAGTGTGCTTTAAAACAGACACTGGTGCTGATGTCACCGCCATGCCAGCTGAAGTGTACCATGACATTACAGAGGGTCATGAAGTAAAGCGCCTGGCAGTGTCGACACGCCCATTATTTGGGTTAGGGGGCAATGTACTCTGTCTCCTAGGTGCAGCCAGAGAGACACTGCACAAAGGCAAAACGACAGCCATAGAGGACATTTATGTAGGAAAAGACCTACACACTGCACTGTTATGAAGGCCTGCCATTGAACAGCTTTAGCTTGTGTTCAGGGTTGACAGCATCACCATGGAATAAGTGAAACAACAGTACCAGAAGCTGTGTTGCTGCTTGGGTCTTGTTCCAAGGCCATACTCAATTAAATTAAAGCCAGGGGCTGTACCCTTTTCTCTCCACACACCACGTAGAGTCCCTCTGCCGCTTATGGGAAAAGTGAAAGAGGAGATAGACTGTATGGAGAAGATGGGTGTGTGTGATCACCAAGATTGAGGAGCCGACTGATTAGTGTACCGGGATGGTGGTGGTACTGAAAAAAGCAGGTGGCCTGGAGGGGGTACTGTGTCACATTGAAGACATCCTGGTCTGGGGACAGACGCAGGAGGAGCATGATGTGCGGCTACATGCGGTGCTAGAGAAGGCACAAAAGGCCGGTATTACACTCAACATGGACAAATGTGAGCTCACATGCCACACAGTCACATTCCTAGGGCCTTATACCGTGCTCCTCTGAGAGCTGCAAGAGCACACACAGACGCAAGCTTACTAGAGAACACCAACATCTATGTAGACTCTGCCATCAGCCACATTCCTCTCAGTGGAGATTATCTGAGCAGCCTATGTGAGCACCTGAAGGCAGACGGCACATGCTCTTCACTGATGGAGTACTGCACAGATGTCTGGCCTTACAAAAGCCAACAGCAGGGAGTGCTGAGACATTACTGGGCTGATAGAGCAGTGCTGATTGTGCACGATGGACTGCTGCTGCAGGGGACGAGAATCGTCATCCCATCAGCCTTATAGGTTGATGAGCTGCAGAGACTACATGAAGGACATCTGTGGGTGACAAAGTGCAGGGGTCGGGCCAATCATACGGTATGGTGGCCAGGACTCAGCAACCAGCTGAATGTTATTACTAGTAAAGGAGAAGAACCTCAAACTTTACTTTAGTCCAATAATTGAGTGTAAACCTGGTTCACAGGTTTGTTCATTTAAGGATTGTTTTTTGACAAGCTTGTTCCACTTTGAGGCCTATGACTAATATTTACATTGATAAGATAAAGAAAATATTTTTACAGCCCCTAATTTTGGATCATTTTCATCAACCGGCCCCAATTCCAAATTAATTGAATAACCCTGATTTAGCCTCTATTCAGTCAGTTCAGTGATTGCTGTTTGTGCATATTTTAGTGAAAGAGAACCTTTTTTCTTCATTTTTTTCTAAGATTTGATAATGTAAAAGTGTTTATATTCTTACCTAGAAGGCAAACAATCGTTTACCTTTTTGCCACTTAAATATATAAATGCAGCAATGTGTCTCCTACGGTTTCAAAATCTCACTTCACTTTCATTTAATATTGTTACAGTAATCCCTAAGCAAGCTGCCTTATTATTTCAGTTTTTGCATTGCATGACATGTCCTTAAGAATATCTGATTAAAAAAATAATCTCATTATTAGGCTATAGATCTGATGCATGGTATTTTTAGAATCTAAAAGATATAGAAAAAAACAACCGAACCGAACCTAAAAACTATGACCCCAAAACCGTGATATGAACCGAACAGTGGATTTTGTGAACCGTTCCACCCCTAAAACAAACTGATCAGGAGTGCTGGTGATCTTGTGGGCTGGGGGGGCAGAGAGGAGGATGCTGTCCAGACTCCGGTCTATCCTGGACAATGTCTCCCACTCTCTCTACGACACACTGGCCCAGCAGAGGAGCACCTTCAGCAGAAGACTCCTCGCACCCAGATGCACCTAAGAGCGCCACAGAAAATCTTTCCTGCCTGTAGTCATTAAACTATACAATGCATCCCTAGGAGTCTTTCCCTGCCATATATATACACACACACACACACACACACACACACACACACACACACACACACACACACACACACACACACACACACACACACACACACACCAACCACTCACCGGCCACTTTATTAGGTACACCTTGCTAATGCCGGGTTGGACCCCCTTTTGCCTTCAGAACTGCTGTTAATCCTTTGTGGCATAGATTCAACAAGGTACTGGAAACATTCCTCAGAGAGTTTGGTCCATATTGACATGATAGCATCACGCAGTTGCTGCAGATTTGTCATCCATGATGCAAATCTCCCGTTCCACCACATCCAAAAGGTGCTCTATTGGATTGAGATCTGGTGACTGTGGAGGCCATTTGACTACAGTGAGCTCATCATCATCTTCAAGAAACCAGTCTGAGATGATTTGCGCTTTATGAAATGGCGCATTATCCTGCTGGAAGTAGCCATCAGAAGATGGGGTACACTGTGCTCATAAAGGGATGGACATTGTCGGCAACAATACTCAGGTAGGCTGTGGCGTTGACACGATGCTCAATTGGTACTAATGGGCCCAAAGTGTGCCAAGAAAATATCCCTCACACCATTACAGTAATTGATACAACCGTTGATACAATCTTCTATTGTCCAGTTTTGGTGAGCCAGTGCTAATTGTAGCCTCAGTTTCCTGTTCTTCGCTGACAGGAGTGGCACCCGGCGTGGTCTTCTGCTGCTGTAGCACATCATTGTATGTCCGACGTGTTGTGCGTTCACAGATACCTCGGTTGTAACCAGTGGATATTTGAGTTACTGTTGCCTTTCTATCAGCTAGAACCAGTCTGCCCTTTCTCCTCTGACCTCTGGCATCAACAAGGCATTTGCGCCTACAGAACTGCTGCTCACTGGATATTTTCTCTTTTTGGGACCATTCTCTGTAAACCCTAGAGATGGTTGTGCGTGAAAATCCCAGTAGATCAGCAGTTTCTTAGATACTCAGACCAGCCCATCGGGCACCAACAACCATGCCACGTTGAAAGTCACTTAAATCACCTTTCTTCCCCATTCTGATGCTCGGTTTGAACTGCAGCGGATCGTCTTGACCATGTCTACATGTCTAAATGCATTGAGTTGCTTTCATGTGATTGGTGGATTTTAAATTTGCGTTAACGAACACTTGGACAGGTGTACCTTATAAAATGTCCGTTGAGTTTATATATTTTTTCAATATATATTTCTGTTTTTCCAAATATATGTTATTTGTATAATATTGTTTGTATAGCTCGAGTTAGCAACGGAAATAATTTCCCCCTGGGAAAGTATTTCTGATTCTAATTACAAAATATTCTTAAATGTTTGTATGTAAACTGAACGGTTTCCTCATGCTAACAGAAAGCTGCTGAAAGAGGATCAGCTGGAGGCTGGGACCAAGGCTGCCCAACAGGAGGAGATGGACAGACGGAAGCGTCTAGAGCAGCAGAGGAAGGACTTCCCTACACCAGCCTCAACGGTCCTCGACTCAGCTCAGCTAGGTGACTGTCACTGTTTCAGTGAAGCTACAATCTTTACAGTCCTACTTCAGTTTGACATTCCTTTTGTTTGCTTTATATCCTAAATTCCTCAATACCTTCCCATCTCTCCAATAGCCGACACTACTTCAATTTTAGGAGAAGTGTCTCAGATGGTCCCGGCTCTCATGAGCAAGCAGGATGTGATCTGTCTAGATAGCAGTGGTGATGAAGATGAAAAAGTGGACTTCAAGTTGCCTGCCCTTGCCATAAGAGATGGTAAGATTTATGAAACTTTTGTGAAACTGTGATGCTTTTTTTCTCCAGAGAGCAAGCTTTCACACAGTTTCCACTTGTCCTGTGATGGCTCAGATATAATTGAGCTTAGTTCTGGGGATGAGGATGCCCTACAGATAAGCAGCGAGTCAGCCGATGAAGATGCTGATGGCGCCGCCGCCTCAGAGGAGAGCAGCGGGGCACACATCAATGACGCCACGAATCTGCCTGATGCCCAGGGTCGAGTGCTGGTTAATATCAGTCACCCTGCGGAGGAGAAAGACATTTACCTCGCTCCACAGCTGGCCAAGGCCCTCAAACCTCACCAGGTACGGCCAACATCTCGTTGTCACTCTAACTCTCAAGGCATAAACGCTTAGTAACCCACAGTCCAGCTTGTTTTCTCTCACAAATTTGTCTCCTCATTTCTAAGATCGGGGGAATTCGGTTTCTCTATGATAACCTTATTGAGTCGTTGGAGCGGTATAAGACTAGCAGTGGCTTTGGCTGCATCCTCGCTCACAGCATGGGCTTGGGCAAGACACTGCAGGTCATTTCCTTCACTGACATCCTACTGCAGAATACTGAGGCTCACACTGTGCTGGCCATTGTTCCTGTAAGTAATTAAAGTGTATACTGTGTTAAACTAAATGAAATTCATGTTCCCGGAGGTCACTATGTTATTTTGATTAAATTAACCTACTAAGTCTTTGTTTCCCTCATAAAAAGGTGAACACACTTCAGAACTGGCTGAACGAGTTCAACATCTGGCTCCCACCGCAAGAAGCCATTTCCCCTGACACTGACCCTGCAGTCGTCACAGGCCGAACATTCAAAGTTCACATTCTCAACGATGAGCACAAGTATGTAAAATGCCATGTTTTGTGCAAGGTTAAGCATTTATCGTCAAACATTTGGGCTGTTGATCATGCTGACTGTGCCACCTGCAGATCGACGCTGGCCAGGGCCAAAGTTGTGGAGGACTGGTCCAGAGACGGGGGGGTGTTGCTGATGGGTTATGAGATGTACCGCCTGCTGTCCATGAAGAAGAGCTTTGTGATGGGCAAGAAGAGGAAATCAAAGAAGCCAGCAGGACCAATCATTATTGACCTGGATGAAGAAGATAGACAGCAGGAACTCATGAAAGGTGAGCAGAATTAAAAAAAAGCAGTGGCCTAAACAAATTTGTCTGTGTACCATTTAAAACTTCAATGAGGATAAGAGATGCAAATGCAAACACAGATTTACAAAATTATTCACTCAATCTTTCCTCATTACTTTGTCTTTTCAGGTATTGAAAGGGCCATAGCGCGTCCCGGCCCAGATGTGGTGATATGTGACGAGGGTCATCGCATTAAAAACTACCATGCCAGCACTTCACAGGCTCTCAAGAACATCCGATCCCGGCGCAGAGTAGTGCTGACCGGGTACCCGTTGCAGAACAACCTCATTGAATACTGGTGCATGGTGGACTTTGTTAGACCAGACTTTTTAGGCACACGTCAAGAGTTCAGCAACATGTTTGAGAGGCCCATTCTGAATGGGCAGTGCGTGGACAGCACACCTCAAGATGTCCGCTTGATGCGCTACCGCAGCCATGTGCTGCACAGCCTGCTGGAGGGTTTTGTCCAGAGGTAAACCTCCTGTCAATGCTGAATTTAGTAAAATCATGGAAAAAAACATAGTAGCATGGATAATGCTTACCTGTCAATGTTCTCTGTGGTGCTTTTCTGGTTTACAGACGAGGTCATGATGTGTTGCGAGACCAGCTTCCCTCCAAGGAGGAGCATGTGATCTTGGTGCGGCTCTCTCCCATTCAGAGGGCGCTGTATACCAAGTTCATGAAACGCTTTCAAGAAGCGGGGAACAGCGGCTGGCTCAGTCTAAACCCACTCAAAGCCTTCTGTGTGTGCTGCAAGGTGAGACAGTTTCCCTCCCGTACCTCTGGTAGTGAAGCGCCAGCCCAACCTGAGATAAATTTCTGAAGAATCTGGTGAATTTTTTTTATCAAGTAAGCCTCCCTTTTTTCTTTATTTTTTTATCCTGGATCGTTCCAGATCTGGAATCACCCAGACGTCCTCTACGAAGCCCTGCAGAAGGAGAATCAGGCCAACGAGCAGGACCTGGACCTCGATGACATCACTAGTAACCCCCGCTGCCCTGCACCCGGTGCTGGCCTCAAAGCCAAAGTAGCCGACTCAACTAACAGCAAAGTCAACAACACCCTGCCAGCACTCAATCCCTCTCAGGAAAGAGCCAATCAAGTCATCACATATGAATGGGTATGTTAAAGCAGTCCATGTAAAGCTGCTTTCTTCACAGTCCAATCGTTTTAAGATCTTTGTTTAAAACTTTAGGCATCAAGTAAAGTTTTAAAATATTAAAATATACTACTTTGTTTAGTGCTGATATAATCTTTATAAACATATTCTGCATAGAAATTTAGAATCTGTAGGCAATAGGACACAAGATTTGTGTAGCGGAAGCGGTCTGGTTTGTAGTCATATTATCGGTTAACATAATCTTTGTGGATCAGTTTGTGCGATCAGATATTGTCTGACGATTTAGGTTTCAGTGATTATTTATCGGCATTGATATGCAGATTATAGAGAGGTCGTCTCTCAACCCCAACTCCATTCTCACATCTCAAGTTTCTAGTCGGATCGTAAACAATGGCCGCTGCTCAGAAGAGGAAGACTTGACCTGAATATCAGTTGGCTAAACTAGAAATCCCAAAATATCATCTGTGTCCCCAGAGGCTAATTTGTCATCAGACAGGTTCTGAGATTGGTGCTGATATGTCTGCTGTACCAACATGTAATCTTTGTTGTCAATTCCATTAGGGGTTTGTTGTTTCGTTCCTCCAGGCCTTGGGTCTCTTGGAGTCACACTGCCTTTTAGTCCAACAGCCTTTTCTTCCACATTATATGTTTCAGGCAAAGGGCATAATGTCAAACTACCACATTGGACTTCTGGAGAACTCTGCCAAGATGATTCTGCTCTTCCATTTGATTGATGAGAGTGTAAGAAGAAGAGACAAGATTTTGGTCTTTAGGTAAGTCCAGCATGTATTGTCTTAAACACAAATCCACGATTTAAGCAGCTCAGAGAAGAGTTAAACCAGTTATTCAGACGTATTTGGAACTTTCAAAGCTTTTACGATCCGTCAAAAATTTGTATTTTAACCCTCCTACATCTTATGAGGGTTTCTGCTTCTCTTCCTGGGTACTTCTGTAAGCTGGAGTTTCGTAGTCAACCAAAATTATGACCTTTTTAATGAAACAAACTGGTTGATTGTAGCCGTAATTCTACATCCAGCAGTACTGTGATGAAATATCTGACTGATTAATTGTAACGCTTTACTTTGAGTATACCAGTCTCCACAACACTGCTGTCACTTGAAGTCCATTTTTTTTAAACTAGAAGGGCAGTCCAAGGCCATGCCCTATCTCACATTGTTAATGAAAGTGTAAAACAAAATGTGTGTGCACCCCTTGATTTGGATCCACTCCAAAGTTTAATGGGTTCTTCCTTGGCCCATGCTACACTCTTCCACCACGATTCATGGAAATCCATAATGCTAATAATAATTCCATAATCCTGCTGACAATAACCTGAGGTAATAACTTCCAAAGTACACCTACTTTCCTACCCCTTATTATTCGTCTCTGCTCTGCAACTACTAGTCAAAGTTTGTCCACCCTGACGGTCATTGAGGACTTCTTAACGAAGAGACCCATGCCAGCAGGCATCGCCTCTCCTGACACCCGGAGCCAAAACTGGGTTCGCAACGTCAATTATTACAGTGAGTCATTCAATTTGTGCTCTCTCATCTCTCTCTTCCAAACCTAGTACTCTTTCTATTCTGTATAAAGGATTGTCATCACTGTCATGATTGCCTTTACTGATACAGTATCACTTACTGCAGTTCACCCTTTTGATCATTTGTCTTGGAAAATGTTAAATGTGCTCTGGAAACAAGTTCAGGAGCCATCTGTTGCAATTTGACAAAGATGTTTGAAATTTTTTATTTTTTTATATAATGCATGTACTGTCTATTCACTGTTCTGCCAAGATCAGGGGTGTCCAAACTTTTTTCATGGAGGGCCACATGCAGAAAAATATAAGAAAGGCTGGGCCACTCACTAGAGATGAGGTTTATTGCCTCACCTCGTGTATTAAAGTTAACAAAATCAAATATCAAATGTAGGTAAATTATGCTTGATAATTGAATATGCTTAAAGGAAAAAAAAACCTACATCACAACTTTCCATTAATGTTTATATTTGTTTCAAAAAGGATTGGCAGCTCATTTTCAAAACAGCAGCCTTAAAGTTTGCTTCTTAGTCAGGATGGTGATCCCTCTTCATAGCCCTGTATAAAGGGAGAAAATAAGATATTTATGCAAATAAGTTATTAAATAATTGAGCTTGTGAACACATGAATACTGTAAAATATATTTTTTAACTCACCTTTAATAGGAACAGCGTTGAACTTAGTGGAAGCAGTGATGCTGGGCTTTGGACTGAAGGATAGCTGGCAGGTTAGGAGTGAGTTTGGTGGTTGAGATGCGAAGGACATCACGCAGATGGCTGTCGGTCATTTTGGTTCTCAATCTGCTGTTGTTCAGAGTTAACAGAGAAAACGTTTGCTCACATATGTATGTCGAGCCAAACAGACTCATCATCAGAGGAAACTTGGCCTTTTCCAAGCTCTGGTAGAAGTCGGGTAGGGAGAGAAGCTGATGTTGATTCTTCAGAGAATCATCACACTGCATTTTGATAAGTTCCAATTGGAGACTCTTTTCCACTTTTTCTGCATCCATCAGGAAGGGAGTCGAGAACAGCTTGATTTCTTTCTCAATTATAGAGAAATCTTGGAAACGCTGACTGAATTCTGTCTAAAGAGATGTGACCACAGACACATATTTCTCCTTTTTAGCAGAGAGGTTGCTCTTTGGAAAACCACACTTGATTTCGGACAGCGTGGGGAAGTGCGCAACATTGAAGTTGTGCAGTTGTGACTCAAAGAGACGGAGCTTCGCGCAGAATGCTTTCATGAGCGCATACAGCTGTGGCACAAGCGGTCTTTTCCTTGCAGGCTCTTGTTCAGTGTGTTAAGATGACCTGTAAGATCAACTAGAAATGCCAGGTCTGCCAACCACAGAGGGTCACTCAGTTCACGGAGAGGTTTGTCCTTCTCTTTCAAAAACTGATCAATTTCTGATCTCAAAGAATAAAACCGCTGCAGCACGGAACCGCGGCTGAGCCTGCGCACATCACAATGATAAAGTACGTCCCCGTATTCAGCATCGACATCAGATAGGAAAGCTTGAAATTCTCTGTGATAGAGCCCTCGTGCTCAAATTATGTTCACTGTTTTCACAACTGTATTCATCACATCGCCAAGCTGGACTGTCTTGGCACAGAGGGCTTCTTGGTGGATGATACAGTGCATTTTAGCAGCCTCACCTCCACTCTCTCACACCCTGGCGCACACCATAGAGGCCATTCCTTTGCGCTCGCCTGTCATAGCCGGAGCCCCATTCGTTGTAACTCCACACAGCTTGTCCCATTTAAGATCCATCTTGTCAATTGCATCTGACACAGCTTCAAACATGTCATTTCCCGTTGTTGTGCCCTTTAGACTCCTAAGATCAAGCAGCTCCTCCGTAACGCAAAAGTTGTGGCAGTTTCTTGTGTTTTGTTAGCACGGAGAAAATACTGCTGTTGAGCTAGCAGGCTAGCTGCCATTTGCTTAACTTTCTCTTCTCGCTCAGCACCAGTGTAGGACGTGTAGGTCTGATGTTTGGTTTCATAGTGTCTTCGCACATTATAATCTTTCATCACTGCAACACTTTCTTGGCAAATCAAACAGACACATTTCCCCTTGAATTCTATGAAGAAATATTAATTTTCCCACGTGTCTCAAATTTTCTGCACTCACTTGCTATCTTGCGTTTCTCTGGTTCTCCCATTTTTCTCCTGGCAAATGTTTTCTTTATTTATTTTATTTAGTGGAAAACCTGCCTTGTTGAAAACTGACGCTCCACCCAGTGTTGAAACTAAGAATTACAACACAGTCCAGTGCAAGTTTCATGTGAGGGCCATCGATTCGATTATATTTTTAAATCTTGCTGCAGGGCAATAAAAAATGGACCACAGGCCGCAGTTGGCCCGTAGGTCGTAGTTTGGACACCCCCGGCCAAGATGAATGACCTTTCATATAAGAATTCAATAGATTTAAAATCTCCAAGCTATATCTTATCTTAAGTATTCAATGGCAAATATTACCATGATACACTCTGCTAGTTTAAAGTGCGTTCGGGTGATTCAGTGTTTATGCACATCTGTCTACAGGACTGGATGGGAGTACATCTGCCTCAGAAAGAGAGCGACTAATTAATCAGTTTAATGACCCAGAAAACACCGCAACATGGGTCTTCCTGCTTTCTACAAGGTATGTGTCTCTGCTCTCTCTAATAACTGCTCACACTTCCACTGTACCCTGGCAAAAATGTTATCAATAATTTACACTGTTCGTTTCAGAGCGGGCTGCTTGGGGGTAAATCTGATTGGGGCCAACCGTGTCGTTGTGTTTGATGCCTCCTGGAACCCATGTCATGATGCTCAGGCAGTGTGTCGCGTGTACCGCTATGGTCAGAGGAAACCCTGCTACATTTACCGCCTTGTCTGTGATTTCACCTTGGAGAAGAAGATCTATGACAGACAGGTCTCAAAACAGGGCATATCCGGTAAGAGATTTGTACATGCATACCATCTGTTTGTTAGACATTGCATTTCTTGCGTTTTCACAATCCCTCTTATTGTCCAATCATAGCTATCAGGGTCTGTCTCATGAAGCAGGGCAAAAAAACTGAACAACCAAAATAAATTCCAGATTTTATTAATTGCATGTTTATGGTCCCATATTGTAAAAAGTGAGATATGTCTTTTTTTTTCATATTTAGCAGGTCAAGGTGCCATGTAAATACTGTGAAAGTATTAAAACACTCAATCCACAGAGAAATGCACACAGCTCGTATTCAGAAACTTTGTCTTTAAAGAACCGCCAGACATCATAATCAAAAATACAAGTATGAACCTGAAAATGAGCATAATATGGGACCTTTTAAAGTAAAGTCAATATCAGATAAAATGGACACTAGAAATAGCCTGAGAAATAACCAAGATATAACTATTTTCTCCCAAGTATTGATTAACTTGTTATCAAGCACTTATCCAAGCTCTAGTAACACATACTTAATCTGATCCTAATGGGAGAAATTACTAACATCTACCATCATTCTTAAAATGTTGTGTCTGTGTGTTTGTATAAAGATCGTGTGGTTGATGACCTGAACCCGGTGATGAACTTCACTCGTAAGGAAGTGGAGTCGCTGCTGCATTTTGTGGAAGAGGAACCCGGTCAAATCTCTCTGGAATCCCGCTCAGACTTTGAAACAGTGATGTATCAAGCTTGTCAGCTTTACCCACACCTCATCACCAAGGTACACTTGCATGATGGATGTTACTGTACTTCTAAGCCTAGAGTCCGCAACAAAGGCAGTTTTTTTGTTTAAATGTAGGTATTACTTAACTCAGTGATAACTCAGTATTGGACTTTTAGTATATGTTAAACCTATGTCTGTGATAGTGAGTGGTCTTAGCCTGCAGAGTACAAAAACAAGAACTTCTAAGCCGCTACACTTCTTACCAAAAAACAGTTCCATTACCCCAGCCTAACTAGTATAACTAAAATCTTCTCTAAAAGGGGCTGAAGTCTGACTGTGGTGAAATAAGAAAGATCAACCTGCCTCTTGCATGATAAAATCCGATCTGACGGTTGATCTGTAATTACATTTCCGTCTTCTCATTTGTCTCCTTAGCAACCTTTTCATCATGAGTCTTTGCTGGTGGACCGGAAGGAGTCGAAACTGACCAAAGCAGAGAAGAGAGCCGCCAAGAAGAGCTATGAGGATGAGAAACGAGCCTCAGTGCCCTACTCTCGCCCATCGTATGCCCCCTATTACCCAACCAGTGATCAGGCGCTCACAAACATACCAGCATTCAATCAACGTGGTTGGTAGGTTTCAGACTGTTTGTATCTCATTTAATTTGTTTGCGTAGTGGTTAACCGATGCTAATGGTTGTTTCACTGTAAATCTTTAGCTCTTTTCCTGGATAGCTCAGCTACAGTCGCAAACTAAGCAGCAGTGTTTTCCTGATATTCTGTGATGCAATACATTACAATTTTGAACTTCCACATAAATCCCCTTAAACTCTGGAAATTACTATCTCCAAAAACACACGTCCAAAAATAAAACCACCATTGATTGAGGTTGTAGCTCAACATGAGTTTCTCCTCTTCTAATAAATTTTCGTTCCATTAGATACAACTGCTATGTGTGTATTTGTGAGCATCTCACAGTTCAGCCCTCATATTTTCAGGCGTCCCATGGCACAGCCAGATGACAAGCCGGTGGCAAGTGTCAGGCCCATCCAGTCAACCCCAATCCCCATGATGCCTCGGCAGGTCGGCATGGGCATGGGCATGGCTGGCTCCAGCTCTCCCTCTCTGCCTGTCAACTTCCTGCAGAAAGCTGGAGTTTATGTGCAGAGGATCGTCACCACGACGGGTAATGTATAATGTTTGTAAATGCTTTAATCATTGAAAGTACCACACTAACCCTAAAATGGTAGATGTTTACATTTTCAAGTGCTGCCAGCCAGCCACAGCGTAGCCGTCTTCAGCGCGCACGCGGACCCCGCCCACTGCACTGGAGGGTGAAAGGCATGGGGTGGGGGAAGGATAGTGTGTAATGCGCGTGTTTACATGTGTCAATGGGTGCGGGTGTCATCATAGGCCGAAGAGTCGGCCAGTCCAGTGTCCCAGTCAGTTTCTCAGTTCACAGGATGTCATCTATAACACAGCAAGTTGCCATGGAGACTTCCTTGATCAGGTTCTAGACAGAGTCACCAGTCAACAGCTGCCTGTGAGAGAAAGGGAGGGAGGAAAGTATGGGAGCGTCACACAGCAACAATCTCAGGAGGAGTAGATCCGGCGGCGGCCTTGGCCAGGGCAGCTGCCACCAGTTCCTGAAATGCAGATTAGATTATGATTGTTCTGGGTTAGTGTGAGAAGCCACATTTCAATAGACAGGATTACTCTCTTTGTCCATTCTGGTCTTCGATCCATTCGCCCTTTGCAAAGTTGAAAGCTTCACCAAGATCATATCTGTGTACAATAACCGTAGTCTTTTTCGGTTAATAGCCACAGTCTGAGTGCTAACAGCTCCACTCATTCCATCTATCGTGTTGGGCAGCCAAGTGGGGCTGTGGACTGCTGTCACCATCTGAATTTTCTGATACACCAGGGCAATACCTGATCCAATCATGGTTCCGAAGTATATAACTAACTAAACAACTACTACTAATTTTTCTTCTTCTCTAAAGAGAAGAAAAAATTAATCATGTCTTGTGAAATGTAATGACTAGACATTACATATTAGACTAGACATTAACCTGAGCCATTTTGTATCTACAGATATTGTAATCCCAGGAGCCAATAGTGCAACAGATGTTCAAGCTCGTATCAGTGCAGGAGAGAGCATCCATGTTATCAGAGGATCGAAAGGTAATTGCAACAACACAATAATCGTCTCTGCATACAAAGCATTTTGAGGTACTGCCTCCATCACTTGTTGGTTTCTCCACCACAGGTACCTACATTCGGACAAATGATGGAAGGATTTTTGCTATTCGATCTGGAAAGATCAGTAGGACAGCAGTCGTGGACTCCACTTCTTCAAGAGGTACAAACATATTTATCATTCTTGGTTCCTGCTGCCTAGTTTTGTATTACAACCATCCAAACAACTTGCACAGCGCTCAGCTTGTAGTTCATCTTACTTGTCATGAGAAGGACTATACAACTATATAATTTTTCTGTCATTGTTGGGCAAGGCACGGTTAATATAATTTGCTCTTTCAACATGGGTTGTGTTGTTAATGCGCTAAGTAGCTTACGGACGGCATGGATGGTAAAAAGACGTCACAGTGCCATATTGCGTCATATCATTGGGGTACAACACGTGCAGTAAAATCCGGTCTGTAATTGCTGAAATGCTTAATAACATGGGGGTGTTGATTTATTTCACTGAGTTGTCCATCTGCCTTGAGCCGGAATATATTGTATATGAAAATAAAGAAGTGTATATTGGCCGCCATCCATTTGAGCATACCCAAAAAGTTATCTCTGGTCGAGCGCATCCAAGATCACCTGAGCAGAAACCATTCCTTTATTTCTAGCGCTGTTTGCTGTAACGCTCCAACATTGCAGCTCCAGTTACATTGCGCATGTGTCATACCCCATAACTCTCAGCTTCCTTAAATAACATTTGCCTTCTAATTTCACTGTACATGTCTCATGGCACTTCATGACTACATTTTTCTGTCCTGCAGTCTCCCAGGGTTCCCTGATCCATCCACTCAGTAATGGCTGTTCATCGCCTGTGGATCAACAACAGGGCTCCCCCGATGGGGAGCAGCGGCCAGCCTCTCCCTTAAGCTCTGAGATTCTCAGAGAGCTCAGCCGCTACACGTCATCCACAGGTGATGCCACTGCTGGCCTAGGGAATGAATTATCGTCAGAAATGTTGGCTGTACCAGCAGGGGATGAAGGCAGTTCACAAAACAATCAAACAGTTGATCTCAGCAGGCAACTCAGTGACGACATCTTGAGCCCGGCTTTAGAGATGCGTGGCAGCAAGCGCAGGAGTACTGAAAGCCAGGGCAACACACATGTAGGAGGCAAACGCACTTCTGCTGCAACACGTTTCCCTGGACTGTCCATGGGCTCCAGTGGGCTCAGTTATCCCCCCGTTGGTCTGAACTCCTCCATGCTGGGGAACCTAAGTCACATGAGTCATCCACTTCTGATGGATGGTAGTAGTGGATCGTCATTCCTTCAGACCCCAGGACAAACACTGGCAGACCTACAGAGCATGTTCCCCTCTGCAGGCTCGGACCTACTGAGACAGTCTGCCACAGGGAACGGACACCTTCCCACCCCCTCCTCGTCCTCTCTGTCCACTGTTTTCTCGTCTACTTCCACCACCACCCCAATGTCATCTACACCTTCAGCAGCAACCTCTTCCTCCCTGGCGTCAAGTTCTCTGCCTCCGTACTTGATGAATCCCAACATGGCTGGCCTGCTTTCGTCAGGCTTCCCTCTCAGCTACAGTCAGTCGCTGCTCTCTGAGCCGAGGATGTTCCCCTCCCCTCTCCTCTCCGGGTCAGGGGGATTCTCCATGCCTAACTCCAGCTCCACTACTTCCAGTTTCCTCTCCCATTTCAACAATCCCACTTCGAGGATATTGGGGGCAGCTCTGACCCAGCCAGACGTACATCAGAGTACGGAGAATGGCGGCAGCAGTTCTGACGATGATGTTATAGAGGTGACAGGACAGTAGAGACTCAAGAAGTCCTGGAGTCACGCACACCGTTATCAGTCATGGCTAACATATAGTACATTAGGGGTGGGAATGACTACAGCTTTACT
Source organism: Echiichthys vipera (assembly GCF_963691815.1). NCBI lineage: Eukaryota > Metazoa > Chordata > Actinopteri > Perciformes > Trachinidae > Echiichthys > Echiichthys vipera. The sequence continues at coordinate 25,679,014 of NC_139825.1, read as the reverse complement.
AAAGGAACTAAATTACTTCTGTTACAATCTCTACCCTAACCTATAAACTGATTGCTGGAGAGATGCATTGTTGTATTTACAAACACATACAACAATATAAACAATACATTTACAAACAAAACCTTTCAGGAGCTAAAAATCCAGTGTTAATCCTGAACACATACTGTGAAATTGGAAAATATTGGAATAAGTTAAATGTGTTTTGGCCTTTCTTTTAGACTTGCAATTTATAACATTCTTGTAATCACCAGTGAAATTAACTGCATTCCCATTCCTAATGGTTAACTACACACACACAGACACACACACACGCAAAGACTCTCACCTGCAAATGAGAGAATCAACTTGTACCTTAATGACTTTACAAAGTCAGAGTAACAAATCCGTATGCTGAATATCCCAGACTTGTTCAGCTGGAGCATCAGAGCAGTGGAAACAGACCGTTGTCGTTTCAGGGACCAGCTGAATCATTCGGGGGGGGGGGGGGGGGGGCTTTCTGAGCACAGCCTCTCCTGCTACACTTTAAAGCAAGGCCTCACTATGCTGTTGTTTTCTTTCCACTGAATTCAGATGGAAAAATGAGGTGAAAACGGCTTCATGTTGGATTGTCTCATGATATATTGCTGTGAAACAGTCTAGTGCAAACCAAAATTTGATCTACTGTCAGCAGAACACGCCTGCGGAACTCTAATATACAGTTTCCTTTTCTAGTAAACAATACTGAGAAGCTACATAGAACATTATATAACTCGCAGTGGCGACATAATGTAGTGTTAATAATTGTCATAATCCAAAAGACAATATATCCAGAGAAAATCCTTTGAGGCACACCTTTAAAAACAGAAATCGTAGGCATCTTTTAGTCTTTAGCAATTTGATAGACATTGTAGCATCCCCTGTTGAAAGGATATTATGCGTGATACTATAACTGAACATGTTGATACTTTGTAAATAGCAGTCATTATCATTGTTTATATTGCAAGTCAATACTGTGCAGTGTGTAGATTTTGGTTGTAGGGAGATGGTTTATTATTACAGTACTACCATGAGGATAAACTTACATTGATGCTGGGGAAACAAAGTTACGTTCAACTTTATAATTTACCTATTTTTTTTATCCCCTTAAAACTAAAATGAATGTACTTTCATGTTAGCCTTTGATATCACAGGGGCTGTGATGTGGATTTGGACTGTGTTCTTTCATTCTTTTAGCCTTAAATAACACAAAGGAGTCTTGACTCTTGGCATTTATCTTAGTTCAGCCTTTTTACAGATCTGTTGGAAGAACTACTGAGCATTTGGACAGCTGGTGTCAAAACACAATTGGAGGGCAGATTCAGCATTATGATTTAAAGTGTGAAGGCCAAAAGGAGCACAAAGCAAGGTTTAATGTTGTGAGCTCATTCGCCTCTCTTTTGTTGCGATTTTTTACTGGTGCCCCCCCACCATCATTCAGCCTACGCCCCCCCATGTAGTTTTGACTATCCTGATTTTCCTATGGATTATTTCCAGAACCTTGCTGAGAACAATTATTACCTAAACTGTACAAAACATCACATTCATGCAGTCTGAGTGTATAAAACTAAAGTCAATGTAGCCACCAACCATCAAAACATTGACCATTTCACTATAACCACCTGTGACTGTGGCAGAACCAGGTGAGGCAGCGTGGAGGCCTTACCGAACTGACAGTGCCATGACGTGGTAGCCTTTCACAGAGGTGTGTCTTTAAAAGCAGTGCAGTGTAAGTAGCTTCAGTTAGTGTCAGTATAGGTCTACGGTGCTTTAGGGCGTTTAGGTCCTTGCTGTTCTCTGTAGCCTTGTGTTTCTGTGCTTTCAGGGTATGTAGATTTAGGAAAGTCCCTCTGTCTGTAAAAATAGGCTAGAGACGCAGTGGTTGTTAGCCTTTTAGAAAACACTGGATAACCTGAGACAACAGATCATTCCCTATGAAGTTAATAAGATGTTCTTGTTGGGACCTTTCGCTCCCACAGTCTGAATACTGTTCACTTTTTGTTACTTCTGGCCTCGGTCCTGTTATTCTTCTGGATGCTTCATTTCTGTTATCAAGGATGTCTCCAGTTTTCTCCAGCATGTTTTGGGAACATGTAATGGTTTGTTTGAGATTTCAAGGTGGAGCTCACCCTTTGCAAATGGATCATATCTGCTTGTGAACCGTACGAGGTACATCGCTCTGACGCTGTGTCTTTATTCTCAGTCTGCTCAATCCGTTAGAAACACTTTTTGAATTTTGGGAATCATCAGTTTATAAAACAAACTGCCATTTCTTGTTTATTATGTGCATTTTTTTATGTTTCATGGAAATGTTTTCATTTAAAAAAAAATGTTTTTTATAACTCCTTATTGGTGTCCACTCAGCTGGCAGTTGTTTCCCTTATTTGAGTGTAAGCGTCTGAAATGTATTTATTTATGAGCGAAAATACATTCTTTTTTTTGTAATTACATTTTTTAACCTTTTCACTTTGACCCATTGACGGCTGATCCAGTAAGAATTTCATACATGCAGCCTAGATTGAAGCAGAACATGACTGTGTTATCAATGTTATTTTAACAATAAAACACTCTTCTATTGCAGTGTGAATGATCTACAAATGCTTTGAATTTACAACATATCTTCAAAATGATTTATTATCTTTATTTAAACATGTGACCACAGAAGTAATCAAAGACAGCAAAATAATCAAAAGGCAGGACAATCAACCTGAGATGCAAGAATTCAACATAAATTCTGGGCCATTGGTAGGATTTTCAAATATATTTTTGCCCGGTCACAAAAATCTTTCATGTTTTATTTATTTTGGGGATTTAAAGTAATGTCTACAGAGAATATTAAATGATCTGACTTTTTGTGCCGAAAATCAGTTTAAAGCATTTTAGTCAAACAGTCTACAGCCATGCTAGCTGTTCTTTGCAAAAATGCTTACATACTGGATTGTTGTTTACCACGTTCACCAGTTTAGTTAAGCATGTTTGCATACTTATGTTTGTTAAATTAGCTGTAAACACAAAGTAGAGTGTTGTTAATGTTGAACGTTTTTGGTCATAAATTAAAGCCCATTGCATGTAATTGTAAACTTAAAATTCAAGTCATCAAACACTACCCACATTAAGGATAAATACTGAAGACATAGATTTGATGTCCTCTGGTCCTTTGTTTGCCATGTAAAAGTAAAAGGCAAGAAATCAAAAGTATTTCATTATCCACACTTAGCACTGGAGCTTCATGTTATGAAAAGACCTTCAACGTGGAGTGTAGCTGCAGACATCAATTCCTTTCTGCCTTTCATGCAAATCAAAGTGATTGCATGACAAGAAACTGAAATCTTTGAGGCAAACTTTGCATAAGTGTTCAGTTAGTGTTTTGTTAAAGTTTCAACACTGTCTTCTGTCACGACTGCAACCGTTTCTTTGCCATGTACGCACTGGTGACTTGGTTCATTATGATAAGGGCATTGAGAGCAGTGCAGAGTGCTGACAGGTACCAAGTGTATACCCCGACTGAGGCTGTGAACCAGGCAGAGCTCAGGCCCAGGAGCAGGCTGCCACTGCCCAGCAGGTATGTGACGAGTCCAGATGCTGCATGGTAGCGTTTGAGTTTGGCTAGGGACCAGCCTTTGGCCAGAGAGTGGTAGATGAGAGGCACAGCTGCCAAAGACTGCAGCCACACCACACACACTGTGAACAGGCCCAGCAGACCGTGCCATGAGGTGAAGTGGGGTTTACCGTTGAGGTGCTTGTTGTAAGAGATGGCTCCCACACCCAGGACTGCGCAGGACACACAGAGGCACTGCAGGACCCAGTGGACACGACCTTTTGTCTTGTGTGGAAACCTTTTGATGGGGGAGCCATAGGGTGAGAAAAGGAGTATGGCTTCTGTCATGAAGAAGGAGAACTAGTGGCAAAGGGGAAAAAAATAATAAATGAGGCTGCTATTCACCATTATTGCAATTGTTGATTCATCTTGTGGTCTATAAAATATCCAATGTCCATCATAGTTTCCCAAAGCCCAAGTTAATATATTCAAACTGCACATTTGAGAAGCTGGGATACCACTTTTGTGGTGTACCATAATATGACTGTTATACTGTGTACATTATTTATGATTAGTATTGAGAAAAAAAACATACTTCCTTTTCTTTTATGTCTCAAGACGTTTGTGCAACAAAAACCACACTTAATTTGTAACAATATTCTGACTTATAATAAAACTGTGTAACATTCAACATTTCTTAAAGGCCGACTCCATCTACGTTCTTTTACGGACGGTTTTCAAAAAGAGGTTCAAGACCCACCTTTTTAATCAGACTTTTAATTGACCTGTTTAATTCTTTATAAGTCCTTGTCCCCGTGCTTCTTGTATTTTTGATTGTTTCTAATTATTTTCAGCTTCTATTATATTTATCTTATTTTACTGTTTTGACCACACCGGGAGTTGTCTCTGGTCCACTGATGGGGTGCTTTCCTGTGGACGGCCCTGCCCCGGGTGGCTTGAGAGCTCTACATCGTGGTGTGGAGCCTCCTGCCTGCCTAGGCTGGGGCGCCCCTGTGGCGGCGCACCCTGCAGCCATGGACCATGATTCCTCTCAGTGTGTCTGGCCCCCAAAAGGTAGATTCTTCCTCACCTAAGATCTCTGTGCCCAGCCATGTCTCCTCAGAGACCGTGTGTGTGTGTGTGTGTGTGCGTGTGTGTGCATATCTTTGTGTACCTCTGTGTGTATATTTGTGAGGGTGGGAGGTTTGGGTTTTCATGGTTTTTCTTTGTTGTTCATGTTTTGTATTGTTTTTTGTTTTGCTTTTATTTTCTGTACGGCACTTTGTGCTACCGTCAAGTATGAAAAGTGAAAGATTGAATTGATTTGATACCATGACAATTGCAACCTAGCTGAGACCAGTGATATATTTGTTTCTTGAAAATGTCTTAAAAATCATCAGTTAACCAAAAAAAGTTAGTTGTCTATTATTTTTCTTTAACTAACACTGATATTAACTGTTTAAACTCAAGAGATACGTGTTTGAATTAACGTATTTCATGTGTTCACAGCTGAAAGGATTTATTATGAAAAATTGAACTTACAGCCAATGTCATAAAGAAGGGATGCCAGGAAAACCAACCTAAAATAAAACAAACAGATGCAATCAATTGACAAATATATTTCCATATATTAAGTACTACAATCAGGGGGATGTTTGAATAACAGTAAGCACTCACTTGTACCCGGTCGAGACAGAACTGTCATGAACACAGTGAAGCCGATGCAGATAAAGTGGGTCAACACTGTGGACGCTGTTCTGGTGTAACTGCAGATCCGAGGCTCGGGTTCTGTCTCTTTGTTGTAAACCATGTTAAAGACTACTTATGAGGACCAACACACACCACAGGATTCACCAAAGGTGAACCGTTTGAGCCAAAGAGAAGCTGAACTGATGGTGGATGAAAAGTCACAGTTACCTCCTCGTGCTGAAGTCTTGTTGACAAGTAGGGGCTTTAACAGCAAAGGCCTACATTACCACATCACTTTCACATAGTGCTTACTTTACGAATTATATGACTTTGTATCTATAACATCTGAACTCCACTACGTCCCCCATCCGGGGGGAAAAGACAACTTCCGGTTAGTTATTTTCAGAATAAAGCGTTGTCCTCCCAATCCTCTCAACCAGGGGTCTTCAACGTGTTTTAGGCTTAGGACCCCTTATACATGGACTCCTACTACAGATAGTGTTTAAAACTGATTTGCATCTTAAAATGGTCCTCACATTGAGGTGGCATTTTTAGATTAAATATGTTGATATGAACTCAAACCAGCGATTTTACTGTCCCTCACTCAGCCCAAGATATCCATGGGTGTCAAACTGATCCAGTAAAGGGCCGTGTGGCTGCAGGTTTTCATTCCAACCAAGCAAGAACACACCTGACTCGACTTACTCAATCACCTGAACTGTCTTCACACAGTTGATTTGTTGGACCAGGTGTGTTTTTGATTGGTTGGAATAAAACCTGCAGCCACAGGGCCCTTTACTGGATCAGTTTAACACCCATGATACTCAGTTATACCTAGTTAGCCCTTTCCAAAAAACGCTACAAGCTTTTATTCTGAAATCGGAATGCCCGGAAATCTTCTCTGTTGGTGTTGGTGGACTTAACGCGCCTGCGCTTGGCTGACGTGGATGCCTCCAAGGGAAAACCATAGTGCAGGGCTATTCAATTGGCGGATCCGGCCCGCGAGGGAATATTTCCTGGCCCTTTGAGCAGAAGCCTGTGTGAAAAAGTAAATCATGGCCGCTCTCCTTTTTCGTATCCATCCCGGCGCGCTCTACGCGCTCCCTGTATGCGCGCGGCCGCAACCCTACGCACGCTCCCGATGCGCTCTTCTTCGTCGGTTTCTGAGTTCTCGTGGCAGCAGCAGCTCGCTGAACTCCGCTCTGATGTTGTTCTCAATCGTTTATGTCTGGTTAAATACAGTCTATGGGTTAAATCTGAGGTTAAATCACCACATCAATGTCTCCAAAAAAGGAAATGTTGACACAGAAACCCGCCTGTTCACCAGAGAAGTTTTAGTTTCTGTCACTGTGAAGCCTGAGTTTACTCTGCAGCCATATCGGTGTGTAAAGAGGAGAAGTTGAGAAGGCAGAAAAATCATGCTACTCTGCATTCATGTTACGTTAGTCCAGTTTTTGATGAATAAACTCATGTTTCATATGTGCTTGTCAGCCCGGTAAAGTATCTAGTTACTGGAGTAATCAGATAAATGTAGTGGAGTAAAAAGTAGAATATTTCCACTGATTTTTAGTGGAGCAGAAGTATAAAGTGGCATAAATAAATAAAATACTCAAGTAAATGAGAAGAGTCTCAAACTTGTACTTTAGTCCAATAATTGAGTGTAAACCTCTGGTTAACAGGTTTGTTCATTTAACAAGGATTGTTTTTTGACAAGCTTGTTGCACTTTGAGGTCATGACTACTATTTACATTGATAAAATAAAGACAATACATGTACTCCTATGTCGCTGCATTGTTTTACAATATCTATTAATGTGATGCTCATATTTTCCTGGCCCCTCATTTTGGATCATTTTCGTCAATCAGCCCCAATTCCACATTAATAGAACAGCCCTGCCATAGACTATTAAAAAAACAAAAAAACCAAGCCCCTACCACAGCGACTATCTGGTTGATCCAATACAGAAGTGCCAAAAACTGCAGTTCTCCGAGTGTCCAGTAGGAGCAGTTTGCACAATAGAGCAGCTTCTTACTGACCCCCATGTTAAACGGACGATTTCACAGCATAATTAAACCTATTTAAGGCGTGTTACAAAAAAACATTTTAGTCTGTAAGGTACCAGACTAGTTTTTATTTTATTGGAGGTTAAAGTTTATGAATAAATAGGGGTGCAGCCTCTTGAGTGACAGTTAGTCGAGATTAGCACGCTAACTCTGTCATCTTGACCTGGACTGCGGTCATTCGCGTGGTGGTGTTTCCATAAGTGACAAGATGGTTTGGTCTTCAATCAACTGTGCAAACAGATGGTTTAGGAACACAATGTTTTAACGTTAGCTCTGTTATGCTAATTAAATAGTCTCACTTACACCATGAATTGCAGTACTACTATCTATGGCACATACACTAGATGCTAATCTGGAGCACCGGGAGGTTTCAGGCCGTGAGGGTCTGTGTTACAGTCTATGAGCATGGTACTGTGTTGAATATCAGTTTAAATCATAGATCATAAATGCTGCCTGCACTTGACCACAAGAGCCGGTGTGTTTCCTACTAGACTGACACAGGAGTGCCTGCACTCGACTCGCACAGCTAGTGTAATCTCTGCTAGAGACATGGAGTGCCATGCCAGTCTCTGGCCTGGAAAAAAAAAACCCTTTTCCCATTACAAAATAAAAATAAAAAAAGACTCCCATTTCCTCCTGTTCCACGAAAATAATCTCTCAACACTGACTCCCACTCCTGTGCTGTTAGCCTAGCTCCCGGGCTGTGGTGCTAATTTGGCTAAACCAGGATACGTCAGACAGATGGACGCATCTCCCTCCCCCCCAACGTCACATACATGCCCTTTTTTGGCAAGAGGAAATCAGGAGGAGTCAAAGTCCGAGAAGATGGCAGCTCCCGGAGGTGAATACGATTGGATCAAGTTGAGAGAACAGCCCCGGGGGAGAGGCTACGTCCATTTTTTTATACAGTCTATGGGGAAAACGCACAGGCAGGCACACAGTTGTATTTAAAGTAATGGCTACCCATTAGTTTGGATGTTAACTCTAAAAATCACAAACATGTGCAGTCAAACTACCACAGCTATAAGTAGTAGTTGTACTAGTAGTAGTTGAGTGTAAAAATCAGTTTGGAATCATGTTATTGGTTGAGCCGGCTGGTTAATGATGTGATGTCTCAGACTAAACCATCCATTCCTCATCCAAACGTATAAAGTGCACACTCACTGGTCAGCTGTCCATAGGTTATTGTGCTCCAGTTACGCTTCATGAGCTTGTGACTGTGCACACACTGGGCATACAGAGCTAGAAAACAACAACATGCTCGTTCATGACATCCCTCTCTTTGTTTTTCTCCTTCTTTCTTATGCAAACATTATCATAGACACATTATGTCCACCAATCATAGTGAAATATCCCAGTCTCTTCATGCTTATAAAAATTAAGTCTAACTATACATCGACACAGCTGCTGCTGTGTTTATGTGTTTCTTTCTTTGTTTGTTTCATTTTTTTTCATTTCCCTCAGACTTTGCATCTGTTCCTGATATTAAAATATACTTACCTCGACACTTGTGTTGTCCACATGGTCACACTAAAATATAACATATAAATTATAAGTAGTATAATAAGTCCTAATATTGTCCAGTTGATATGAGACTCAGGATCGTAATGCATCCAATTTTTACTTTACTATTTCACTTTAGTCAAAGTTACAATACCACAATATAAAAGTACTCCATTAACAGTAATTAAGTATTGGCAACAAAATGTGTCCAAACTAAAAGTATGCAGAGCTGTGACTGCTATTGATAGTATTCTATATTATTGGATCATTATTATTATTCATAATATTTATATTTTATATATATTATATTATATGAATATAAGCAATCCTTTAATGTTGTAGTTGGTCATAGTGAAACTGAAAAAAGGACATACTAATGTAAAATACAAGTACCTCAAAACTGCACATAAGTACAGCACTTGAGTAGTTTATGTGCTTATAGTTATTTCCAACCACTGCTTTTAAACATGTTTTTGTTTCCAAAAATGCTGATATTGCCAGTATTAGTAGCAGTACAGTAGAAGAGGAACCTCTATCTAATATTTCTTACATTCCCTCTCTGTCACATTATGAACTTGTTTTTCTCTTTCTACAAATACTGAACGAACTCAGTGAAGAAAAAAGAGAGTACACCTTATAGTATTCCAACACACATGTCTGATGTATATTTAAGAAGAGCCTTTCTCTATCTGCCCCCATATTTGAGCCTGGAGGCTTTCCCCCACTGAGTGATTTCCAAGTGGCCTTTAATTAAACATTAATCAGTCTTTTCATACAAAACTGAAATATCAAATACCAATTGAGAAAAGTGTCTCCCCTTGTTTCAGATTGATGATCAGTATCATCCATTGGGAAATTAAAGCACATACTGACTATTTTAAACCTTCTTTTGACAAAAGCCTAAATTATTTTTACTTTGGAGGCTATACAATGAGTTTTGGATTCGATTATTAATGGGAAACTTATCCTATAGAGGTTTGTACCTTCTTATGTACAGATTTTCAATTCAAACTTTATTGTCCCCATGGAGATTTGTCTTAAACCCTGAAGTGTAGGCTTGAATACACACAAACCTAAACAGAATACATCAAATATGATATAAGATATATGATAAGAATGTGATATATTCTTTATCATACTACATTTAAAGAAAAAAAGTTTATCATTCAACAGGGGGCAACATAGGAAACACATTATCCAACATAAAATGAAAAAAAAAAAAAGGAAAAACAGAAACAGCTCCAGGGGGTGGCTTTATTAATAGTAAATAAATCACTTAAAACAATGATTGCCAGGTTGGGACAAATCCCCAATTTCATGAGGGTCATCATTTCTATTTGGTAATATCCCACTAATACAATTGTGTAGAGTATTTGTAATGCATAAACACAAATGCTTGTAATAAACCCTAAATGTGCAGTTATAAATATTACTAAAACCTTTGTTTAATCAATGGTTTATTAATGTTTTTCAAAACATTTGAACACTAGCCTGTTTATGCATTTACCATCAGTTTATAAATACTTTATAAAAGGTGCCTTACAAATTGTTTGCAAAAAAGGAGGAGGATTTTCCTCCTGTGTGCCTCTCTCGGGATGGTTTTGTACACATACGGGATTAGTCGGTAATCCCACACTCACAATGTGCATGCGCATATTGAAGTGCGTGCGACGGACGAGGGACGGTTCGGTGTTAATACAAACGACAAACTGCGTTCAGTCTCCAAATCTCCTCTACAATAAGTGGCGATGATGAATTAAACGAGGTAAGGTCATTGTTTGTACGATTTATCTGTCAGCAAATCTGAACATTTGTTCGGGTGTCACTGTCACTGAGTTTGTCGTCCCGTTTTGGACAGGATTAAACCGGGCTGTCCTGTTACGGACTGAGCTGCACTTTGCAACAAATGACAAATGAAGAATGAGGAAGAAGTATGTCAGACTTTATAGATCAAGCCATGTATATGCTTAGTTTCACACGAAAGTGATTTTTGACAAAACCAGCAGTATATTCATGGATGTTCCCGGGACGGGTACAATGTGCTCTTGTTGCCCTGTGTGGATAATTGCGCCGTGTGGTGACCCACTTGGCAGATAGAGCCCCGGGTTGTTCATATTCAAGTCACAATGCAACTCCACGGGGAAACTAATGACACTAAGTTTCTGATGCACCTGTGAACATTTTACACTTATTCGTCCCAGTTACACACCAGAGGAATCTATTCAGTTCTACAGCTCTGAAAAGTGGTGATTGTATATCAATCTGTCACAAAGGGATGAAATAAATATTAAGATTATATACTTTAGTTAAAGTTACAATACCACAATGTAAAAATAAGTTACTCAATTACAAGGGAAAGCCCAGAAGTCAAAATCTTCCTTAGGTAAAAGTACATAGGCGAAAAAAGTAGACCTACTTAAATTATCACAATTTAAATACTCATTATGCAGCTGAATGACCTCTGGCAGTGTTCAATTTTCGTATGTTTTATTACATTGATTCATACACTGATTTATTAATGTATAAGAAGCCTTTTTAATGCTGGGTGAAGAACACTTTAATGTTCACCAAATGGATTCACTTTAGTGTAAAATACTTAGGTCAGGTGAACTTCAATCACCATGTGCAATAATAGTATATTATATTATATATATATTTTCCTGTGTGCGTAGTTGTGTTCCTGTTATTCTTATTTTTAACTTCCCTGTGTTTATATTGTTTACTATTATTGTTTGTATACTATTTTTATCAAGAATTTATTGTTTATAATTGATGCTTCTTTTATGTTTGCTACCCACTTTGCTGCTGTAATATGGAAATGTTCCCTTTGTGGGACTAATAAAGGAATATCTTATCTTAAGTTAATTTTATGTAATACACAGCTGCTTAGTTTGCTTTATATTCTATAAAAGGATCATATGTTTATGTGTATCTTAATCTGAAAATAGTACAGCTGTATAATGAACAGTATAGGGAACGTAGAATATTTCTATTTGAAACACAGCGGAAACAAAGTGTAAAATAGCGTAAAATGATAATAGGCTGCTCAAGTAAACTACAAGGACCCTAAATTTGTACAATACTCAAAGTAACTGTCCCACCAATGTGTGTCGTTAGGTGCTACATACATAACGTACGTTCATGCTGTAGAATTTTTACTTTCATTGTGTAGCTATTTCTTCTGAGTCTTTCTGAAGTTAATGAATGAAATGGTACTGGCCAACTTTTATTTAGTTTTGATTCAGTGTCACACATACAGAAAAACAACACGAACTGTCCCAGGATTGCACAGGATTATACCATCGTCATCTTGTCCCACATTTTATTATAATCACATGAATCCTGGCATCATTACGAAGGTTAATCTCTTGTTTGTTATTCCATTTGTGGAGCCCATACTGTAATAAAGCATAGACACTGATTTTAGGAATGTTATTGCCTGTGCCAGACCCATATTTTTTAGTTGTATTGTAGTTGTTGATGATGATTATGATGATTTTAAACTGTCTTGCAGTTCCGAAGGACTTAGTGGCCACCTGTTCCTCTGCACAACATGTACAGTATTTTCCCAAATACTGTACATTTCATCAGAGCCTGACATTCACAACATCCTGCAAAGGTGCACATAATGCTGTCTCCTGTCAGAGCCTGATGTACTCCTGTGCTTACTCATGGACAGCAAGTTCTCTCTTGACATGTCAGAGTCTGTATCAGGGACAGGATGTCTAAATGTGAGCTGATTGAGCTGAAGGACCTCAGTTTAAATGATCCAATTGAGCTGGCTGCTCCTGTGGCCCGCACAGCCACGCCACCTGTAAACCCTGGTCAGCCAGGTCACTTCCACGTCGTCCGTCTGGTCGGAGACACCGTCAGCATTGAGGCTCCCCTGTGTCAGATAGGAGAGGCTGGAGAGGGCCATGACTTCCAGCCCTACAGTCACACCCATCTCACCTGGTGTGACCTGTGTGGAGAATTCATCTGGGGTCTTTATAAGCAAAGTTTACGTTGCGCCAGTGAGTACCTTTTGCATATGGATTTGTCTTGCTAATATTCTATATTATTTTCTCTGTGCCATGGACCTCTGTTGTTGTCCAAAAACTAGGCTATTAAAAGCACACGTTAATTCAATACCATTAACATGCGCACTGTAGTTTACTTCAAGTCAGGCCCTCATTCACGGTCTTGCTGCCTGGTCCTACTCACTAGAGCACCAAATGTGTATTTATACACGACTGAAAATAGTCCCCAACAAACTCACTGTTTACTCCTGTATGTAACATTTGCTCAAAGCTAATGTGCCCAGCTGTTTAGTAAATAATTTAGCCCTATTTGAAAATTAAAGTATATATGAGAGATAAGATAAGAGAAATATAGAATACCACCAGCCTTGCCCTTTATGTTTGGAGTGTACAAGCATGTTTTTCTTTAACCATTGACCTAAAAAGCAAAGAGCCACTAAATCTTTATTGCGTTTAGCACAATGACATACGCTATAGGCTGCATTGAATCATCATGTTTACGTGCTTAATAATAGACATTGTGAACCATTGTGGTTGTTTACTCAAGGTTCATAAACAACACTGGTATGAAGATAAACTCTTTAGCCTTATTAAAAATGGCTTAAAATACTCTCAAATTAAATCCCAAATCAGCTCTGTGACCCCTGATCCACCCAAAGCTCACTGAGCTGTGACATTAGTACTTCCAGTATCAGCAGAATGCAGGATGCTCATGTTTTTTTTCCCTGTGTGAAAAAGTTTATCACTGAGTTTGTTCTAATCTGTCGGAAGCTCTGGCCCGCTTCATGTTGGCACAGACAGTTCCTGGGAATGTGATTTGACCACAAGCATGCGTTTCTTCAAACATGAGCATTTTTTATTTAGTATAAAGATTCTGGCATCTTGCTCACATAGCATAAGTAATGCACCCAGGTTAGTGTGTTTGAGGTGATATTTTTCAGCACAGAGGACAGATTACTGAACAAAATCCACAGCAGACGGCTCTACACAACAAGCGTTGACTGCTGGCCAAAGCATAACTGAAAATGCAAGTCTTGTCTCTCAAATTCATATAACATTTACAACAACCCCACTGTGAATTATTAATTTATTGTGCATGTGCATACATGCTGAATTATTGATTATTGAGCATGTGCATGAAATAGCCAACACATATAATACATTAATAAAAAGAAAAGAAATCTTAGGCCTGTTGTAGTTGAGTCTGATTTCCCTATAGAGCTTTTCAAAGATGTAAACATGAACATTTTAAATGTGTACAAGTTTGATTCCTGTTGCAGTGTATGTGAAAGACATCAGCTGACAGGAAGTTAACAAGGACCATGGGTGTTGCCTAGCAATGGAATTCCATTAAAAAGGTCTATATCGTGGCAGGTTGAGACAAACTGTCTTGCGAGAATGCAAGTGTATTTATTTCCCCCCAGTATAACTTTCTGACTTAATAAAATGTGGATGCCTATTAATTCATTTTGGGAATTGTTCCCAGGCAGGTTTTCAGGTGTGTCACTCTTTCTCTCTCTCTCTCTTTCTCTCAGACTGCAGTTACACTTGTCACCACCGCTGCCGACCATTCATCCAGCTGGACTGCAGCACATATGGAAGTTTGTTAAAAGACGTGGAAGATTTCTCTGTGGAATCCCTCGAGACGGACACAAATGTGGTGAGAAAATAAACTGCATATTTTATCAATAGTACATTTTTGCATTTGTGTACAAAGCAGTCTTCTTTGTATTGTTTTAGGTGGGTAGGTCAAAGCAGATGGAGGCTACCAGATTAGTAACTGTTGTCCACTGAGTATCAGTGTGCCATATGTACTCAAAGATGCTGGTTTTATTACCTCTTCATTGTCAGTGCATCAATACAGAAAGTAATCCAGGAGAGAGCAGAGGGGAGGAGTTTACCTCCCAACTTCACAATAAAACAGCTGTCTTCGTTTCAAAATGACACACGAAAAAAATCTGGGACCAGCACAAGTTGACAGATAGTTACTGTAAAGAATTGGTTCGGTGTTGTGATATGGTGAAATATATTATAGGACATTTTGATGTTAATTCACACATCAACAATAACATGGGGTGAAAGCTTTGCTCTTAGGATCATTTGAGCAGATCTTCTCTGGGAGCGGGACAGTCCTTTAGACATGTTTGTGAGGTTTTATTGTCAGGGAGGAGCAAATGGAAATGCTGAGGTCAAAAGACCTGTCAGCAGAATCACACCTCTCAAGACAAACGAGAGAGAGAGAGACTGAGACAGAGACAGAAGAAAGCTAAGAAGATTCTCCCATAAAATTTCAGAAACTATTTAAGGATTCTTATCAAGAAAAACCTGAACCTTGGAGATGACCTGGGGAAGCATAGCAAGTGAGACATTCTGCAGTCAGGAGAACAGTAGCGCAGAGCAGGAGCTGGATTTTACTGCATATATGTCTTTCTTTCACAAGGTCAGAAGGTCAACGGTGAGACTATGGCAGAATTCATCAGTCCTATAGGCACAAAGCCATTTTCACTTTCTGGTTAGCTAGATCAAATCACATTGTTATTTGCTTACCACGTACAAAAAGTTTGAATTGTTTTTACTTTCATTTACATGCATCTGTTTTCTCTCATTCTGCTCTTTTCTTTTTAGGATGAGCCATTTGATTGGGGTAAACAGGAGCTGACTGTTGGTGAGATTCAACAGAAGGTTAAGGAGTATAATGCACAGATCAACAGCAATCTCTACATGGTGGTTGTGAGTGACTAAACCTTTTATTTCTTTTCATTCATGAACAAATGTGTACTTGAACTGTCTTTTAAAGGTCCCATATTTTGCTCATTTTCAGGTTCATACTACATATTTTGTTTTTCTAATAGAACATATTTACATACTATAATATTCAAAAGACACCTTATTTTTATCATACGTTCTATCTAAATGTACCTGTATTAATCCTCTGTCTGAAACGCTCTGTTTTAGCACCTTTCTCTTTAAGAGCCCAAAAAGCTCAGTCTGCTCTGATTGGTCAGTGTTTCTGGGTCTTCCACATATGCACATTTGGCATCTCTGCACCGTCACTGCAGCCGGGAATGACTGTAACAGCACTGTAGCGGCACTTTCTATCTATATATAGTGCAGTTGTGACATCACAAACGTACAGAAGTCCCGATGGCTCGTTTAAAGACAGTTTCTGAATACAGGTTGTGTGCATTTCTCTGTGTATTGGACGTTTTGATTCTTCCACAGTATTTATATAGCACCTACTTTATAATCAATAATAATCTACTTTATAAAAGACATGGAAAAATTACTTTTTACAATATGGGACCTTTAATTCTATTATTATTTAATAGTTTTCAGACCACTCTATTTCTTACACTATGTGTCTGTCTACCTTGCAGAATAAAGACGGTTCCTACACTGGTTTCATTAAGGTCCACTTTCAGTTAGTCCGTCCCATCTCCCTCCCTTCATCTGAGAGTCTGTCCTCACTACAGGATGAAGATCAGCGGGATAGACGGATGAAACGGAGGACATCTTTCTACCTCCCCAAAGATGCTGCCAAGCACCTGCACATAAGTTCCCAAACACGTGTGCAAGAAGTCATCGAGGCATTGCTCAACAAGTTCACTGTGGTGGACAACCCGGCCAAGTTTGCCCTGTTTGAACGTGCTGAGAGACAAAGTCAAGGTAGAATCTTCAATCATGCAAAGTAACTGTAAAAAAACAACAAACAAGAACAAGTATCAAGGTGTAAAATGCTGAGTTTTATTTTCTTTCTGTAGTGTTCATGCGTAAACTCTCTGATGATGAGTGTCCCCTCTACCTGCGCTTGTGTGCTGGCCCCAGTGAAAAGGTCTTGAGTCTGGTTTTGAAAGAGAATGAGACAGGGGAAGTAAATGTAAGTTTCCATTTGGCTCTAAGAATTAATTAATATGATAAGCATGTCAGTATGTGTTTAAACCAGATTCTAATGGGAAATTTATCTCCTCCACAGTGGGATGCATTTAGTTTTCCTGAGTTGTGCAACTTCCTGCGAATCCTGAAGCGTGAGGAAGAAGCGCACGTGCGGCAGATTGTGAAGCGATACGCTCTTGCTAGAGACACGATGAAGCAGGCCATGGCGAGGATTACTACTCCTGGTTGACTTTGGGCAATTCATCTGCTCATCATATCTAAACATGAAGAAGAACAATCTGCCACTTTGAATAGTATTGTTGATTAGCAACGTAAAAGGAAAGGAAAGAGCTCAGACAATGGCATTAAAAAGGCCCTGCTAATTTTGTGCAAGCAGAGCCACTGCTTTGACATGAACAGGGGCAATAATAGATCATCTTGGATTTAATTGGATGCACTTCTTTCTTGAAAAACAAACATGCTGCTTCACTGGATTATTTATAGTGGTATTAAAAACACAATTTTAGTCTTAATTTATCATGTGATATTTAGTTTCATTTATATTCTGTGAAGCTGTCTTTAAATTTTTGTCACTTTAATGAACCTGTGAAATGAATTTGGGCCAGTTAAAATGTGAAACAATGTGTTTACATTCTAACTATCTAATAAACTGATGATAATAAATCATGGGTCATTTTGATGTCACTGTTTAAATTACACATTAAGTACTAATAGACTGTTTGTTAGACCATTAGTCGACATTCTAGTGAAATAATTATGGGGACACATTAAATAAATGATACACTATACATATGTTACAGTTGAACACCTCATGCAAAACTATAGGCATGTATATGTTGCTGTAACAGCCTCCACTCTTTGGGGGATTTGATTTTAAACAGCCACAAGATCAGTGAGTGTTGTAGCGGTATGAGGTGTCAATATACTTTTGGATGTATAGTGTACTGTATACTGTTCTCTTTCAATGTCTAGTTAAAGGGAAAAGCAGTACGTTTCCTGTAAGTCGCTGCTCCTACTCTTACTAGTGTTCAGCACATTCTGTTTGTTTGGTGGTTTTTTAATTTGTTTTATTTAATGAGAACATTCGATACATTCATCACATGGAGAGTACATCCTCAAAGCAATTTCAGTCAATTCTGCTTTGAGGATAACGATGACCTGGACGAATGAGAACATTCACAGGCTTATGGAGAGTACAGTCTCATTATATAAGTTGCAGCAGATATATTTCATAATATAAAAATAAATTACATTGTAGGCTACAGTAATGAAAACTAAACCATAAATAAAAAACAACTAAAATGTAGGGAAAAGAAACAACAATAACAAAAGAAACGGCTTCGGGTCAAACAATGGAGGAACTTAAAAAAAAAAAATCTAATAGTTTTTGCAAATCCAGAATATTTCAGTTTTCAGTTTTCAATAGCAGTCAAATACGTTTTTAAATATGTAGCCTATCTTTTAAATAGAAAAGGTAGTTTAAAGCCATATCGTTTCATAAATATGATATTTAAATTCTAAAATATTAAGATATTAATCAAGTTGCTTATGTTAATTCCATCTGCCGAGAAATTGTTAAAAATAGTGATGTACTTTATATCAATCTTCTACTTCCACACTTTCCATGTGGGGGCGACAGCACACCGTCATCGCTTCACCAGCCGGCAGCGAATTAAGCGGAGAAGAAGAACGTGTTACGTCACACCGAGCCGTGTGTGTGTGTGTGTGTGTGTGTGTTATCTTTAGATTTAGCAACACCATCAAGACAAACCCATCAGAGAACATTTCAAACCTGCCAACACATCAGACCTCACTTTAGGTACGTTTTCAACCAGCAAAGCGGGAAGCGACAAACGGCAGTTATGAAACCAGCTAACCTTAGTTAGCCTCTGGCGGCGTCAGGAAGCGTTATTACTGAAAGCCAGATAGAAACATGTTGACCTGGCTAATGCTAGTGACAGGGTGCTAACCTAACGGGCTTTAGCAGCGGTGATGTTAGCAGCCAGGACAGAAAGTGACACAACAGCCACTGTTATCATGCATGACCAGTGTCTTCGTGCTGTTGTCGGCTAAAGTTAGCTACAGCTAGCCAAGTTAGCCGACCTGTCCAGATAACCTATGTACCAAGCCCTCTGGCGTTAAAGCAAAACCGATGTGCGTTAGTCAGGGTTTACTTGTTTTCAGCCTGATAACAACAGGACAGAGGAGGGCGGTCAAGTGTGCGACGTTGGCAGGCTTTGTGTTGTATTATAAAATTTATAGTGTTGCACTGTCATGTTACTGGCCTGCTATATTCTGCCATAATGGACATGAGGGCATATGCCTAGAATTATATTATAACTCGACACCAGTCTGGGCTTTCTCTTCTGTTTGTCAGGGGTCTTACACGTTTGTCAAGCAAAGGGCGCATTAGCTGATAGAGAGACGAAGCACAAATACAAATGTTGTATTAAATTGAGCTGCATATTAAACTGGGCCTAACAGCTAGGGTGGCCTGAAGCCTATACACACAGCTTTTTATGGTGCATACAATACCAAGATATTACAATGATTATAGACGCAACGATCCATTTGTGTCCAATCCGATACCCTAAACCGATCCCATTCTATTGTTGAATGAATGAAGCTTATACCTTGCAATGAGTTAAGGCGTCAGGCTTGACATAAACATTTAGCCTTGTTAGAAAAAGGTGACAAATAAACATAAATGTACTTAATATTATTTATTAACAAAATAACAAAGTGTACGTTAGCAGCAAAATGAAATAAAAAACACTTTAATGTAAAGAGCACTGCAAACAGATATTTTAAAATGTAACCAAACCCTAACAGGTTTTGCAAACATAGAATCGAAGTGACTAGATCGCTGTAACTGTATTGCTGTGTATGATATTAATAAAAAATAACTGGATCAGAATGCTGGATCGACCTCATTCATTCGGCCTCATATCCGATCGAGCTAATTAGGCAATATCAGAGCCGATATCTGATCCGGATATCAGATCTGTGCATCTCTAATCTATCTAATGATCATTATTTTCATATTTATACATAATATGTTAATGTTAAATTCACATTATGAAGGCACATTAAATCATCCAGCTCAATTGTATCTGTGCATGGCTACCTTAGTGGGCACTTTGCCTATAAGTCAGTAAGCCTATCATCAAGGTTGTGTAAATGTATTCGTTTTTTCATAAATGTATCTTTGCTAATAATCGATGCATTCATGTTAATTATTTTCAGCCATATTTTTTTAATAAAAAAATGTTGGTAAGATTATTTAAAACAAATTGGCGGACCCCCTGTTGAAGATCTCTGCTCTATGTAGTTTTACAGTTTATCGACCTTTTCAACAGAATTCCATTGCTTGTCAACACCTTTGGTCCTTGTTAACTTCCTGTCAGTTGATGTCATTCACATTCACTGCAACAGGAAATAACCTAGAATACATTTAGAATGTTTATGTTTGCATCCTTGAAAAGGTCTAGACGCTATATTCAATTTCTGGCTATAGAGCAATAGCATCTACAGTAAACCTTTGCACTGGCAAGAGGTAAATGTATAGGTGTTGCAGTATAGCCTATCGCTGTCTGGTATCACTTTCTTCTTTCTCTGGCTCTCCAGCATCAGTTGAAAAAGACGATGTTAACTGTGGATTTATTTTTTTGCTGGTGTTATAATATATGTCTTAAAATGACTTAACTCACCTCTGACTTTTCATAGGTTTCATATTCTGAAGGTCACATTTCATCTGGTACAGTAACACTGTAACACCACTGGCAGTCCTGTGACCCAAGAAAATTATGTGCTGCAGCTGAAGATGGGTGGTAGCGGTTCCAAATCCAAAGGATTTTGGCCTTTTTCTGGCTCAGGTAGTACGGACGATCCAACCAAAGATGGAAACGAGCAGTCAATGGCAAGAGTTCGAAGTTTCCTAGGTGCAACTCCCTTTGTGTTAACGAGACGAAGGTAAATATAGCCTCCGCAGCACGGGCCTTCATCATACTTTTTTTCAGGTATTATATAGTTTGATGTCTCGGCCCCCTTTGCATCCATTATATTCCACATAAAAATAGCTCCATATCAGAATCAGAATTCTCTTTATTTGTCATTATACTTATAACAATGACATTTTGTATGGTGTCTCCCATACACAAAACAATAAATAAAATAAAAATAGAAAGACAAAGTTGGTAGGCAGCAGCTGGTCAATAGCGTGAAAACTAAACGATTTTAAAAGTGTTTAAAATGTATATTTACAAAAGGGTACAGTATATTATAAGTTATTAGTGCAAATCAGTATCAGTCAGTTAGGAGGTGGGTGGGTGTGCAATCAGGGGGATGTGGGGTGACAGAGGCCATAGCTCTGGGGTAAAAACTGTTCCTTATCCTGCTGGTGTTGGATCCAAGTGCCCTGAACCGTTTACCGGACGGCAGTGGCTCACACAGAGTGTTTCCAGGGTGTGTGTGATCCCTGAGTATGTTGCTGGCTATCAGTCTGCTGGTATATATGGTGTTGAGGCTAGGGAGCTCCAGCCCGATGATGCGCTGGGCTGCCTTCACCACCCTGTGCAGGTCCTTGCGCTCAGCAGTTGGCATTCCGAACAGTTATGCAGTTGGTTAGGATGCTCTCAGTGACAGACCTGTAAAAGTTGAGCATCAGTGTTTGTGGGAGCTGGGCCTTTTTCAGCTTCCTGAGGAAATATAGTCTCTGTTGAGCTCTTTTGACCAAGCATGAGGTGTTAGAGGTCCAGTCCAGCTTGTCTGATATGTTGACTCCGATGAACTCCACACGTCCCACTGCTTCTCTGTGTAGGTGGAGGGGGAGGCGTTCAGTTCCCTTTGTCCTCCTGAAGTCAATGATCACCTCTTTTGTCTTGAGGTGTTAAGGACAAGGTTGTTGTCCCCACGCCACTCAGAAAGATGTTTCACCTCATGCCTGTACGCTGTTTCCTCATTGTCTGAAATCATCATCTGCAAACTTTATTATGGAGTTTGAATTGCGGATGGGGGTGCAGTCACTGGTGAATAATGTAAAAAAGAAGTGGGCTCAGCACACAAGCCTGCGGGGCTCCTGTGTTCAGGATGAGTGTGGAGGTGGTGTGGTTGCCTGTTCTCACCTGTTGTGGTCTGTCCATGAGAAAGCTCATGATCCATGAGCACAGTGCAGAACCAAGGCTCAGCGTGTTCAGTTTGTCTGCCAGTTTGTGTGGAATTACTGTATTAAATGCGGAGCTGAAGTCCACAAAGAGCATCCTCACATACTGGTTTTGTGTCTCTAAGGGCGCACTCACACTGTCCTTCCGCACCACGCCCCAGGCTTTAGGGTACTTGCCCCCCCTCCCTCTCCCCCTGCGCCCCAGCCCCGTTTGTACTCACACTGCCTGGGCCTCGCGCAAATGCTTCTAGCTGTCCATACGTCATAGCGCCGTAACACGTCACACGCATTGATATCGTGTGTGTGGCTTTGTTTACAAATCTTTCCATAGACCTCGTAGTTTTTGTGCGTCTTGTTGACTGTTTTTGAATATTTTCATCCGATCAAATCTGCAGTAAACACTCCACCTCCGCATCACACCAACATGAACCTTTCACCGCCATTGTTGTTGTTGTTAAATGTCCGCGCATGGTCCGTCCTTCTATTTTCTATGTCTAACAGGCGCACATACCGCTACCGCCGTAAGCCTCGTGCTCGTGCTCGTACACGTGCGCACGCTCGTGCTCGTACATGTGCAAACTGGCTCGACAAAAGCCCACCTCTCTCAGGCGGGCCGTGGACGGCCCGCTGGCCGCAGTTATGCGCGGAGTGGGTGGACTCACACTGCTTAAACGTTCTAGGCTTTAGCTGAAAAAAACAGTTTTGGCCCGGTGCGGGAGGACAGTGTGAGTGCGCCCTAAGTGTTCCAGGGCTGTGTGGAGAGCTGTTGCAATGGCATCCTCTGGGGAGCGCTTTGCTCTGTATGCAAACTGGTGTTAGTCCAAGTCTGATGGAACGATGGGTTGATGTGAGAGAGCACTAGCTTTTCAAAGTACTTCGTGGCAATGGGAGTCAGCGCAACCTGACTAATCATTTAAACAGTTCACAGAGGACTTTTTGGGCACTGGAAAGATGGAAGATTTGAGACAGAGGCCTGTTGCAGTGAGAGATTGAATAGGTTAGTGAACAGTTCTGTAATGTCTTCAGCATTCAGCCTGCCACTCCATCTGGGCCTGCTGCTTTATGTGGGTTGATCTTCTTCAGAGTGGTTCTCAGCTGGTGTGGATGTAGCACCAGCGTCGCTTCTCCAGCTGATGGGAGGATGGGAGGGGCAGACTCCGTCCTGAGGGTGTCGAAGCGAGCAAATAAGTTGTTTAGGACATCAGGCATTTAAGTGTCATCACTGGGAAGCAAGGTGTTCGTTTCTATAGTCTGTCAATGCCCTGATGCCTTTCCACATGCTACGGGGGTCTCCATTATTGAATTGGTCTTCACTATAGGCTTGTTTGTCACCAGATCTTAAAGCTGCATCCCTTTCTTGCAAAACTGCTCTTACTGTGCCGTTCATCCATTGCTTCTGGTTAGCAAACACCTTAATTGTCCTTTTGTTAGGACATTTTCAGTGCAGAATTGAATGTATGCTAGGACTGAACTCATACTCCTCCAGGTCTGATTCATGTGCAAACAAGCCCCAGTCTGTTTTATCAAAGCAGTCTTGCAGCATAGAGGTTGCTTCATCTGTCCATACATTTACTGTTCTGATTGCTGTTTTGTTCTGTAGAATAGTGGTTTGTAGGCTGGAATCAGAGTGATAGAAAGATGATCTGATTGTCCTAAGGGCGCATTCACACTGTCCATCCGTAACATGCCCAAGCACGTTTCACGGGTAAAGTCTAGTTCGTTTGACCAATTTGAGTGCAACCGTACCGCTTCTAGGCCACAGTCCGTTTGGGAGAGGTGGGCTTTTGCAAAGCATGTTTGCACATGTACGAGCATGAGCGTTCGCAAGTGTACAAGTACAAGGCCTATGGCGGTTCTGACGTCATTTCATGTGCGCCTGTTCGGACATAGAAAAAAGAAGGACAGACCATGCACAGACATTTAAAACAATGGCGGCGAAAGGTTCACGTTGGTGTGATGTGGAGGTGGAGTGTTTACTGCAGATTTGGTCGGATGAAAATATTCAAAAACAGTCGGTCAAGACGCACAAAAACTCAGAGGTCTATGGAAAGATTTGTAAACAAAGCGTGTTTTAGGGTACTTGTCCCCCCCTCCCTCTCCCCCCGCGGGCTAGGCCCGTTTGTACTCACACTGCCTGGGCCTCATGGAATGCTTCTTGCCTGTCTACACGTCATCATGTCATAACATGTCACACGCATTGTTTGACGTCATCGCGATGCGTCGCTTTGTTTACAAATCTTTCCATAGACCTCGGAGTTTCTGTGCGTCTTGTCCGACTGTTTTTGAATATTTTCATCTGACCAAATCTGCAGTAAACACTCCACCTCTGCATCACACCAGCGTGAACCTTTTGCCATCATTGTTTTAAATGTCCGCGCATGGTCCGTCTTTTTTTTTTCTTTCTTTTTTTCTATGTCCGAACAGGCGCACATAAAATGACCTCAGAGCCGCTGTAGG
Source organism: Echiichthys vipera (assembly GCF_963691815.1). NCBI lineage: Eukaryota > Metazoa > Chordata > Actinopteri > Perciformes > Trachinidae > Echiichthys > Echiichthys vipera. Next base: position 25,654,675 of record NC_139825.1, on the reverse strand, counting down.
CCTCGTGCTCGTGCTAGTACACGTGCACATGCTCGTTCTCGTACATGTGCAAACATGCTTTACAAAAGCCCACCTCTCCCAAACGGTCCTTGACCGGCAAGCGGGCCGCAGCTAGGCGCGGTGCGGTTGCACTCAAACTGGTCAAACGGACTAGACTTTCCCTGTAAAACGTGCTTGGGTAACGTTATGGATGGACAGTGTGAGTGCGCCCTTAGGACAATCAGATAATCTTTCTATCACTCTGAGTGATAGTACAAAACGCGCCTGGCCCGCGGGGGGAGAGGGATGGGGGGACAAGTACCCTAAGGCACGGGGCACGGTTCAGTTGGACAGTTGGTGAGTGCGCCCTAAGTGTGGCGATGGGGCTGCTTTAAATGCTCCTGGGATGTTTGTATAGACTTGGTCTGGTACATTGTTTTCTCTGGTTGGTAAAATTCACATTTTTATGAAACTTCGTGTAGCTTTTCCAAGGCTAATTTAGCTTTAGCTAGTGGAAGTACATATGCTGCCATGTTTTTTATTGTTATGGATACCCCTGGTAGAGAGAAAGGTCTGCACCTTACTGTCAGGAGCTCTAAGTCTGGGCAGCAGTGTGTATTTACGATGTCCACGGCTGTGCACCAGCTGTTGTTAATGCAAACACACAGTCCTACACCTTTTCTCTTTACGGAGTCCTCCTTATATTGGTGTGATCGCTCAGTTCCTGCCAATGTGGCAATGCATATTGTACATACATTACAAGCTTTAAACATCCAACCAACCTCACCTAAAATGAGTACTAATGGGCTGAAATGAAGGCTGTTGGACTAAGTCAATGTGACTAATGTTCTTGGACAGAGCTCGAGAATGTTGTATGACATGGTGTATTATGTGCAAATTTACAAAAACGGTTGTAAAAGACAAAACGAGAAGCACTTGTGTTTGCACCGAAAACATGCCCTCACTTTTAGCAAAATGGACCCATAAAATCAAGTTGTTTGCACAACAATTCGGACCCATCCTCTGGTGCATTTTACAATGAACCAGGACTTCAGATGATAGATCAGATCTGGGGATATCTATTCCTTCAGCCAATTGCCACAATAATGTGTCCACTCTATCTTCATTACCCTTGTTATTTTGACAGGAGTGGACAAAAGCTTAGTGTTCTGCACCACTGTTGTACTGCGCTGTTTGCTTACTGTACACCTGACTTTTAAAAACCAGGCATTTTACCCACAGAAAAAAAGTTGACTGGATGTTTTGAATTCCTCACTTTTTTGAGCTCAACACCCTAAACCCTTTTTTTTTTATTGTGTTTTTTTTTTTTAGTGGCTTTCTCAGTGACAAACTCTTTGTTGTAACAACAAATACAGTATATGCAAATGTTTGATATTCACGTCATCATATGTAGGGGATTTAGAAATACACATAAAATGAAATTGAATTACTCTTACTCTCAATAATTGTAGTATATCTTGTTAAATTGCCAACAACTTGTATTTTTACTATCTGACCATTTGTATACACAGACAAACTATGTATGTACACATCATTAATTTAGTCTCTCTGCTGCAGCTCTTTGTACTTTGATGAAGATGGTGACTTGGCCCATGAGTTCTATGAAGAGACAATTGTGACAAAAAATGGACGTAAAAAAGCCAAGCTGAAGAGGATTCACAAAAACCTAACACCTCAGGTGAGGAAATTATATTCCTTATCTAGAGCTTTACTCACCAACAGCAGCTCTGTATTATCAGTCCAAATAATTTCAATCTCTTTTATGTCCTTCCAGGGAATTATAAAGCTGGACATCCCTTGCATCCATGTAGATTTCCCAGTGGTCCTCTGTGAAGCCTGATGATGTCTGAGCAGTTTCTCAGACTAGCCACTGTGTCAACTCCGTCCTGTGGTTTCCCCTATAGCTGGAAGCCTGAACCACCTTTTAAAATAACATGATCTCTTGATATAGTTGATGCCCTTTTGTGGACAGGCTGAGGCAATGTGTGCTGAACCTCTGCATGTGATCTGTTTTGGCTTGTGTGCAGTTAGACACAGAATAGGTTACCGGTGAAGATCAAGAAGAATGCCAAGTTGGCAAAAGCCTACTCAGTTTACAGATCATGGTTTGTATGCATGCAAGTGTGAATGTGAGTGCAGACAGACATGAGATTAAGAGAGACAGAATCCTGAATTTGTTGCTGTAGATTGTTTCTGGTTCATGAACTCTAGGAGTTTGAGAAGAGTGTAACCAGATCTGCCCTCTGCCACAGTCATATCTAGGGGGGTAAAGTTTTAAGCGCACACTTTTTTGACACCATCTTGACTTGCTTTATTATGCATGGAACAGGATCTTCTTATTGGTATTGGGCTAGGGAGTTGACAATCAGCGGCCCACAACTTCAAAAGTGGATTAATGTCAAATTATAATGTTGGATGGACTGACTTCCGTGACCTCAGAGCCACACATGTACACAGCAGCAGTGAGTCTAGTAAGAGATCCTGTTGTTTCGTTTGCAGCTTTGGCATACTATGTTTCACTTTTAATTTATTATAACTGTTTTTTAATTACACTATCAAATGCTAAACTGTGTCATGGTCCTTTTTTATATGAATGCTATAATGTTGAACAGCACATTAAAGTGCATTTACCTTCTCACAAGCTGGCAAGATCAAAGGGGGAATACATGGATGTTTTATAATCGTTGCCTATATTATATTGTATTATATATAGAAAGAATACTTGTGGTAGGTATTTAATTGGATTATTCTAGTTCATCTGCAATGACGGTGCAGAGTGTGCAGATGTGGAAAAACTGGAAAGGCTGACCAATCAGAGCAGACTGGGCCTTTTCAGAAGGGGGTCTCAAGGAGACAGGCTCCAAAATGGAGACAGAGACACCTGAACATTAAATGCCCCCCCCCCCCCAAAAAAATAAATAAAATAAATATGAATGAGCAGAATGTGGGACCTTTATTGAAGTAAAATAATATACTTTATTGGTTACTCGTTTGGAATGACAATATTGACAATAGTCACTCTTGACACGGAAAAGAACAAAAAGTGAAAATTATTTTTAGCTTTAAAATCCACTTACTGGCAGTTTTGTTCGATGGTTATATTCTCCACCACCACATGCTGTATGACTACCTGTAACGACATAACCTAAGGACCATACTTAAGTCTGGGATGTTATACTGTACATGCATGGTGGGAAATATTTAACCCCGATACACACCACATTCTGCTGTGAAACTAAATTGTTAGGAAGATGAAGGAAGTCACAGAAGGGAATCTCTTAATGTGTCTTGCTAGACTGAGTCTTTATATAAGAATTATTTGGCAAGCTTACGAGAGCTGTTTGTCAAATAACCAACAGAGAATTCAGCTTTTTGGCAAAGGTAGTAAACACTAAAATGAGCTGACAGGACCTGTTCACCCATGTAGTGGAATTAATACCCCTGACCTCCTGTGAGGAATTTAGCCACCTGCATAGGAAATTGCAATGGTGTTTGCTAATGAGCACTGGGTAAGAGACGTGAAGGGTACCAACGCAGTCTCCATGGGAAAGGGTTTTCTACAAAGCTGTCTGTGATATTGTTCTCCTCAGAGGATAAAGATGGCTGTGCCAAAATCCACTACACTTTATTGCTTCCATGAAATTATTTTACTCTACACAAGCCTTTGTGCTTTTTTTTGCCTCTGGGCAAGTATCTTTTTTAGCTGAGTCTGGGGGAGACAGGGCAGTACAATTACTTTTTGTTGTTTACTTTCACAAAGCTGTAATAGCATGCAAGGCCATGAGGTGAATTGCAGTATTGAGGTTAAAATAAAAGATTTGACTCAGCAAACCACCCATCCTCTGGCTTTGCTGACAAAAGTGAGCACACATTAAGACATGAAATCACAAATAACATGCATACATATCTTTTAACTTTTCATTAAAAAAAATCATGTGTGAAGTTTTCCAATTTCTTACAAAGCTGTATTTTTCAGACATGTCATGTTTGAATGTTGTAAAAAAAAAGAATACATGTGTAAACCACATCAGAGAAATCAAGGCTATCTTTACTAATGTATAAACTTTTGGGAACTGCCCATTAATTATGAAGTCTAAACATGTTTTTGAAAAATGTAATAAGGCCATGAGGTTCATTGTGTGAAACACACACTTTGTCAAAATCAGAACTTTTGATCTAGGTACAGAGATCTCACAAAAGATCTTTCTGAAGTAATCCATTAACTCCCAGAGGTACAATGACCCCATTCAGTTGAACAAAAGGTTGAAACGGTATTTTTATGATGCATATGTCTCTTAGTATTGGCATCTACAATAAGTCCCATTTAGAGACAATTTGATGGCCGTCATGTAATAGCTTTCTTTACACACATCACATAACAAACAACCTAGTATTTCAAAACTTGTGGAAATTAAGAGTCTAAGCTCCGCTGCATTTTATGAATTTATTCAAGTCAAACAAGTCATAGAAGAACTTTTCTGCTGAGTAGGGACGGAGTTATTTCACCAAAGCTGGTTCAGAAGTCTGACAAATAAGCATACAATTCATACAATAAGGCACTTCTGCAAGCAAAGGATCCTCGCCCAGACGCAACCACTTCTCCTAATATCATTCAGAGTTCAGTAGAAACATGCACCTCTTATCACTACAGCATGTCAGAGGGTGCAGACTTGCAACAGCATCAAAACAAGCTCAAACTCTCAAATAAGACGATTTCCTTTACAAAAACAACTCAACATACAATTACTTGAAAAAAGCTTTTAGCTGATTTCAGCTGCATAACATGTGTTAACCGGTTTACAATGAGAACTGAAATCATATGCTAATCTCATAAAAAATGTCTACCCAAGAAGCAGTAATATCTATAGCTGACAGTAAAAATCAGGTGGCATTACTCACCATGATGCTTACAAGCATGTAAGAGATAAGATATGAGTTTATTCTCTATGTAATGTTAATAAAGTAATGATAATTAAATGATAATTAAAGTACCAAAAAGATTAATTTTTTTGGTACTTTAATTATCATTTAATTATCATTAATACTTGTAATGATGAACAAAATGTTGCACATCAACTACTTGGTACTCAGAAAGTTGTGCCAAAACCCTCATAATGGATTCTGAAGTCTTTATAAATATCCCAAACTTCCCACTCATACCTGAGGGTTACGAGTAAGCCACAAGCCTGAAACTCGGTTTCAGCTGTGAATTGGTTTTAAATGCTTTCAGTTGAGTCATGATGGTAAAATCTGTTTACTGTGCTGTCTACTGCTGTGGTGCTTTCACAAGCTTATTTTGAACTGACTACTGGTTAAAAGCTATAAAGCCAAATACTGTACAACAACTAACAGAGGTGGAGTCTGCTGAATAGTTAAATAGTCGGTGGTGCATTTCAACACAGAACCACTGTTCATCTGCTCTGTTGAGGGGAACTATGATGAGCATAATAAGAAGCTGGAGCTGAATGTGTCCTGATCCAAACAACTCAACAGCTTGATTTAACTATTTTCATCTGGAGATCAGAGAGGAAAAGGTTGCTGGTAAGAGACATTTTCTGGACACATCCATTCGTGTCAATGACAGATTTAAAACGTTTTAATGATAATTGTGCTGTATCAACATAAAAATATATGTATTTTCTTTCCCTGTGGAACTACATTTGTTGCTCATATTCAATCCAAGTAAATTGGAAGTATAGCCTGACAGATTTTAAGTGGAAATTAAATAGATTAAATATATAAACCCAATTAAATTCCAAGGCACTACTCTTATCAACTTAGACTTAGACTTCTCTTTATCGATGCCTTTGGGATGAGCCCCGCAAGGAAATTGAATTTCCAGCAGCTTACAAAAACACAAGGGAGGTATAAAAAAAATACAGTATGAGATAACCAATAAACTTTTAGCTAAAAAAATACAGAAAGTATTAAAAAAAAACAGTAAACAATAAACTCTTAGTTAAATATATATAAAGTAGATGTAAGAATACAGGTAAAATAAAATTCATGGAAAATTAAATCATATAAGTTAAACGTAGAGGAAATGTATAAGATAAAATATGTATGACTATATGACAGAAATGAGCAGTAAGATTAAATTATTGCACTTAAGTGGTGGATAAAAAAAACAAAGAACTTTTCAAGTCTAAAATGATGCCTTTTGTAAATGAGGGTAAAGCTTCTTTTAAGTAGCCAAATTGTTCAATCCAGTCTATAAACTACTTATGGTCACAAAAAATAAAAATATTTGCTGAATCTTATTAGTTAAAAGAGAAACAAAATTACCTAACTATGCACCATGCCCAAGTGTCTAGTGGCATTAATTCCTTAGGTTATATTGTGACTTTTTACACTGTATCAATTTAGCTAAAATAGGCTTCATAGTGGGAACAAAATACAATTGAACATTATGACGTTTCAGGAGGACTTTTTCACATCTGATCAAATCAATGGAACTTTCCTCTCCAGTCATAGTATAGAGAGTATAACTTGAAGAACAGATTACTTTTGTCTTTACTCGAGGGGGGATGAGAAGCCTTGGGATATAATTTCAACCTCAAATGAATGCCAGCCAGCGTTATGATCAGGTATCCGTGTTAAGTAACATTTTTTAAAATGAAAACTCCATGTTGTATTAGTACAAACGGTAAAACAAGACAAAATACGTCTTCGACCAATTGAATCCCCCCCTACTCCGGAACTAAATGGACTGAACTGTTGTTGCTCAACGTTTTTACGGTCTCCGTCGCTCCTGCTGTACCGTTAGCTTAGCTGGCACATCTGTCAATCATCGACATGGACTAAAGGGACTCTGACTTTTATCTTTCACATGGCAGGGCGGTGGAAAAGCAGTCTATCTGACGGTTACATGAGTGGAATAAGCCCCTGTCCTCAGCTTCATCACAACAGGTCAGACTGGTTAAGAAGAAGTAACAACATGTTAGCTAAAAGTTAGCACGTTCGTCAGTTTCAATGAAACTTTTGAGCTAATTTGTTCAACTTACGTTGACTGAGGTCCTGTACGAAATAAGTCTAAAGTACTCCGAGAGAACTTGCATATGCAGTTAAATGTGAATAAAGTAAATGTTTTTGTTAGTTTTTTGCTTTACATCTCGCTCTAAGCAACATTAAACCTGTTTGTCACAACAGATTGCCGAAGCACAATGATTAATGTGATGCCAATCAAACAGCAAGTTGACTGATATAATCATACTTAGTAACCTTGGTTATTTTCCGTTTATTATGGTGTTTTAGGTACTGTGGGAGATAAACACTGTAACGTTATCCTAACGATGTGTTTACGTACTTGGTAATAATCAGTCAGCAGTTTCTTATAATTTACCTTAGACAAGGTACAGGTAGCCTACTATACAGTAGAGATCGAAATTAGAGAACAACTAATAAATACTTGAGTTATTCTGAAATACTGTTAGTTTGTATCTATAATTTGATAGAATACCCGCTGTTGCTATACCAATGCTGTACTGGCATGTTTTTTTAAATAACCAAGGCACTGCAACAAAAACCTTTATTTTTTGAAAGAAGCAGTGAGAAATATCAGAGAACAATTTCAGATCCCTCCTAGTTACTGGTGTTAATCTGGCACCTGTTGAGAATTTACTGAATTGTTGGACACACCTTAGTTATCTGCGGCTCTCCTGGTTACTTTGCAAGATGGCAAGCCCCTCTAAGGTGAATGAAACCCTGAGACAGCAGGTTTACCAGATGAAGGCCAAAGGGATGACCCTCTCAGCCATCAGAGAGAGGTTGGGCGTTCACAGTCCGTGATTTCAAGAATATTGAAACTTTACAAGGACACAGATTAATTTAAGTCCCTTGAACAGATCCACGTAAAACAACTGCACAAGAGGACAGGGTTATGCGAAAACTCTCAATGGGGAATCGGTTCAACACTGCAGCTAAAGTTGCTCTCCAGATCAGTGCTGAACAGGGCAAGGATCTTTTTTTGCACACAACGTCTTGTCGTTTAAAACAATCTGGACCAAAAGCCCACTCTGCAGTCACCAAAACTCTCATCAGCAGAAATCTCTGCCTTGATGATTCGTTTAATTCCTATCTTGCACGCTGTGCGGCCTGTTCAGTGAGCGCCGCTGTTCCAGTTTAAGGTGGCCTGTTGCAGTGCGCGTAACCTAAGCTGTCCTTGTGAATGCCTCTATGATTGGTTTTTCATGACATGACGGTGTTAAACATAACGTCACCTACCTGATCAGTCTTTATAGTTTTGTTTGAGTAAATGTGTCAGTGGTGTTTTGTTTGTTGCTTGTTGTTACGGTAAACAGGAAGACAACGACTCACTCTTCCTGATGATATCTAGCTCTACAGATCTATTTGTCTGTGAAACCTGTTTGAGTAAACAGGTGTGTCACGTAGAATTGTATGCACCACTTTGAATTGTTTATATAGTAAACTTAGCCATGGTAAATTGCGAGTATTGCCTTTAACAAACATGCATCTACTCTCTCTCTCGCTCTCTCTCTCTCTCTCCCCCTCATGCACACACACACACACACACACACACACACACACACACACACACACACCCACCCCTGTTAGGTTACCACACCAAATACGCCTACCCCAGACATCTTTTTTTTTTTTTCAAAATAACGCAAATTATAATTCATTCATTCATCTTCAACCGCTTATCCCGGGGTCAGGGTCGCGGGGGGGCTGGAGCCGATCCCAGCTGACAAATTATAATAAATTACTAAATTACTTGATTACAAAAAGATTCGATAGCTGCAGCCCTACTGAGGAGCATGTTGTATGGACAGAGGAGAACTGGTCCAGAGTTTTTATTTGTGTCTGATGGGAAACATTGTGTTCTGCGTAGGACTGGGGAAAGACTGAACCCAAAGTGGGTAAAGAAGTCAATTAAATTTGGAGGAGGAAGTGTCATGGTTTGGGGGGTGTTTTCTGCAGCAGGAGTTGGGCTTCTTGTACAGCTACATGTCAGTGTGAATGCAATGTTTACGTGAACCTCCTTCAGCAACATGCAATACCTTCACTGCAACCGTCTCCCAATCAGCTGCAGTTTTCATGCAAGAAAGTGTCGCCTGTCACACTGTAAAGCGTGTTAAGCTGTTCCTTGAAGCTGAGAATATTAAAACAATGAAGTGACCAGCCCAGAGTCCAGATCTAAACCCCATAGAGAATCTCTGAAAATCTTTGGTGATAAAGTAATGTCCAAGAAACCCACTACAGTTACTGTGAAAGAGACTGAAGAACAGACCAAGATCAAACCAGAGAAGTGTGAGAAACCAATGATGTCCTGTGGGCACAGATGTGCTGAAGTCATTCAAAGCAAGCGCCTCTACACTTCCTATTCATTTTTTAATCCCATAACCCTAAAAAAACACTGTTTAAATCTTCTCTTCTCTAATGATCACTGTCTTTTCACAAAATAAAGGTTTTTGTTGAAGTTGTTGAAGAAAAAAACATTCTAGTACAGTAGTGGTATAGCCACAGTGGATATTTTATCCAATTCTGAATTTCAGAATAACTCAAGTATTTATTAGTTGTTCTCTAATTTTGATCTCCACTGTATAGTAGGCTACCTGTAACTTGTCTAATGTGAATTAAAAGAAACTGCTAACTGTTTATTACCAAGTACGCACAAAACATTAGTAACTTTAAGTTTTTCTAATAATGGGCTTTAAGTTTTCCCAACAATATAGATATTGCCCTATGTTGCTTGCTGTTACTCACCCATGACCTATGTAATCATTTTAGTACACTTTAAACACCATCAAGTCAATAATCCGGGTAGAGCAAACTGATGCTGAGAGAAAGGGTTCAGTCTGCACAAAGTGATTGTCTTTTCACACTTTTACGTAATTGTTTATTTGTGTTTATATTTTTGTACTCTTTTTTTCTCCTCAAGAGAAAGAAGAGAGAAGGCGAGCAGTGACGATGGAGGCTGGATTTCATTCTCTCTTCACCACAGCTGGCCAGCTGCCTTGGTTGCTTCTGACTCTGGTAACATCATGGACAGTCTTGTGTTCAGCAGATATAAAGCCGACAAGATGGCCATTATACTCCCAGAAGCCAGTCCTTCTTGCCTGGAATGCCCCAACACAGGACTGTTTCCCGCGACATCGCGTAACTTTATCTTTGGACCAGTTTGACATTGTGGCATCCCCCAATGAGGGCTTTGTCCGACAGAACCTCACAATTTTCTATAAGGAGCGCCTTGGGTTGTATCCCTATTATGAGCGTGGTGGCTCTGCAGTGAATGGAGGCCTCCCACAGCTTGCCAGCCTCACTCAGCACTTTGAAAAGATGCCTGAAGGTTTGCAAAAATATATACGTGAGCCAAAGGCAAAAGGTTTGGCTGTAATTGACTGGGAGGAGTGGCGCCCATTGTGGATCCGGAATTGGGATATTAAAGATATCTATCGGAATAAATCCCGTGAAATGGTGGCCAAAAAGAATCCTAACTGGACCCCAGAACAAGTGGGCAAAGTTGCACAGCAGGAATTTGAGCTATCAGCCCGCAAATTCATGCTGGAGACTCTGAAACTTGCCAAGAATTTGAGGCCCAATCAACTGTGGGGCTTCTACTTGTTTCCAGATTGCTACAACCATGACTACAGGAGTGGCCTGAAGGACTACACAGGACGCTGTCCTGATGTGGAGATGGGCCGTAATGATCAACTTAACTGGTTATGGAAGGAATGCACTGCATTCTACCCGTCTATTTACATGGGTTCTGTCCTGGCCTCTACAAATGATGGACGCCTCTTTGTCCGAAACAGGGTCATGGAGGCGATGCGTCTGGCATCTGTTGGGGATGGATTAGCACTGCCTGTTTTTGTTTATACACGCCCTACTTACATCAATGAGATGACCCTCCTAACTCAGGTTAGTTAGCTAGAGAAACAATTCATCCAACAAAGACGGCTCATATATTTATTATGTTATCTAGAAGTTCAGTTATTATATTTCACCATTGGATGGGAGGATGCAGCATCCAGGGGACCACACATTGCTAATGGATAAAAATATTTAGAAAATATCTGAAAATGTTCTAGCCCGGGCTACGTGGTCACTGTCACTGCTTTGATAAGTTATCTTGTTATCTTGATATGTTATCTAGAAGTTCAGTTATTATATTTCACCATTGGATGGGAGGATGAAGCATTCAGGGGACCACACATTGCTAATGGATAAAAAAATTTAGAAAATATCTGAAAATGTTCTAGCCTGTGCTAACATGGTCACTGTCACTGCTTTGATCAGGTTAGATGAAATACAGGGTAACATTACACTGTTAAAAGTGTATTACCTTAGTGGCCATTTAAAATATTGTCTTTAGTCCAGAGGTTTTTAACGTGGGAGTCACTCAGCTTTGTCTAAGGGTGAGACCCACTGTCTCAGTCATCGAAAACCCTGTAAAGTCTAATGTACCAAACTGTTCTATCATCATTGTCTTTTCACTGTATGGTACACCAGTGAACTGTTTGTGTAAATGTTTTGTAGACAGATCTGGTCTCCACCATTGGGGAGAGTGTTGCACTTGGAGCTGCAGGTGTAATCTTCTGGGGGGACACCTCCTATGCAGGCAGCGCTGTAAGTGTCATATCCTGTCTGCTCATTTGAAGTTTAATAGCATTCACTGGTTTGGGGTTAACATCCATTTCTTCTCTTGCCTGCAGGCCAACTGCTCCATCCTAAATGAGTATCTTAAGGGGGAGCTGGGTCGGTACCTCCTCAATGTGACTACAGCAGCAGAACAGTGCAGTCAGGTGCTGTGTAAATCCCACGGCCGATGTCAACGCAAAATACCAGACAAAGAAGTGTACCTTCATCTCAGCCCCTTAACGCACAGCATCACCAGTCAGGGTGGCCAGCTGAAGGTTACAGGCGCGCCTGGCCAAGCCGAGCTGGCTCTTTTCCGCACACACTTCCAGTGCCAATGCTATAGTGGGTACAGGGGTGAGGCCTGTGCTCAGAAAGAAAACGGGCAGAATAGAGCCTCCTCTGTCTTTGGAACCTGGTCTCTTTGCTTTTTACTCCCACTAGGACTCCTCACTCTGCTACAGTGAGGAAACTGAGAAGACCAAACTATTCACTGTTTCTGCCAGCCCTGAAAAGGACAGTTCAGACTTTTCAACGTAAAGGTGGTCATTTACCTGACACAACAATAGAACAGTAGGAAACTTAAACACGATACAATAAAAGTGAAAGAAAGGTGACGTAAAGTATTGACAAGTTGTTGCTGCATCACAACAGAACAAGATATCCTGCACTTGAATATTGCAGCCCACTTCAAACATTATAGTTTGTATTTGTCGATGGATCATGCTGCCTTATGAATTAAATGTAAATAGTTAATAATGCCAGACAGTGATAAATTATGAGTCTTAAATCTCTTTGGCTATCTTTTGCTTAAAGAAACAACATGGCTGGACCAGCCTGTTTCACTTCAAAATTGTGCCTTGACTGGGCTGTTTTTTATGGTTGCCTTTGTTTACAAGTTGTGACTGTTGAGGTTTTTACAGCAGTGTTTTTCTCAGCCCTCTGCTGGGCACAGTGCTTTATACTGATATGAACTCCATATGCCTACCAGTTTTTGTTTCTATTCAAGGGAACCGTATAATGAAGGAAAGGGTGGACGGATCGGTAAAGACGGAAAAGAAAAAGTAAATGTTATTATTAACTTCCAAATGGTGTCTTGTAATTTACATGGTTATCACTGTAAAAACAGGTTATGATTTTCATGTCCAAAGAGTTAAATTTCAGTGTCCAGGTAACGTAACATTTGCCAATTTTTTGTTGATTGCCATTTGAAGAAAAAAAACACAGATACTAGCAGCATATACAGCCACACAATTAGAGTCCAGCCTGTCATGGCAGATTTAGGCTGGTTACAGATATACCGGCATGTCTGTCTGCAGAAAAACGATAGTACAAAAATATGTTTATTCTTCAATCTCGGCCACAATTCTTTAATATGTAAGGGTTCATTTTGATCATGATACTATTGATGTAAAAAACTAAATTAATATTTGGCTCTTGAATATCGATTTCAGCCTCAGACAGCCAGTATTGCTCTGGCCCTGTACACAATTATCCGTAATGATTTTTGTGTGTGTAGTTTGACTTGCTTGCACAGCAGCTTGTGTTGGTGTTTCTGCCAGTAACACTGTGTTGATAGCAACTACTGTTGATAAATCTTCATATTAGTTTATCACCAATTAGATATCTTTGTTAGACTGAAGCTAGCTGATCAGTTTCATATTGGTACAGTAGGTTCTGTGTTTTTATTCTCTATGGAACTGCTCAGAAGAGTATTTAGCTACCTAAAATGACTCATGATACCAGTGGGCAGGTGGCAGTTTGTGCTGTTTTTGCAATAGAACGTTTTATGTATGCTGCAAACCTTTTAAAATACTGCACTTTAACTGCTTTTTATTGAGGTGTATCTGGCCTAATTTCATGTTATAAGAAGTGACCTTTTTTCTTTTTCTTTTCATATAATGTGTCATGGTAAGAGATTTGTTCCACTGTGAATCTTGTCTAATACAAGTGCTTATTGAATTGTGATACCTCCATTGGCTTTCAACTCAGTTGCATTGTAATAATAATCTTTGGTTTTTAATAGTCATTATTTTTTATTGTGTTTGAGCAAAGAATCCTGAACATATTAAGCAGATTTAGAAAACCAGGTCTGATACCGTAACACTGGTGTATGGTGTAGAAAGGGAAGATGTCACCTTTGTATAATGCAGATTTTGCAATGAGGCCATATATTGCCAACCATTAGAAAATCAGTGGCTGCCTAGAGGGTAAAATTATAAAAAATCGAAAACAATGAATCTGTAATCTATAATTTACATAATCTTATAACTTTACTTTTGTATGACTCCAGCTCTCCCTTTAAGACGCAGCGTCAGCATTAATAAGGAAATTACCTTAATTTACAGGCTTTACTTTGCTCTACATGTATTAATTGCATTGTTGACACCAAATCTGAAACCAAAAATCCAATGGTTTTGCATTCAAAAACATTTCATTTTCACATTTTACATCAGATTATTAAATTATTTAAAGAGAAATGTGAATGTATTTGTTTGTGTTATTTTCTGGGGAGTAATAGTGTGCTGGGGTTCCATCCATTTAATAATGCATGTTCTCCCTTTTTGCAAAGATATTTTTTAAAAGGAGATAAAACAGTGGACATGATGTATCAAATATACCGATGGCCTACACTGATATATGTATGGGGGGAGGGGGGCAATAAGAAACTGCTCTATTGTGCAAACTACTCATCTGGACACTCTGAGAACCGCAGTTTCGGGTACTTCGTATTGGATCAACTAGGAAGTCTTCCTATGACTTCCTATGTCCATGGTTGAAACCAAAGACATATATACATAGACGTCGCATCGTCCACTAGAGCGGCGTGCCTACCAGGCAGCCATCTTGGAACAGGGCCAGTCGCTCTTACAGTGCATTCATAGACACATGCATGTATACATCCTTGGGCATACGTACATGAGTGCATCCATAGACACATATACATGTAAACATGCAGGCCCGCCGCGTCTTCCCGTTGCGCGGGACATGTTTTTTTCCCATTGTGCTCCCCTCCTAACAATAAATGTGAACTGCAAAATACATTTTCTACATTCTTGGACTATTCATTCTTTTTAATTGCACTGATCATGTTCAAATACCACCCCCTTTCCCTCCTATGGTCTCCCTTGGTATGCATTGCATTTAAGTATAATAATATATCGAGAGTGTGTGTATGTATATATTGTTATTACTATTATTATCATGTAATATCTATTATTATTAATATTATGTTATTGTTATTAAGATATATCACTATATCATTATATAATTATTATTATTATTATTATTATTATTATTATTATTGTAGCCATAGGATGTGTTGTTTATGTCTGTTGTCTTCACAAATCTTCTGTCAGAAGCTCGTCTGCTGATAACATTAAGTATAATTTGTGTAGTAAAACCTGCATTTTTAAATATCCAAGCACCCTGTATCATAGCTACATCTGTGACGTTTTTAACAAACCAATACGTTTGTAAATCTGTCCAAAATTCAATGCGAATGATTCTGCTTAGAGATGAGGAGTTCCTCTTTCCTGCGTATGTTGACGCACCGCCGCCTCTGCTAGCCCTGTTCCAAGATGGCGGCGGTCTATGTCTATATTTCTATGGTTGAAACGCAGCACTAGTGTTGTTATGTGCAGCTCGAAATCTGCTCCGACGGGGAACAAATTATTTAAACCGTTTATGAGCCGCACATTCACCATAAATCCATACGCATTTCTGTTCTTTCTCGTTTTTATCCAGTTTTTACTTGATGATTGATCGGACATGTATCGAACAGACGCTGAATATACAGGTAGTTTCTTGTCAGTAAAACAGTGTCTAACTAACGTCAAGCTATCAGATTCCTCCTCTCAGTTTCAAACAGCTAGCTAACGCTTCCACCAGCATCGACCTTTCTGCAACATCTCCCATCGCTGGCAACCAGCAATGCAGAAGACATGACGACTAAGCAGACAACAACCTTGTCCACCTGTCAGTGAACGTGTCCGACAACCATCTCCTCTGTGCTGGTATGCTTTCCTCTGGTGCTGCAACCTTTATTGTCTCCTGCAGCGTCCCACTGTGCAGAACTGTCGCTATTAAAGGAGTGACTGTGACACGTCGAGCTAATGTTAGCTCATTTCCCCCTTTTTTTCTAAATAACATTCATCAGCTCGTCCTCCTTCATCCTGGAGGGTTAACCTTCTTTTAACTAATTACATTTCTTGTTTGTTTTTTATTTATTAACTTCGTGTCATTGCACGGTCACCTCCAGTCCTAGTTGAAATACTAATCTGGTTAACATTATTAATCCTCTAATTTAATAGTGCCCTTTTTTTTCCGAGCATTGTTAACAGGAACTGCAAGTAGATGTGTTGTTGAAATTTAGAGGATTCAACTTATTTGTCAAGGACCAAACTGCCTGGTGAAGCTTTAACCTTTTAGGCAAATAACCATTTCTAAGCTCCAGATATAGAATTTAATGCCTACCCACCTAATCAAAGTAGAAGGGTTTTAAAGTATTTTTAGGGCCCGACCGATGGTGGATATTTGAGACAGTTTATTATCATGTATGATAAATAAAAACATAAAATTCTCACATTTAAGAAGCACAAAACAAGCAAATGTTGGGTTGTTTTGCTTAAAATAATTACCAAAACAGTTATTCGATAATCTAAATAGTTTACAATTATATTTCTGTCTATTGACTAATCGATTAATCGTGGTAGCTCTAGGCAACATTCGTGTTCTCAAAGCTTGTAACAATGCAGTTGGTGAATATATCAATAAGGGCTTAAACTAAGAAAAATAAAATTAGAAACCAAAGATTGTTAAGACAAATCTATAGGTTGAACCTCAGTGGTCTTGATGGATGGGGATGTCAATTTCTCTCAGACAATGCCCTGTTTACACTTTTTCTAGATCGTTCATCTTGACGCAATGAATTTCTTGCGTAACCGTCTTGTTGTTCTGGGCCTGGTGTTGTTGGCCACGTTACTTCTCTACCTGCTGCTCCCGTCCATTCGCCAAGGCAGCATGGAGCCGTCCCTAGATGCTCAAAGAATGGGACTGATGGCCACTCCTCCTCCTCCACTTCCAACCATCAATGTGACTATTCGCACCGGACAACTACCTGGGGACCCTCCACTGTTCTTCAGAGAAGCTTTACCGGTTGATGGAGCTGGACGACAGATATTGCCAAGGTGGGCTGATGAGTGGAGAGACCTTTTTATAACATCTTAGCAGATAACATACCCTTTCCTTGTTATCATACTAACCCTAGTGAACGAACTAGACAGTGATAATAATATATTAAGTGTTTTGAGGTGCTGCATACAAACGCAGGTCATGCCGCTAACCTACAGCTCCAACATATGATAATTGTCTGGCCTGTGATAAATCCTGAGAAACAAGATTATTTCTCTGTGCAGGCTGCAAGTGGTCCTTCTGCATGGCCAGGCCTTCACATCCAAAACCTGGGAAGAGCTCGGCACGATGGCCCTGCTGGCGACTAATGGATATCAGGCTTTAGCAATGGACCTTCCAGGTAGAACTTAAGTCACTTTATCAAATAAAGCACTTTAAGCACAATAGCATTCTTCACTTTTCCGGGCATTTTTCAATAATAACCCAAATTTTTATGCACAATTGCCACTTTGTTATTTTCTTTATTACTGTCAGCTCCATCATTGTCAAGTTATGTTACTGTATGTTATGCCTTATTTCCCTCTGTTATATTTTTACTTGTTTTGATGTCTTTCCCTTTCTCTCTTCTCTTTCTACCTGCCAATGGGACAAGGAATGCAAATTACCCGCATGGCTAAAATCCCATACATATTTACATGTAAATATTCATTAATATGTTACGTCCTTTTTAAAAAAATAAATAGATAAAATAAGTCTTATCGCACATAATCAACACTTATGTTAGTGACTATACGCAAACATTTTAAAACAACGTGTATGATCTGATATTTTAAAACATTTTCAAAATAACGTGTATGATCTGAGACACTCATGAACTAGATTTGGAGAGCTGAATTGAGGTAAACATGGAGAACAGTGACATGCACTCAGTTTTCATCACAGTGAAAAGTAATATACTAGAGATGAATAACTCTAAAAGTAACATATGAGTAGACTGACACGTGCTTTCTGATATAAACACCACCGTCACTGTTGGCTTTTAATATAGACTTAGACTTAGACTTCTCTTTATTGATCCCTATGGGATGACTCCTGCAAGGAAATTGAGTTTCCTGCAGCTTACAAAAACACAAGGGAGGTATAAAAAATACAGTGTAAGATAACCAATAAACTCTTAGCTGAATGAATACAGAAAGTATAAATGGAAAATATCTTCTTTCTTTTTGTTTTTGTTTGTTTAGCTGTTTTGGGTTTCATGAGGTGATAGTGCACTCTTGTGGTCGATAATCAGAACTTGTTTTTACCTGTCTAATCTGAATGTAGTCTTGCTCCTACAAAGATGAGTTTCCTGTCACTGAGATGAAAAAAATGAACACATGACGTATTCTTACATTTGGCCATATATGAACACTGACGTGTACTATCATGTTAGGATGCGTATACGCTTGGTTTGCAGCGTTCACTTGCTGCTGGGTTGCCATGTGTCGTGCTTCACATGGGTTCTAGAATGCCTTGAAAGTTTGTGAATTCAAGGAAAGAAATCAAAGTTGAAAATCATAAATAGCCCTAAATAGACATGGTTCATTCAATGCTTGAATTTAGATATTTTGAGGGAAAATAGAAATTGAAGTTCTTTTGATTTTTTTGCCATTCAAAGCAGTAATCTTGAAGATTTTTATTTAAATAACTGATAAGTCACTATCTATCGCTGAAGGAGATAACATAATTGTGACTGAGCCCACTGTCACCGTCGTGGCCTGATAAAAGTAGTGCATAATTTGTGTATTTGCAGTATTATGAACTGGGCGTCTGTGGTGACATCCAGAAAAAATGCTGTATTACAGTATTGTAATTATTCTTGTAACAATATACACAATTCTGAAAACTTGAATCAACAACAAGACTCCAGACTGCTAAACTGTATTGTTTCCACTTAAATCGAAATTCTAAATAGTCCAGTACTGAAATCTCAAGGATTGCCACTTAAATGTTGATAAATGGGTTATGTTCTCATTATAATTATTCTCAGTGCTGTAACTGTGTCCAGAATAACTCAAAACACCTGTGTTGGTGTGCAGGGCTTATAAATGAAGTCTGTAACGCAAATATATGTAAAAAGAAAATGTCTGATCACTACCATTTTGTAATTATGTTTAACAAATTGTTCCTCTTCTTGTAGGGTATGGAAAATCTCCGGACTCTGAGGCTTTGAAGACTGATCAGAATAGAGTCGACCTCCTTTCAAGGTTCATGGAGTCTCTGGGTGTCAGGGCGGCTGTGCTCCTGAGCCCCTCCATGAGTGGGCATTATTCCATCCCCTTCCTCATGAAGAACAGCGCTCTGCTGCAAGGCTTCATTCCCATAGCACCAGTCGGTACCCGAAGTTACACTCCACAGCAGTACCAAAATATTCAGGTGAGGGAGGTAAAGATTGCGCTTTAGGTCAAACCCAAACGTACTCCGGTAACATGCAAGCCTGCACGGAGGCTGTGCAGACAAATACATAGATTAAATTGAGAGTGTACGCTACACCTCTAGACGGGGTTAACAATTAATTTCATTATCGATTAGTCTGAAAGTTATTTTCTTGATTCATTGTTGTCCAAAATGGCTTGTTTTGTTTAACTAACAAAAATATTTACTAGGTAACATAAGACGGCCTGAAAGCAGCTCATTTATTCATTTATTACTGCAGTACGTTACGGTAAATTTACCATCCACCAGTATGTCAGAGGGCCGTGTATATCCGTGTGTACATGTGTGAAAACAGTTTTTTTACTCTGTGGTCTCATAGTTTTCTCTCTCTCTCGTGTGTGTGTGTGTGTGTGTGTGTGTGTGTGTGTGTGTGTGTGTGTGTGTGTGTGTGTGTGTGTGTGTGTGTGTGTGTGTGTGTGTGTGTGTGTGTGTGTGTGTGTGTGTGTGTGTGTGTGTGTGTGTGTGTGTGTGTGTGTGTGTGTGTGTGTGTGTGTGTGTGTGTGTGTGTGTGTGTGTGTGTGTGTGTATGTATATAGATTCCCACTCTAATTGTGTATGGAGCCCTGGACACGAATCTGGGCGCTCAGTCCCACAAGAATCTCATGCAACTTCCACATCACTTTGTGCTTAAGTTAGAAGGAGCTCGCCATGCCTGCTACATGGACAAACCCAGGGAATTTCACCAAGGGTTGATTGAGTTCCTCAGCAAACTGAAGTGAGATGTGTGGTGGAGGAACAGGAGATAAAAAGATGGAAACAAAGGAGAACTTGTAGAAGAAGGAGAAGAAATACTCAAAGGAATACTAGTCCCCTAGTCAATGGTTCTAAGAACTACATTACTCTCATATTATCATCACCTGAGGCAAAGAACAATGACATGGGAGTTGGTTTCAATACATGGAAAATAGCATGTAAAACATTGTAGTGGCATTTAATAATACAGTATTTTTAGCATTATATTTTTTTTTTCCATCTTCCACCCAAAAGTAATAGTTGAGCTCAGCTTGTTGTAAAAATAGCTTCAGATTTGTATAATGGTGAGTTTTGTTTCATGTGTTTCATGTCTTTATTTGCATGTAAAAACATGGAATATGTTTGTTTTACTGTTACCATTTTTGTAGGTGACTTGTTGGTTGCTGTAAATATGCAAATGTAGCAGGTGCCTGTGTTTGAATAGCTTCTGTTAGCTTCCCATTTGACAAACAGATTTGTATATTAAGATCTTGTAACCATGCCAGCTTCCAAGAAAAACACATGCTCAACTTAATGCTGAATACAGAATTGATACACACTGTAACTTTAAAGAAAAAGTTGGATATGGACTATATAAAATAACTTAATAAAAACAACAAATAACATACCTTTATTTATATAATGATGATAAAGTTATATGTAAGATATTTGCAATAAGTTTGGACAATCATGCAAAAAACAAACTTAAAATAAGAGATGTGCACAGCTTAAAATAAAAACAAAAATTGTGCGTTTTGTATGTTTCCATTGATAAAATGCCATGTTTTTGCTTTGAAATGAGAAAACACAACCAAATACAGAACACTGCGTAGCACAGGCGTTGTGGAGGGGCTTTTTTTTTTATAATTTTGCAGCATTTTTTCCTACATGATTAAATGTGTCTAATTTGCTTGTGCTTTCTCTATTTGCATGGGTTTTCTAAAGTTGCCGTGTTTGAGCTCTCAGGGCCACCATATATTTTACTCTTTTAGCCCAAATATACAGCAAAAAATCCATACTTAGAAAGAAGGAGACAAAGCATGCAAAATGAAGGAAAGTAATGAGAAAAAAAAAACATATATGTAAATAAATCACAAACATTTACTTGCCTGTTTGTTGATGTAATCATGCTGGTCACAATGGGTCAGTGGACAGTTATCTGCTTACCTTAACTTTACTGTCAATGGAGCAGGTTGTTAGGAGATGTCAGGGGAGAGGGCACAGCAGGGCACCTCATGTTTTTAAACACCCAAGTCTAAAGGTATGGTGACAACAGCTGTGCAGCAATGTCTGTATTCATTAAAAGTATTACATCACCCAAAAGGAGCTCAAACTGTTTCACTGTAGAAGAAAACTAAATACTAGAGTAAGAGGTCCACCATTAAGCTGGATAATTGGAGTGAACGACCTCTTATTTTTAATTATATTTGCTTTATACAGTGAAGTGATTCCCCCCCCCCCCCTTTAGGCAGTGTTTTTTGCATTTTTATGTGGGTGCTGACAAAAATTCTGAATTTTGATGTTTTTTCATAACCTCATCCAGCAATAAAACCGGATCACCCTCCATATTTTTCCAGTATTTGGTCTCCATGGAAACTATTGCCCTTCATGACTTTATCACTCACGTCTATACACAAAAACACTCAAAGAAATATGTCTGCTTTGATATCTTTAGTGTTTTTGCTGGCTCCACTGGAGGCAATCTTGGCTCCACTGTGGGAGAAGCAGGCGGAGTGGATGGAGCCATGGTGGGGGGCGGATCACCAGGCACCAATAAGCCTCTACACTGCCCGGGGTGCTTTAACTAAGACTTACAGGTCTGGATACTGAGGGCAATGTGATATTTGTCAGTTTTTGTCTTTTTCATAAATCCCTGTTTTTACTTTGTAATTATGGAGTGTTGCATGTAGATTGATGAGGGGACACATTCATTAAAATGAGGTTTGCATTCAGGCTGCAACATCATATATTTTCTACCATAGGGAAACCAAGAGGGGCTATATATAAACTATTTGCAATCTTGTCTCTTGCCATGCATAATCCAAAACTGTGAAACACAGGATTTTACCTTTATCGAATCACTGGCTTATGTGACTTAAAGAATATTAGTTCATTTTACTGTAAACCTTTTTCTCTCAATGGTGACTCTTTTTGTAGTTTTGGAATAGAGCGCCTAGTCAGCCTACTGAAGTGCTGATTATATCAGGGGCTCTCCAAGTCTGAGACTGTAGTCTCCCTTCAGACAAAGCTTGAAAAAAGGTGCCAGTTTACTTGCTTAGCTTTGCTGAAATTCCTGGATGCCTTTGGAATCATGATTTCAGCCAAGATACTGTAATAATGGCATATATAATAATGACATAAGTGCAGACTACGTTATAAAATGGTCTGCCCTGAGACAATTATTAGTTTCTGGGAAAGTGGGAAAAACACTTAAATTCCCCCAAATTACTCTATTTCTGATCTATCTGTTTAACCAAATCACACACAATTAGGCTATTATGTGTGTCATTATCTTTATAGCTAATATAATATCTTTCACTTCCTTTCATTGAGCTTCCCCTGAATCTGTTTGGAGGCCATATATTATAGTTTGACACTCACAGGAAACATTTTTACACTTCACTTTTATTTTTGATACTGTAAGTACATTTTTCTGATTATACTTTTAAAAATAGTATATTTTTCATATATAAATAATAATAATAATAATTATTATTATTATTATTATAAATTGTACTTATATCGTGATTTTCTGGGACTCAAAGTGACTTTACAAAACAAAAAATATTCATTGCAAGCACCATATATTCGCCTATATTTAACCCACACAGAAGAGATAATGTATCGCAGTCGGACTTCTCGTTAACTAAAGTGTGAATTAAAAAAATGCTTATGTCAATGCCTAAAATTGTTATTAAGCAGAAAAGTGGATTTATTTCCGGCGCCAGGTCTTTTATTTTGAAGGGTAAGAGCAGCCCGGCCAGCTGTCAGCTGACGGTGAGAGTGAAGCTGCTTACAGCAAGTGGACCGCACAAGGTGAGCCCTGTGATAACTCTGGCTAAAATAGTTTAATAAATCACGCTGTTCGTAGCCCGGTAGTCCTTGTTTGCTATCAGCAGCCTAGTTGCCGAACATGACGCGTAAGACGCGACCATAGCTTCTTGTACAACTAAAGAGAGGATAATAAATTAAGTAGCTACAGAGCTAGCTGGCTGTTTCAGCATGAAGCTGGCCCTCCTCCTCCAGCAGGTAACGACAGCTAACGCTAGGTGTACGTGTGTTACAGTCATTACATATTTCTCACAACATGTTGTGTTTGTTATTATGTTTATTGTAATATGTCGTGTGTGTGTGTGTGTGTGTGTGTGTGTGTGTGTGTGTGTGTGTGTGTGTGTGTGTGTGTGTGTGTGTGTGTGTGTGTGTGTGTGTGTGTGTGTGTGTGTGTGTGTGTGTGTGTGTGTGTGTGTGTGTGTGTGTGTGTGTGCGTGCGTGCGTGCGTGCGTGCGTGCGTGTGTTTTATTGATTGAAAGTTTATTTCCAATATGTATTTGTTGTATTAACCTTTATTTAACCAGAATATTCCCATTGAGATTTAAAATCTTCACTCATCTTTATCTTTACTTTCTAAAAATATAATTTAATTTCAGCATATTTATTTCTAATTTATAAAATACCAATCACCACTTATCTTTACTTTATAACAAGATATACATTCACTTAAGTATAATTATTTATAATAATAATGGTATTATCTGTGTGTCCTCAGTTAACAGGACTACTGTAAATTAATCCCACCATGCTGCCTGACAAAGACGGTCCAGGTGTTGGAGGCGGACAGAGCTCTCTTGAGGGAGAGGATCTCTCTGTGAGTCTGTTCAGAGAGTACCTCCGTCTCAAAACTGTCCATCCAGACCCTGACTACGGTGAGAGAGCTTCATGACACCACACTGATAACACACCGTGACCTTTGGATATGTCATAATTTATATAACCCAGTTTGTTGGAGATCAGAGTGACTTTCTCCAGTTTATAGTGTGTGTTATGTTAATTTTCCTTATATATTATCATTATCAGATCACTTGACACACCCATAGTTAAGAAAAATTGTAGATATGTTTAAAAGTAAACTTTTTAAGTCCGGTGTGAAATGTGATTGCCTCTGTCACTTACATCATTATGTTCTGTAATTTATCAAAGTCCAATTCGTATCTGCATCAGTTAAAGTTAAATATTAAATACTTACAGTTATGTAGGAACCCAGTGACCATGGTAAGAAAGCTGGGAAGTCTCTCACTTCAACAAACAAACAAACAAACTAACTAACAAACAAATGGTGGCCTGACCAAAAGAAGGGCATTGCGCCTACAGTAGTGGCAGCTGTGATTGTTTTGTCTGCAGTTTGGCCTCGTTCTTCATGATGGACCTTAGCCAGGTTCATTTCTACTTTCTTGCATGCTTTAGGTTTTATGAAAATACATAGGTGATAAGGGAAAGCATTCTTGATTTTTTTTCACCTTCAGTCCAACAGTGCTGCTCAACTAGCAACAGGAATTATGACTTCCTAGTGTTCTGAGAGGTTTAATAATCATTAGTATTTAAACAATTGATCTGCTGTCTATTTATTTACTCGTTCAAAGATGCTGCTCTTCAGTTCCTGGACAGAATAGCGGAGGAGCTTGAGCTTCCAATGAGAAAGATCGAGGTGTGTTCCAGTGATGATAATGTAATTTATTTGCGTACATGCTTTAAATACACTACAGAAATCATAAGTAATACTTCCTCTGAAAGAAAGCAGCGGACCTGACCTGCCGTTCCCTCTCCCTGTAGGTTTGTCCGGGCAGGGTTGTGTCGATCATGACATGGGAAGGGACAAACCCGACCTTGAAATCCATCGTACTGAATTCCCACACAGATGTTGTACCTGTTTACCAGGTATGGCGTCTGTCTCTGTTTATAGCGTTACATACCTGTTGTTATCTGTAACAGACATGGAAAAAAAATAGATTTGATATCAATCTCTTCTCCAGGAACATTGGAAATACGATGCTTTCAGTGCTTTCAAAGATGCAGAGGGCAACATTTATGCCCGGGGATCACAGGACATGAAATGTGTAACTATACAGTGGGTATAAACTGCCTTGATAACATGTTTTATGAAACAGGATTTGTACTCTAGTGTTGTGATCTTCACTTGTTTATGTTCTATGAGAGACACCTGATCTAACACCCACTTACTCAACCTGCATGCGTTCTTATTTCTGTCATAACTCTGCCGTGTTTCCTTTGTTCTTCGCAGGTTCATCCAGGCAGTCAGAAGACTGAAGGCAGAGGGACGAAAACTAATGCGCACTGTGCACTTAATGTTTGTTCCTGGTAAGACATTTGACTGCTTCCCTCTTCTTTTTGTAGTTCCACACACCCTTGGTCCGCAGCCGCAGGTGTTTTCACTGATTTTGCCAGACTAGACCTGTTCTCAAGACATGAAAGCGAGTAAATCAACATCACATACGGCAGCCAAAGTGAAAGCCAACCCTAGATTCACTCTTGTTTTTGTTACGTCAGTGCGATGCTTCGCCGCGCTATATTTGTGTTGTTTTTTCTCTGCAGATACAGACACTGCCACACAATGGTAGTTGGCCATAAGTGATGACTGAGAGTGATTAGTCTTGTATTAGTCTGTACAAATCCTTCATACTATACCTTTTCAAGGCAGGAGTTCCCAAAATGTTTTAGCTCGAGACCCAAAAGAGGAATAAGGTGTCTCTTTCCAGGATCCACACTTACGCGATCAAGAGTATGGGAATCACAGAAGTCAGACTCGACGTTACCTCAGTCAGAGAGAGTGAACACATATTTCAGGTTACAGCTCAGGAGAAGAGAGAGAAAAGGAGGGCAAACAGCCTCTTAGCTGAACAGACTGGTTTCCTTTCTTCCATTTTAATTAGTAAAATTACTATCTATCAGCTGATAATCAATCAGCAGCAGGGGGTGGAGATCAAATACAAGGCTGCCAACAAAAGCCTCCCTCACAACTTGCAAATACTATTACAAGACAGAGAGGAGTGACACAATCTGAGAGGGAACATGAATTTCAGGCAGAGGAAGGTGCGAACTACATTAAAATCCTTTACCAAGTCATGTCAGGGTGTCAGACAGTGGAATGATCTAGATGAGGAGGTTAAAAATGAGCAAAACTGAGTATCTTCAGAAAGAAGTATGTAAATATGACTATTAATCGTTACAGAATGACCCAGGATGAGGGTTGATAAAGGTCAAAGGCAGGAGTCAGCAGACACTGTGTTGAGACGGGATGGGAGAAAAAACAAAAAACACTTGTACCCAAACAATAACAGACACACACGTAGTCTGTTTGACTGTCTAGAGCTAGACTGCAGCTCTGATTGCTACCGGATGCTGAAACATGTCAAATGGTGGCGGGACTAGATAAGCTTTTGCTTCTCCCCCTTTCGGTCATGTGAATTGTATGATTTAAACTAAGATAATGCGTAAATACAATCTGTTATCTGTTATCCAAAACTGCTGCTGCTACTACAACTACTTGTTTTGAAGAAGTCAAGCTATAGCGCCAATGATGTGCATTTTAGCAAATGGAAATATGACATTAATAACAAAACATATATTTTTCTTTCTTTTCAGATGAAGAAGTTGGAGGCCACAAAGGAATGGAAACATTCGTAAAACATCCAGAGTTCAAAAAATTAGACATCGGCTTTGCGCTTGATGAAGGTAAATAAATATGTTTGCAAATTTAATAAATAAGAAACTGAACACTGAAAGTCACCCGGTTACTTATTAACTTGAAACTGGGTTCACTTATTGAGTTTATACCATGGCCGCAGCAAATTCAGTTTTCTGTTTAGTTATAATTATCACTCTGGGTCATTGTGCAAGGTACAGTGTATTAAACTGCAGGTCACTATACCAGATAAAAAATTGCTTCAGGCTACATCACCAGTAAGTCGTCTTTGGTAAAACTACTTGGTTTAATGCCCTCCACTAAGGTGAAATGAAGGTTTCTTCAATTAACTTAATGTCTTGACATCTTTACCGTTCATTCATCAGGGATTATCGCTTTCTTATGGGTTATTAGTACTGACTAAACTAGGGCTGGATGATGTTATTTTTTAAAAGGGCATTAATATTTTGTCATTTGCAAATGTGAAAGATTATGGTTATATAGATTTAAAGTTTGTTTGGGCCGTTTTGTGACTACAAACAGTTATGAGACAAAAGGAAATATGAGAGAGATGCAACAAAGGTCTGGAACTGGGAACATTTGCAGGTCATGGTCAGCAGCTTGAGCCCTGGGGCGTCAGCACTGCTGCTTTATCCTTTGTTGTGAAGGGTCACTCACAAATGTCTTTCAGACAATTTATTGAAATTTGCGACAGGAGTGGGTTTAGGTTTGTGAGAAACCCATTATGTCAGTAATTGTATATTTATTATTTTTGTATGTCCATTGCTCGGGGAATGTCTGCTCTTTCCAAAATGGACCTGTCTGCAAATAGTGAAGTGGTGTTTGATACAGAGCCAGTATTTGATTTGATCTGATGCACAGTCAGAAATTGGTGTCAAAATCTGACAACCAAATATTTAGATGTTATTATGTTACCCACTGTGCCAAATTACCCCTATTGATTTTTTTCTGCCAACAGCGAAGATGTGCTGAAAATCCCTGAGAGCCCTTCCTGTGGTGCACTTGTTAATCTGTACATCACCAACTTATGTCCTTTATGTTCTAGTTATCTTTATGCACTACACTAATATTAAATGCTAAAACTATTTTATTTTTCCGCATGTGTTCTGTAGGTCTGGCCAACCCTGGTGAGGCCTTTACTGTGTTTTATGGAGAGAGGAACCCCTGGTGTGAGTATAAAATACATGCAGTTTAATGCTTTCACCATCTTATCAGAAACCAGCATTTTTTTAAAGGATAATATAGTTGATCTGGAATCAAGCAAGACTTCCTCTTTCCAGGGATAACAGTCCACTGCCCAGGCAGTCCGGGTCATGGGTCTAGGTTTGTGGAGAACACAGCTGCTGAGAAGCTGGTAAGGGTCATACTGTGCAAACAGTTAGTAAAACAGTTTAATCATAAAAGCCTGTTGTTACAAGGACTGAGGAGGACCGTGTCAGTGACCATACTGCCTTATCCCTTTCAGCGCCAAGTCATAAACTCCTTCCTGGACTTCAGAGAGAAGGAGAAACACAGGTGAGATTGAACTGTTTATCTTAATATATTGCATAATGTATGTGTTAAGACATTCTTTCTTAAGCATATGTACAACACTTGATCTCTTGTGTGCAGTTCAACTGTGAGCTTTAAGGTTTGATTCCCTTGTCCTTACAGGAAGTCCCTCTATGCTGCTTTTCATTCTGACTTTTCCAACTGTGCAAGTGTTGCTCTGAATGGCTTGTGTATCTGTGTTTGGCTGGTTCTCCTAAGAGTAATGGTACTGAGATGTTTTAATGAACAATTAAATGCTGCATTCATATTCAAAGCTTCAGAATGTAAGCAGTCCTTATTCATGGCCTACTCTGTCGAGACAATAATCTGCCACCTGTGCTAATACCTATTTAACAGAATTATGTCACTTAAATTGAAGTGACGCTGCGAGCTAAGCTTGCAGAAAATTTCTGAAATATTCCACAAATACCCCAGAAAAACTAAGCCTGTTTTTATGAAGTGTCTTGTAAGGTCTTCATCTTGTCTTGTAATTATGCATGTTAAGGATTTATTTTACAGGGCCTTCATTTCTTTATTTTATGGAAATGATGAGCTCTATGTTTGAGTTTATTAGCATTCATGTTCACAGTTAACTGAATAAAAGCAGAATTTCCAGTAAAAAAATCTATTCAAAATGGAAATATATGTATACATGATTGTTCAAAATAAAAATATACTTTTATCTATATACACATGCACTCAAACATCCTAACTTATTCATATACATTTGCTCTGTCTTTTATCTTTTATCCATCTACACGACTAACTTAACTATCTAAAATACCAGTTTTAGAACTTTGCCTCTATTCCCTATAATTGGTACCAAAATAAATAATTTTCTCCAGGAAACTTTCAAGGGAATTATTACAAAATTATAGAAAAAAATTTCATGAATTTGGCTTCCGGTCATTTAAAAGAAATGCTAATCAGCCATTTCTGTTTTGTGTACCAGAGACATAAATGAATACGAGTGAATACATGGATTTATTAATAAGTTCTTTGGTCAAATTAATAAAAGGTTGATTTCAGTGTTTGCCTTGCACAAATGCAATTTTGCTTTAGATGTTTTTATGTGTGTGTGTTTCAGGCTGAATACCAGCGAGTGTTTCACGCTCGGCGATGTCACCACAGTGAATATGACCATGGTCAAAGGAGGCGTGGCCTATAACGTCATCCCAGCTGAAATGGACGTCAGCTTTGACCTAAGAATACCACCTACAGTAAATCTACAGGTACGTACACGTGCGTGTAAGTTGTGTTCGTCATCTGATCGACAGACACGTGTGTCTCCTCCAGCTCAATGTTAACTTTAAACATAATCTCTCAATTATTATTATCTTACCAGGAGTTTGAGAGACAGATAAAAGAGTGGTGTAAAGAAGCAGGAGAAGATGTCACTTATGAATTTGCTCAGGTCAGTGCCCTCACACTCTTATACTTATAAAAATGTTTCTTTGTTCCTGTTGTCAAATACATTGAATCAGCTGCCATCCATTGCAGAAACATATGAACCAGAACGTGACTTCTACAGAGGAGAGTGATCCTTGGTGGAGCGCCTTCAGTGCAGCCTGCAAGGCAATGTGAGTACACTGTAGACACTAATGCATCATTTGTTTGTGATGCCACCTTTTCTTTTGCACATCAGATTGCAGGTGTCAGATTTTGTGTAAATAACTTACAAATATCATTTTCTATTTACATTATCCACTAGATAAAAGCTAAAATATATTGTGACAACTTTAACCTCCTTCATGGCTCCATAACCTACACACCTACCAGTGTACACCGGTGAAATTAGTTTAGGTTTAATTGTTCTCAGTGTGTGCATGTGTTTTTCATTTTCCTTGCTGAGCAATTGCTGAAACAACAGAAACATTACATGAATAACATCTGAGTACTCTTTGCGGATCATAAAATAAGTTATTTTTTGTCCTCGTTTTCATGCATTTACTCCATGAGGTTTCACACCTTAACTGCAAACGTTCACACTTCTCCCACAAACCTCCTCTTTTGTTGCTTATCACAGCATCTAAAGAAAAGTTGGTTTTCTTTTTTCATTTGCTATGTATTCTACTGGAAATGTGTATAGGGCCCTTTTGGTCATGCATGTCTAACATAAGACGTAGCACTTTTAGGATATTTTTTTTTGGATGTTTATCCAGTTAACTGTAGATGTCAAAATCATGCAGGTTCAATTGAATTGAATGACCGAATCTGTCTTTGTATCATGAAGACTTTTGTCTATATCTCCGCTGTAGGAACATGACTCTGGAAAAGGAGATATTTCCAGCTGCCACAGACAGCCGTTTTATCCGAGCGGTGAGTTTAAGAACTGGATATGATAGTGGGGACGATTGGAAACAGCTCCACTTATTCAGTTCTGGTTTGTTTGTTTGTTAAATCTAGGTGGGTATCCCTGCTATTGGTTTTTCCCCAATGAACCGGACGCCAATCCTGCTGCACGATCACAATGAGTATCTGAATGAGCAAGTCTTCCTGAAAGGCATCAGCGTGTTCGAGAGGCTCATCTCGGCTCTTGCCAATGTTCCTGCCTTTCCTGAGGAGGCTTAGACAAGTTTTTATACTAATCTTCTCTAAAACTGTATTTCACTGATGATTTGAATATTTAACTTGAACATTTTGCAGAGATTACCAAAGAATAATAACATGCATATCATGGGGTTAAACTGAGCACTTAGCCTTTGATACTATTGATTTTTTTTTTTTTTTTTTTATGATTCTCAGGATATAGACTTTGCGTTACTCAGTATTGCAGCAGTTTTTTAAACAACATACATACTGTCCGTCAATAGTGCTGACTGAGTGTGCCTGTGCAGTCTTAAAGATATATCACCTATTGTGTAAACAATTATTTCCATTAGTATGGGAAAATCAACTTACTAAAATGTGAAGATGACTTTGAGATCAAACAGTCATTCATTTGCCACTTAATTAACAATGATTCCACAGATGTAATTTTATTTAATAAACTGGAATTGAATAAAGGTATTTGGTCATTACTTTCCATGTTTGAGTGTTGTGAAGGAGAGTCCAGCCTGCTCACCAAAATGAGTGCATTTTGTCTCTGTCGTTGAAGTGAAATTCCAGCGTAAAATCATCCCAGGGTCTTTTTTCGGCAAATTCGGTCATCAAATAACCCAGTGGTCTATTGTTTTTAATCTGGAGATTGAGACGCAGATCAAGACGCTTAGGCGCTAAGTCCTAGAAGAGCTTCTGGCCCAAAGAGCCCAGAGAGGGCGTGCTTGGAGAAGAATGCCATAGATAAGTCTTTCAAAACACTTTTAATAAACTCAGTGTTCACATACTACGTTGTTTGTGCTTCGTTGTATGTCTTATCATGTTACTGCAAAGGTTTGGTGTTATTTTGAGCGTTCACCTTGCTGCACCGAGCTAATCACTGTTAGTTCGTTAATAGTTCATACCAAAAAAAAATTGCCTCGATGGCTTATTTGATGATGATATTTGCCGAAAAAGACCCTGGGATGATTTTACACTGCAATTACACTTAAACAATGAGCAAGTTGGAATTAAAGCATTACACAAAGTGTCCTAAAGGAAGCGAATAGGCTTAATACAAAGTTATAAAATCTATTTGTGGCCATGCTAGCGACTCTGCTCTATGGATTGCAATGTTGGCCGTTCCGTCGGTCCCCCATCAGTGAAATATCTCAGCATATACAGGATGGATAACACAAACATTAATACAGACATTCATTACAAATTTTAATAACTTTAGTGACCTTTGGTGATGTACTGCTATGCAAAAGTGCTGTTTCACAGATTGCTAGTACAGCTTTAGACTGGATGAGTTCCAAATCACATACTGTACATTTTATTTTTATGTACTACAGATGCCTTACAAAATATGCACTGTTGCATGCAGTATTACATACAATTGGAACATGCTGCTTCTTAATTTTTTACTTTGAACTTTGACCCTCTTGCTCATATATGCTGTGCAAAGGATTGTGGGTCAGAATAACCAGAAAAGCATGCTTGCTTGCATACTGCAAAATCCGACCAGATGCAGTAGGACATCCTGGTATTATTGGCATACTGCTTCTGACAATCTATATTGTGACATGCTAAATATGTTTCTGGTATACTTAATAGTGTGGTAGTATGGGTATTGGAACGCACAGTCTGTGTATTATTTTTATGCAGTTAAATATCTAATAATACATTTCTTATTGCTCTGACAGGGAACCCAGATACCTTGATTTTATAATATATTAGAACAGGACAAAGTCTATAAATGGCCTGTCACTACCTAGCCTAGCTTTAACAGTTTCTACAGCAAACGACTTTAACAACATTTATTCAAGAGAACTTTCCTTGAATTATGTAGATAAAATGAGTAATTGTTTTAAACAAGGATGTTTTGTAATGGAGGTGCAAGGGAAATGAGAAATGTCTTTTCATATGTAATGCTGTTTACACGCGGAAAAGGTCAGTCTCATCTACTGCTCCCTTTGGAGTTGTCGTCCAATTAACAGTGTATGGCTCTCCAAGGGGGACTGGCAGGAAGACTGCAGTCAGTAATTAGTCTTCTCTCTCCCCAGGACATGACAGCAGTATTAGCACATGGGGCCGTCAGGGAGACGACTAAAAGCTGAACCCACATCCTTCCTCCCAGAGGGGGCAGGAATAGGTGCAGTCATCCTGTCGGCTGAGCTGTCAAGCTTCTGAATGCCCAGCTGCAGAAAAACAGATGCTGTTTAAACAGTTCATCAAAGAACAGTTCCACATCTCATCTTCTCAGGAAAGCTTTTCATTAATCAGAACAGAACAGTACAGAACAAGCATTTCCTCTGTAAAACTGCAGCCAGGTCCTTCTAGTTTGAGGCCAAAATATGTATTTTTTATGCATGTTATTTCTCTCTCCATTTAAAATCCCTCAACAATTGCTCTCGGTCAGGGTCAGGATCAGATTCAATAACAGCAATGCTGAGGCGAGGTGGGGATTCAAGTCTCGGTCAAGGACGCCTGAACAGGGAGCTTACCCACATGGAGACATTAACCCTAACTCCTGCAGTCTCTCCACATACAGTACACCCTATTCAGGTCTTATCAGCATCAATAGTATAATATACACAATCTAAGCTCTTCAAGAGATATTGCAATTAGGGGACAAAATCAATCTCCATTTCACAGTCCTTACAGCAGCTGGATTTTAAATCATCAACACTGCAGTTGAGTCTGCTCTCTCGTTTTCCTGCTTCTGGGGAGAGCTGTTTATACTCACAGATGCTGCAGTGTATGAAGGAACATGCATACTGTAAATCCTCCTGCCGAATGGCGTTGCTGTCTGCTGCGCTCTCCTGCTGTGCAACTAAATGTCCTCTGGAGGTAATTAAAGTAAAATCCTTCTGTGATAGCCACAATAATCTTCCTTACATGGGAACTAATTGTAGTCTGTCAGAGATTGAAGTTCCACAATCACTATACTGTTGTCAATACATTTTGTTATCCTGTTACGCTATTTGTCATTATTGTTTTAGTTTAGGATATTTATTTTTGATCTGAAAGGCTTAATACTCAAACTACTTTTGTACAGTGTTTCAGGACTATTGTCATTGAGTCAATAGTGAAATATTTTAGTTGAATTCAATAATTAAAGGTCCCATATGCTCATTTTCAGGTTCATCTTTTTATAATATGGGAACTTTAAATGCGTTGCAAAAGAATCAAAACAGATTCATGTTGATTTATTACCTCTAAGCAGTTGATGTAATAACTGCCATTCATCATGGCCACACACTTGTTTTGTCACTTGTTTTAATTTTCAACTCCTATGTTTTCTGTTTTCCTTGCCAATGCAGTATGTGTTGAATTATTATGAGGTCTCCCCATTTTTACATCTGGGTCTCCATGATTTAATGCTTTAATGCTCATCTCAGGGGAGTGCATGTTGGAATAACGTGTTACGGGCCCCAGGAGAAAACAATTATGTTGGGTCTCCTGTTCACGTCTGACTACCACATATATATGTCCCTGTCGCCTCCAAGTTCCCATTTAGTACAATGCCCATAACGACACACAGCAGCTTCAAAAATCCTTTTCACAGCAGACATGTTAAACAATGACTGTATTCTGTTTTTGAATAAAAGACCAGGTCCGTGTCATGGCAAAGTGGATATTATGTTCAGATGAACTGTGTTCAGCCCCTCAGTCGCTGTGGAGGAATGGAGATCGGCCAAAATCAAAAATGGGTAAACTATCTCTTAAAATCATTACTGCTATAAGTTTTATTTTCATTTTTTTTCTCCAGCTGTGACAGGTCAAAACCTCTGCTGTGTAAAAAGGCCTGTATGTACCACTACATACTACTTCAGTGTAGGATGAAAAACACTAATTGCCATGGTATACTGTTTGAGCAGTATACCAAAAAAAGCTAAATACATTACTATTTAATACAAACAGGAAATGATCAGTACAAAAGAAATAGTGACTTTGAAATGCCATTTAACAAAGACAATCAAAATAAAAATAAAAAAATCAGTTGTGAGGAGCTCTTCCATTTTATTTGTGGGAGAATAGTTTAGTATTGATAGCACATTCAAAAATTCACCGTATCCAGTATGCATATGGTTTGATACTTTATTTTGTCACATTTTCATACTTAAACACTAACTCTGCTTAGAATAGTAAATCGGAGACTTCTGGGGCCCGTTCAGTGTGAAGTCCCACAAGTTAAAAATATTAAATATGGAATACATCAATAAAGAGCCTCATATTTATTGACAAGAGCGGTAAAATGTGCTAATGTGTGCTTATGAAAAGTAACCTACTCACTCACTCATCTTCAACTGCTTATCCGGGTCGGGTCGCAGGGGCTGCATCCTATCCAGATGCCCGAACCACCTCAAGTGGCTCCTATCAAAGCAAAGGAGCAGCGCCTCTACTCCAAGTTTTTCATGGATGGCTTAACTTCTCACCCTATCTTTAAGGGAGATTCTAGCCATCTTCCTGAGAAAACCCATTTCGGCCGCTTGTACCCACGACCTCGTTCTTTCGAGCGAGAGCAATACCGCCTCCGCTGCTCCAATTCTCCGGCCAAACTCACGCTTCATTGTCCCCTCACTCGTGAACAAGATCCCAAGGTACTTTAACTCCTTCACTTTAGGTAAGGACTCATTCCCTACCCAGAGTAAGCAATCTACCGGTTTCCTGCTGAGAGCCATCGCCTCAGATTTAGAGGTGCTGGTCCTCACTGACTGACGATGTCATCAAGACCACGTCATCTGCAAAACGCAGAGACAGGATCCCAAGCCCACCGAACTGCAACCCCTCCCCACCACGACTAAGCCTCGATATCCTGTCCATGAAAATCACGAACAGGATTGGTGACAAAGCGCACCCCTGGTGGAGGCCAACCCCCACCGGTAACTAATCCGAGTTACTGCCGAGGATCCGGACACAGCTCTTGCTTTGGGTGTACAGAGATTTGATGACCCACAGAAGTGACCCCCTCACCCCATACTCCTGCAGCACCTCCCACAGTATCTCCCAGGGAACCTGGTCATATGCCTTCTCCAGATCCACAAAACACATGTAGACTGGATGAGCATACTCCCAGGCCCCCTCCAGAATCCTTGCGAGAGTGAAGAGCTGGTCAGTTGTTCCACATCCAGGAAGGGATCCGCATTGTTCCTCTTCAATCTGAGGTTCGCCTATAGGACGGACCCTCCTTTCCAGCACCTTAGAGTAGACTTTACCAGGGAGGCTGAGTGTGATACCCCTGTAATTGGCACACACCCTCTGGGCCCCCTTTTTAAACAGGGGAACCACCATCCCGGTCTGCCACTCCCTGGGCACTGTCCCAGACTTCCATGCAATGTTGACCAAGACAGCCTCTCCCAACCCAAGGCTTTCAGCATTTCAGGACAAATCTCATCAAGTTGTGGAGTTGTTTGACTACCTCAGTGACTTCCACCAGAGATACTGACAATGATTCCCCATCAACCTCCAGCTCTGGCTCTACAAAAGAGGGTGTGTGAGTCGGATTAAGGAGTTCCTCAAAGTGCTCCTTCCACCACCAAATTACCTCATCAGCTGAGGTCACCAGCGTCCCGTTCTCACTGTAAACAGATTGGACGGTTCCCCGTTTCCAAATAGTTTTTCCAGAAGCCTGTGAATGTTCTCATTCGTCCAGGTCATCGTTATCCTCAAAGCAATTTCAGTCAAAAACAACTGGACGGGTTGTTTGTTTAGGAAGACGTTTCACCTCTCATCCAAGAGGCTTCATCAGTTCATGTACGCAACTGACCAGGCTGGGACTGGTCCAACTAACTGGTGTGAGATCCAGGTATTTAACCTCTCACAAGGCCGATGATGTCACTGAAACCCTTTGTGCTCCAAATGCCCACGCCCGTCGTTAGAGTGACAGTCGTTGGTGGGCAGTTGGTTTCGACTTCGTAAGTGCTCTATTGAGTCTGAACGACAGTCGTTGGGGTCACACAGGGCCATGTGTTAACAGTTGTCCTTTGAGGTTAGATTGTTGAATCTCCTGGGAAGGGATGAAACGTCAGCATTGTAAATTGGAGATAAGTGGTGTCTCAGACCTCCTCCTCTGTTTAGCGATGGTTTCTCCACTTTTACATAGATGGCTTCTTTTACTCCTCTTTCAAACCATCTGTCCTCTCTGTCCAAGATTTGGACATTGCTGTCATCAAAGGAGTGGGCTTTCTCCTTGAGGTGTAAGTGGACAGCGGAGTCCAGGCCTGAGGAGTTAGCTCTCCTGTGTTGGGCCATGCGTTTATGCAGTGGTTGTTTTGTTTCCCCAATGTAAAGATCTTTGCATTCCTCGTTGCATTGGACAGCATAAACCAGATTGCTTTTGTGGGTGTGTGGTGTTCTGTCCTTCAGATGTACTAGTCTCTGTCTGAGTGTGTTACCGGGTTTGAAATACACAGGGATGCAGTGTTTGTTGAAAACAGTTTTTCCAGAAGCAGCTTGGTCCCGCCCGAAAGTCTTTCTCTGTGACTTCTCCAAACTTCTCCCACACTCGCTGCTTTGCCGGCACTTTTGGCCGTTGGTACCTTGCAACTGCCTCAGGAGTCTTCCAGGATAACATATCCCAGAAGGACTCCTTCTTCAGTCAAACAGCTTCCCTGACGACCGGTGTCCAGCATTGTGTTCAAGGGTTACCGCCCCTTGAGGCACCTAAGATCTTGAGGCCACAGCTCTCCGCTGCAGCTTCAGCAGTGGAAGCTCTGAACATTGCCCACTCCGGTTCAATGCTTTCAACCTCCACAGGGATGCAAGACACGCTCCACCGGAGGTGTGAGTTGAAGATCTCTCAGACAGGGGCCTCCTCCAGATGTTTCCAGTTCACCCGCAATACCTGTTTGGGCTTAACCAATCCGTCCAGAATCTTGCCCCATCCTCTGACCCAACTTTTCAATGGCCTCAGATCAGATGATACGATCACAAAATCCATCATCGACATTTGGTTTAGGGTGCTCTAGTACCATGTACACTTATGAGCATCCTTATGTTTGAACATAGTGTTAGTTATAGACAATCCGTGACTAGCACAGAAGTCTAATAACAGACGACCGCTCGGATTTAGATCAGGGAGGCCGTTCCTCCCAATCACGCCTCTCCAGGTGTCTCCATTGTGCCCACGTTGCCACCCGCCTGGTGCCTCACACCCTGGGCAACTCCAGAGAAGAGACTGTGCGTGGAGGTAAGCCTCCACCTCCCGCAAAAGCTCCAGCTCCTTCCCCAACAGTGAGGTGACATTCCACGTCCCCAGAACCAGCCTCTGCTGCCCAGGTCTGGTCTGTAGAGGCTCCTCACCTTCACTGCCACCCGTGCAGCAGCGCACCCGACCCCAGAAGTTCTTTCTGTGAGTGGTGGGCCCACAGGACGGAGAGGGAGTGGAAGAGAGACCCAGCCACCAGTGAGCCCTCCGTCTGGGCGTGGCTCCAGACAGGGGCTCCGGGCAGGCTTTCCCTTCCTTGATTTTGCATACGGCCTTTGTAAACCACTTTTAGTCCGGCCCCTCGCC
The DNA here is from genome assembly GCF_963691815.1 of Echiichthys vipera. Taxonomy (NCBI): domain Eukaryota; kingdom Metazoa; phylum Chordata; class Actinopteri; order Perciformes; family Trachinidae; genus Echiichthys; species Echiichthys vipera. The sequence goes on along the minus strand of NC_139825.1, from coordinate 25,616,450 downwards.
TGAGACCACTCTTCCATGGGAGATCCTACCAGGAGAACCAGGCTCCAGAAAACACAGCCCTTAGGTTCACAGGGACACACAAACCTCTCCACACGATCAGATGAAAGTTCCCTAAAAGGATGAAAAGATACTACATTAATCAATTGACCAAACCCACCGGGTGTTTAATAATGCATCCTTGAGGGCATGTGAATACTTTTATTACTTCCTCCTGGTCTATATGCTACACACATGGACCGATTATGAGGCAATGGGCCCCAGGGCACAGACATGTAAGAGGCCCCTGACTCTTTCTATGTGGGAGCAAGACACCCAAATTCAGAGTCTGCTCGTAGTCGTTTTGTAGTCATTGTGGGTCTCTTTGTGCTCACTGTGCACTTATTTTTTGGTCATTTTACATCCATTTTTTGTGGTTTTCTATGTCTTTGTAATACTAGTAGTATTTTTGCATGTATTTTTAGACATTTTACGTTTATATGTTGTCTTTTTGTTTCTCTCTGTGATCATTTCATGATCTATTTTTAATCATTTTGTGTCTTTGTCATAATTTGTGTTTCCATTTTTTGTCTTATCTTTGTCGTATCTCTCAAAACGATAATTAGCATCTCTTTGTAATCATTTTGTGGTTTTTTTCCAGCAAAATTTTATGAGTCAGGGCCCCTAACTTTATGGGCCCCTGGGCCTTTGCCCGGTAGGCCCGTTCAGTGATCCACCAGTAAGCTGCGGTCACTCTTGTATAAAGACTAAATGTATGCCAACGACAAATCCCACGTGGCTCTACAGAGATAAATAAAACCTAAACACTAGATTCTTCTTCTGCTTCTCTGTTGCCTGGTGAGCGTGAACGCGCCTGGCTCCACGCGTTCACACAGAGAGAGAGGTTTCGTGGACGCGCCGGCCTGTGTGCTGTTACTGTTGACGGTGGTGTATATGTGGGAGCAGGAGGAGAGACTCTGCAGTGTCTTGGCAGCTGCATCAGTGCATCTCCCACCGTCCGCGATGCCTCCGCGGCCAATGCCTGCCTCCTCCTCCGCGTCCACCTGACAACAGAAACGGACATGAACTCGTCGGGAAACTGAGCCGGACGTCCACACTATATAACTCGCTATATGCTCCCGGGGCGCTACATTCACGCACAGAAACCCCGTGACGAGAATCGTTAATGGAAAATGGCGATAGGCAAAAGGTCTTGCAGCATCGTCTGCTTGGTATCTATCCAGATTATCTTGATTTTCAGCGCATCGTGGCCTGGAGCAGCGGGTCTCACGTTCCCCCAGCAGTACACGTAAGTGACGGCTTCACTGATTGTGAAGGGGGGGTTCGTGATGGGAGACAACTTTGGGCTTGTCCACTCAGCTCTGTTGTCAAGAGATACTTCATTCGCCCTGTTTTTATTTTTCTGCTGTTACATAATTTGACAGTGTCGCCGATTGCATCTATGTAAACGTCAAAGCTCAATGCTACGGCGTAAGGTGCAGTACACAGTATGACATAGAAAAGCTATTCACACCATTCACAGGGATGTATTTATATGAGCAAATACATTTCAGTGTCTCAGCTAAACAGAATACCTCGTTAATGTTTTTTTTTTAATTTAGCCTGGCCATTAACATATGATGAGTTGTAGCCTTATTTTTTTAATTATCTGAAAACTGACAGCTATACATCTATTGGCATAATGCCTCAAACCAGATGTCTCTGTTTATTTGTTGCAAAACGACTCTCAGTACTCTGTTTTTTAAATCTGTTCACAAAAATATAATGGCAAAGATGGAGAGATGGCACTTTTACTTTAAAGTCACACAAGTGAAGTTATAGATGAGGCTGGCATTGTTTTTATCAGTTAAAGTACTTGGCCAGTACTTGAGTACTATATTTTTCCATGCAGGCTTTCAAGTTTCTTCTTTCTGTTTTGCAAACCACTGTCTTCTCTTGCAGCCTCTTGAGAAAATCAACAGGGCAGAAATAGCTTTAGTAGTACTGCATTTTCAGTAGTACAAGTAGTAGGCTGAGCATGTTGCGTAGAAGAAGAAAGGTGTGGTTTTTTACTGCGAATTCCTGCTGATGGCGACTTAAAAATGAATATTTTCTCTCTATTTTAATTAATCCCGTGCTTAGTTCTTAATTACCAACCTTTAACCCGTTGCTGTTAAGTGCAGCTGGCACTTCACTTGAGACTACAGTTATCTGGGCCCACCTCCAGGCTCTGCAATCAGGCTGCTCTGGAGGGAGGAACAGGCCAGATGGTCCTCTCATCTTTGGGGCACTCAGTGAAGGGATTTCTGGCCAATCACAACTGGAGATTTGAGGTGTATTTACCAATTAGGAAAGGGGTCTATAAATCAGGGAGGTGTGTGTATGTATTTTATGATGAATTTTATGATTTCAAGAATAGCTGTTGCTTTCTCCTCCTCCTCCTTCTCCTTTCTGCTGATTTATTTTTTTTGCTGACTGCTCTGAAACAGCTAAATAGCCCTCTGCCCTGGTTCTCTTCATGTAAGCTAAATGAAGCAGAATCGCTACGCCAAGGAACAGCATCTATTTCCAATTAAGAATTAATACTGCAGCAGTGAGGATTTATTCCCCTTTACGCTTTTCACTCCCGCCCCTTCTGTCTTGACTCTGTCTGTCTCTGCAGATAAATAGATGAGATAGATAGATAGATAGATAGATAGATAGATAGATAGATAGATAGATAGATAGATAGATAGTTGGATAGATAGATAGTTGGATAGACAGATGGATAGCAACCCTGTCTTCTACAACATATGTTGTGTTTATATTACTTAATGGCTCGCCAAGCAGCCTCTGTGGAGGAAATGTAATTGATGCCTGGATTAGATTTACTGGCAGTGTTTCTTCCAATCAGGAGGTGCAACATTCATATATTTCACAGAGTAGGATGCTCTGCTCTCCTTGTGGTTTTTGGATTCAGGCTACCAAAACACTTGGTCAAGGTTGGGGAATGATCACAGTTCTAGGGCTGCACCTAATGATTTCTGTGATATTTTCATTAGCTATGAAGCTGTGTGGTGATTTATCTGGGATGCGGCACATGACCATGAAAGGGAAAGTGCAAGATTTATAGATAGGTTTTTGGAGTTTTAACAGGGAAGGAAATAATAACTGGTGATGCTTATCCAGTATCATTGAGTCATATCTGAAATAAAGCCTGTCATGCTCTCAATATGGCTGTCGGTGTCAGTGGGAGAGCCTTGTGTCTCTTGTGTAATTGCGTTTGATAAATATTTCATATTTTATATTTGTACCACGGTAACTTATGAGAAGAACAAAAAAGGTCTGGTAGGTCGAACCAGTGTTCACTTTTTCAACATTAAACCCAAACATGGCCTTTCCTTTACCTTAGCTAATTGCTTTGAGCTTCCTACATGTCACCATAGACATTTTAGTATTTATTTATTTAGTATTTATCATTTAGTTGTACAGAAAAAAAATGAAACATAAGTGCTGTGTCCAAAATGTCTGTTTCTGTTAGCTGTAATTTGATAACAAGACTGAGAGTGCACAGCTGTCCTTAAATGCTTAAATGCTGATGTTTAGTTGGTATAATGTTGATCATGTTCATTCATGGCTCTTGTTTACCTGCCATCCTCCCCATTAAGAAAAAAATTAATGAACAAATGGCCTACTGGTTAGCAGGCGGACATTTTCTAATTACCTCTAAACACAAAGTACAGCTGAGGCTGATGGGAATGTCATTATACTTATTATTTGGACCTAAACCAAAGTATTGGTTTACAGAACTGTTCATGATTCATCCTGAGAGCGACAACCCATTCAACAGTTGAGTTTTTTCATTTAAAAAAAACAAATGTGAACCTTGTGTTGACGCTAGAAGGACGGTCAGAGTATTACCAAAGTCATTAGGATTCATCCTCTGGGTAGTCTCCACAGCGCAGTGTTAATGCTGGAGTATGGGCTGGCTCAATCTGGGATACGTCATGTTTGTATTTCTTTAAACCAATCACAATCGTCTTCGCTAATTCCAATAGCAGAGATAGAAGGAGGGGAGAAAGCCAGTCTCTACTGTATTCTACCGGATCTACAGAGACGCACCGGATGTCAGGCGTTATCCCAACACTGTTCATTCGGTAAACCAGACTAGCCTCTTGGGATGAGTTTTTGTCCAAAAATGTCATGTCAATCCAGCCAGTAGTTGTTGAATTATTTCTGCCTGGACCAAAGTGGTGGGCAGTTTGACATTGCCATCCCTAGAGACATGCCGCTTGCATGGCTAAAAATGAAATACAGAGTGTTATGTGTCCCACAAAAAATACCTGCTTTTGCAAATTAGTTTCATAGAAACGTAATCTCTACGAGACTGTAGTGCTGGATGGATGGATGATTATATACTCTCCTATAGATTGATGTAGATAGAGCACATATATACATGAAGCTGTACATGTCTCCTCTCTCTGCTTCTTAATTCTCCACCCATCTCTCTGCTGCTCCACCCTCTCAACCTCTCACTCTCTCTGCTGTAATGGAATATGGGTCACATCACACAGTGCTTCTCCCTATCTCGTCCCAGGGGTGTGTGAGTATAGCAAGTAAAAGAGTAGAGGCACAAGTGCGCTGTGCTGCTCAGCTGCCTCATCATAGCACTGCGATACAGAGTTTCCTGGCATCCCACAGGGCTTGAGAGAGGAGGAAATGGAGCACACGGTAAAAAACTTAGGATTGTGTTTCCGCTGCACTGACTCACACGGTTAAAGCTTCTCTGCAGTTCTGTGGGCTACGGTCATTCAACAGACCTAATTTATTGAAATGGTAGAATTTTTACCATGCTTTACAAGGGCATTTAAAATAAATTGTGATGCAACAAGCTTGTTGTCTTTATTCTGATAAGATCAGAAATTTAAGACCACATTCTCACAATGTGACTTCTATAAACAACATCTACAATAACAAATCAAAACATGCCATAAAAATGCTGTAGAATAGGCTGGTCAATACAATCTCACATGCAACAAACCTGCAAGACTGCTGTTATTGCACAGTGTATCGAGACTTTAAAGATCCCATATTATATAAAGTCAGATTTCCATGTCTTTTTTTTGTTATAAAGCAGGTTAAGGGGCTATATAAATACTGTGAAAGTATCAAAATGCTCAACCCACAGAGAAATAAACACCTTTACCACGCCTGTATTCAGAAACTATGCTTTTAAACGAGTTGTCAGGACTTCTGTACGGTTGTGTTGTCACAACTAAACTATAAGTACAGCAGGTGCCGTTACAGTGATTTCCCGGCTGCATCGACAGTGCAGAGATGTCGAGAGCCTAAAAGACCCGTAAACTCTGACAAATCCGAGAAGACTTGGCTTTTTTCACGAGGGGTCTTAAAGAAACAGGTGCTAAAACAGTGTTTCAGACAGAAAGTGGATACAGGTATATTTAGACAGACAGTGTGAGAAAATGTATTTCTGAACAGCATCAAACCATGTAAACATGTTCTAGTAGAAACCCAAGATGCAAGCATGAACCTGTAAATGAGCATTATATGGGACGTTTAAGAATAATGTGTTTTTTTAATCAGCAATGTTTTTAATGTTAGGTATTTTTTAAGAGAATCACAAGATGCTGACACACCATTGTTCTGCACAATGTTTTATATTTGGAAATGCGTCTCTGTAGCAAGAAAGAACTGCTTGGTTGTGATTTGATCATCATTTGATGATCCGAGGTATTCTTGGTGTCAGGGCTGCAGTAATCTCTATTACTACTACCATCACTATTACCATTTAACACTTTGGTAGCCTAATGACAACCGGAATGTATTTTCAAAAGGGTTTTATCAGAAAAAGGACATATTTTTCATACCTTCAATAGGGAGAGATATATAAAATCTTGTCCACTGCTGCTCTTTTTTTTTCAGAGAACTCGTCACTTTTTTCTGCTGCTGCCTCGACTGCCTCTAGCTGAAAATAATTTCACTTTTAAATAGTGCTGTGCTTTTGGAAAATACTTTGTCAGGTATTCACTCATATCTTCAATGGGCCTCTAGAGTAATAGTATTGATGTTGGAGTAAAAAAAAAAAAAGCTTACGTCTTAGTTTTACACTCCTTTAACATGGCACTTTTCTATCAGTCCGGGATGAGAACTAAAGTAAGGGCTGTTTATTCATCATTAGGTCTAAAAGTCTTTAATCAATACAATCATAAAGCGGGAAAACAAATAATATTCAAATACAAGGTCCTCATTGTGAAGAGTTTCTTTCTGTTGATCTGAGCAATTAAATCGAGATTGTTCGTAACTCTGCACGGAAATGTCTGACTGATAATGAATTGACTTTTGGGGTACATACAGGATCCATGGCAGTTTTCTGGGTATTGAGATTTGTTCCCTGGTTTGGTCTGATTTGGGTAGTAAGCAAATTTATTGTTTTGCTCTCCACAGAGTCTTTTCTTATCCATTTGGCCAGGCTGAACTGCCGGGTCACATATTCAGCCAGTGAATAGAGGTTGAACCAGTGAAGCGAGGGAGATGTGAATCTTCATTGAGACTGCAATCATTCAGGAAAGGGTGGCAGAGTCTGGGCGTACAGGGAGTCTAGTTGCAGTCTTTTAATGCATATTTTGCATCTTAAGCAGTTATGTTCCCTGTGGCTAATGGCATCTGCTTCAATGTGGCATAGATGCAAAGACTATGAAAGATACTAGTTGTTCAAATACAGTTGTTCTTATACTGTAGGATGATGCTTTTGCTCTGGTTTTGTAGGAGTCTGTGTGTGAGTGTGTTGCTTTGAAATCGCAGTCTGGGATGAGAACACAAGAATAAGATAATGTAATGTAACATAATGAATGTGTTGTGTCCCTAGCACAGTTCTTTAGGGCTGTGTATGGTGATATATTGCTGTTTCGTTTATTTAATTTTAGGATTTGTTGTAGTACAAAGAGCATATACATCTTTGTTACATTGGGGTGGAAGAGTCAAGTAGCTGAAGATAAATTTCAACACTGCTATCTAGCGGTCTGGGGATTAAACATCTCATAATGAACCACTGTCATGCCTGTTTTACCCTCACCAGATTTTGGAATGTTATTTAGCCCCCTTCTCGATAAGTTAGCATGAAATGGTTGGTACCAATCAAGGCTATGGAAGGAGGCATGGACATCAAAGATGGCGGCATGGGTATGACACATGCGCAGTAAAATCTGGTCCGCGATTGCCATGAGGCTCAGTAGATGGCACACTATCAAAGAAATAGAAGAAGAAGCAGCACATTCAAGCAGCACCTGAGCCGAAACCATCACTTTAATTGTAGCGTCATCTGCTGAAACCCTCCAACAGCGCAGCACCAGTTCCACTGCGCATGCATCATACCCCCAAAGCGAGGCCATCTTTGACTGGTGTCCATGGCTTCTACCATAGCTTTGGTACTAATGGATGCTTTAGGTTATCTAGTTTCATATGATACCAAATATCTTTACTCTAGCTGAGCATGCCTCTTAAAGACAGTATCATTGGCTTGAGATCACCAGCCTTTGCACAGGTCTCAGAGTTAATTAAAAAGTTATACTATGTTTTTGATACAGTATCGTGTATCAATATTTTTTCTTACACCCCTGGACGTTTTTCCATGCTATACTAAAAAAGAAAATTCCACTGACTCTGGCCATGTGGCCATTAACGTGAAGTTTAAGTTTCATTCGAATCAGAGTTTCTCATTAAAAAAATCAGTTTAGTGAAAATTATTTAACACTGATCACCTGACCTCTACTGATTTAGTTTAGTGAACCGGCCTATTTAGCAAGCAAATTCCTCACTGATCTTTGAATCAGTGAAATACTGGAAAATGTTTGGCCCGATTGGTAAATGTTGATGTTGCCATGATGAGTCCCAGCTAAAACCCCACTTTTAAGTGACTGGTTGATTAATTGGTTAACATATTATGGTCTTCAAAAAGTTGATAGCCTCTTGCATTAGAGAGCACTGAATGCTGCTTAAAGATGGAAGGAAACAGCTGCTATACTTAAAATTGTCACCGTTCATGAGCAGCACTACTCATCCTGTCCAAACAGCTGTAATGTCTCCTGTGGCTCTGGAAGAAAGCTTCCCCAAGAGAAAATCACCCTGAAAAGTGTTGACAGGAAACATTAAACACCGATCTTCACATCATTATATATTTTTTTATCTATAAATAATTCAGTACAGAGACAGACATTAAAAAAACACATTGATGAACATTTTCGTGTTTGACTATATTCTTTGACCCTTAATACAAACCGGCCGTCTGTTTGCTTTGTCCCGTTGCCATCTGACTTCTGCATTCACTTCAGGCTGTGGTCACTGGCAGTGTCAAGTGAATCCTGAAAGATTGTTAATCAGTAGCAGCATGGTTCTCTTGGCAGAATCACATCTGCAAAAAAAAGGAAAAACTACCTCTTTAAATGTCTGTTTCCATGGCTTTGCAAGGATGCAGTTATGTTCTTGTTTTATGCCAGTGTTCTGCATTTCTCTCAGTTACTTTATGCTCTTAAAAATAATAAAATTGGTCATGGAGGAAATAGAGTGTGTTTCAAAAGGAGAAGTCCATACCCATTTAACAAGGCCAGTTTAGTTTTCTGGACATGTTTCTTTGCAGGTCTGAATGTAAAAGTGCCCCCAAGCAAAATACACATTACCATTTCTTTTTGTAGCTGAAACCCTGTATTGGTTTGCGTGGGCGTTGAGGGAATTAGCTGCTGGAACACATGGGCTTGGGGTTGGTTGTTCTGGCGTTTCTGGTGTGCAGCTGATGGTGGGTGTTATTTCTGTGTTGGAGTTGACATTTAACACAGAGGTAGGAGGGCTGTTGATTCTGCCGAGTGCCGGTACTACTGTTAAAAACCTAGGTACCCAAACCTTTTATCAACCTGTAAAACCCTCTCTTTTTTTAAAATGAGTTCACTAAAAGAAATCTGTGTTGGTGCTGGCAGTACTCCATCAGCGGCTGTAGTGGTTGTGGTCGATATCTCTGGTGATTCTGACTTTGATGTTTTTGCAACACAACTGCTCGGTTTCACAAGCCCAGTGTGAAGACTCTCTCAGAACAATACAGCTTGTTTTTCAAAATGCTGTAATATTGTTGAGAAATAAACAGAATCAATAGGATGAAATGTGGCGAAGGATGGGCAAAAAACTGACAGATTGTAGTCTACAGTATCTGAGTGAAGAATGGTTTTGCTTTCGTTTTTTTTATTCAAATGAAAGCTACAGGATTTAACCATTTTTTTTATTATGCCTCTGTCCGTGTGATGGGTTGTCGGCCCGTCCGTCTGTCCGTCCATCACATTCTTGTGAACGCAATATCTCAGGAGCCCCTTTAAGGGAATGTCTTTAAATGTGGAACACATGTCCACTTGGACTCAAGGATAAACTGATTCCATTTTGAGGTCAAAGGTCAAGGTCACTGTAACCTCACAAAACGCTGTTTCGGCAATAACTCAAGAATTCCTATTTTAATTATTATATATTATACATTTCACACAAATGTCTGAATGTATAAAAATGATGACGTGATGACATTTTATATCCAAAAGGTCAAAGGAGAAGTTTACAATGACATCATAATGTCTGCAAAAATGCTTTTCTATTCAGTGACATAACTCAGTAAAAGAAGGGGAGATATTTGTTTGGATACATTGGCCCTCATTTATCAATCTTTGAAAACGGGCGCAGATCTGAGCGCAGAATTAGTCGTAGGACAGGACCCGCGTGTGATTTATGAAACATTCGTATGGGACCAATCTCAGCGTACGAATGATACACTAGTGTTAAAAGTTAATACACATGTCAATGTTGTGATCAAAACTTGTAGTTATTACAGGTGTAAGCATTTTAAATATATTTATAAAAGATCAATGTTAAATATTTTGGAGTCCTCTAAAAGGTAACCAACCACAAGGCAGAACCGTAGGATCTGATTTGGGCTAAACAGTCACTGTAATATGATGCAAAGTTATACATGACCAACACACTAAAGCTGTTGTGAGATAATTCAAGCCACATCTTCTGGTTCAAGTGCAGTTGATTGCAGTTCCAAAAAAAATGTCAGAGAGACAGTCGCTGCTTTTCATGAATATCTGTGTTACTGTCTTGATATTAAACATGTTCAACTGTAATTTATTCAGCTCCACAGCCACACATATACATCTCCCTCATTGAATTGCCTCTGTCTGAAAACTTTGGTTTATCCTGCCTCAGCGTCATGGGGTCCTGGCTGTCGCAGCAGCTTTTAAAAGCTGTTTATGTACTTATATAATAATGATGTAGCAAATTGTATATTTTTCTTTGCTCCGGAAATATCCCTTCACTGAATTATGATGATTAGTCAACAAAGCTGATTAAGTAGCGTTACTAACATTTCAAGGCTTACTCTCTCCACCACAGCCTGTTGTCTAATCTTCTTTTCTGTTCCTGATGTCGCTCAACGAATGGCTGAATTCAGGGGTGAATTGGCGCAGGCTAATCATAATTTTTATATTGAGAAAATATTGCTGCGTTGCACAAATCGGAGTTGTTTTCCAAACATAAAATACTCAGACATCTTTATGCAGCTTTATTTCCTGTTCATGAGCAGATCACCTTATTAATTGTGTTGGTTGCAGCGTTGAGACACATTTTTTTATATGTTTATTACATCTTGAAACATTTTACAGTTTATTTTTACAAGAGCCACAAGTTTAGATTTCGTTAAATGAATCACATTTTGCATGGGTTACAGCTATTTTTGTTGCAACATCACTGCTTACTTCTGTGAAACACACACACACACACAAACACACACACACACACACACACACACACACACACACACACACACACACACACACACACACACAGACACACACATATCGTTTTCATTTGTTTGTGTTGTGTGACAGTCAGTCTGTGATGTTTATCCACAGGATAATGCACTGGGCCAGGCGTATCGAGCAGGAGATTGACAGAGTCTTTCAGCACATCACTGGAGCTCAGCAGTTGAAAGGGGTGAGTTTGTGTAGCTTTCTTTTTATAGTACACAGGTCTTACTCATCATAGCACTGCATGAACTCAACAATAAATGCACCGAGCGTATAGGTCATAACTGTAAATCCACTAAGTTTAAGAGTTAAAGCTAAAAAGGTGCATAAAACAAGAAAACAATTAGGCCTACAGTCACCTTTCAGAAACAACTTTGTCAGTTTTTTCATGGTTTCTTGCAGAGATTTGAGACGCCAATAACAGACATACAACTCTCTCTAATAGCCTTTTTAATTCATCAGTTTCCTGAATGTATTCTCTGTTTTTCTTCGATGCCGTAGCCAAATTTTGCTGGCACTTTGTGTTTTGTTTGCAATAATTATCAATCCTGCACACATTTCATGATTCCTACAAAGTGAAAGCGATGCCTGAACACACGCCCACAGCTGTTCGATTTAGAATATCTAGTATTATGTTTCATGAAGTCATGAGTTTTACACCTACATTCATGAATACTAATGCAAGCCTTTCATAAGATGATCATGTAATGTTTGTGTTATTTGTTCACTCACATGAACTGTTTCATTCCTTTTATGATCATATCATTCAGCCAGCTCTGCATTTTAGATTACATTTTACATGCATTAAGGTAATCTGATTCACGGCTTTCTGCAGTGAGTGACCTGATTTTGTAAACTGTCATACCCTGTAAATGAGAAACCTGGTTTCCTCATAAATACTAAATCGTTTAAAAAAAAATTTCAAAGGGAATATTATATTTCTTCTTTAAAAAGTAGCTCCAGTGAAAACGGTTGTCACTGAGGTATGTGGATGACCCAGAGGACTTGTCTGGTTTTAAAGGATAATGTTGAGGATATTCTAAATTTTCTGTATGGTAAATAAATCTTATTAAAAACCGAAACTGACGTGTTTGTCCATCTCTCTGTACTTTACAACTTCCTGAGATGCAGAGACAATTCTCATTTTAGAATCAGTCTATTTTTTTTGTTTTTACTTTTTATGGGATTTATTGACAATATGCAAAACACCGAATATCACCAGAATTAATATTTAAAAGTAAATCTTCTTTGTACATAAGGCACTTCCTGGTCTGCTCCCATATTACCTGTGTGTCTTGATCTCACAGAAAAGTCTCTCAAAGTCTTTATGCTTGTGGTACCAAATGCTGGTACGAAAATTCATTCATCACTTTTGTGTATTCTGCACTGTGAATGGCACTAAGCATCTTGTAGAATGACTTGAAGGTGGTTTTATATCCAGAATGAAAGAATTAGAGGTAGTTTCATCAGGATGTCAATGTTTTTTTAAATACACTCGTTTGATCATGTTCACTGAAGCCGACACTGCTCCAACTATGCTCCGATAGAACAACATAAATCACCCGGTCTTAGAAAAAAACTAGGCCTCTACGTGCACATAGAGCCTGTTGTTTGTTTTGCAAAAATCCACAGCGCCCGAGTCCTCCTGTCCACTCAGCACAGAGCTGAAAGCCAGGCACAGTTGGCGCACATGCCACAGATCCCCCCCTACCCGCTCGCGCATGTTACAATAGCACAGACACATGCCTCACGCTAGTCTGCGCTAAATGATGTTAGATATAGCAAAGTCAACTCGATCAGCTGGACTTGCCGACTGCAGCTTTAATTTAGTCTCTTTTTGCTTTTTTATTTATTATTTATTTATACTGCTGGCTGTATTGGCCAGGTCTCCGTTGACATGAGATTCTTAATCTCAATGGGACTCTCCTGGTTAAAGATGAAATCAGTACCTTTTCTCATATTTGCTGAAACTGTCAGTATATCCTGACAGCACAGTGAGACAGATGATCTGTGAAAAAGTAATGCCGCTCGGCCCTCTTTGTGTGCTCCTAATATCATCTGCTAGATCTACTGCGCGTGACCGACAACCAATCAGAGCCGAGCAGTCTCTGACGCAGATAATCAAGATTATGTTACTGTATTGCATTTTTCTCACAAATAGTGTCTTCAGAAACATTTTAGTGTACTGTTCAGCTGTAAAATGAGAATGTTTGTCTGGTTGGTCGGCTGATATGGCAAAGCTTGATCACAAATTTTCTCATTTTACAGCTAAACGTTAAACTTTAATATGTTTCTGAAAACACACACAGTTTGATCGGAGTTCATGAGCAATCCTTGACACTCCATCAGAGACTCTGACTCTGATACATGACTTTTTCACAGATCATCTGTCTCATTGTTTTGTCAGGATATAGTGACAATTTCAGCATTTTTCATAGTAAGTTACTGACTTCAGCTTTAAATGAAGGCTAAATAAAAAATTATTTGGCAATGATTTGGTGTAGAAAAGGATTTAGAAACAATTTGTTGATTATTAGATTAGTTGATGAATAGAAAATGAATCAGCAACTATTGCTGTCGTGTCCAATAAGTTATGGAGGTTATTTCACATTGTTGCTGTAACAGGTGGCTGAGAAATAGGGGTTGTCCCTGAGAAGGCAAATGCCAACAAACAGGACTAGAGCTCAACTGTAGGGGGCAAGAGAGCTTTTCTCTGTGAAGATGTGTGGGAGCGTTCCCTCAGCAGAGAGCAGTGGCACGTGTCCTCTCTGTTTGTGTCACAGTGGAGCAGATGGTCAGCCTGCAGCCTGCAGTAATGCCTTGATCTGAGACTCACTTGTTCAGTCAGTCGTCATTAATCCCTCCATGCTCCTGAAACACTCTGGATCTGTTAAAGAAATTGTTCCCCTCTACCCAGAGAGCTCAGTGCAATCTTCTCTTGTCGAGGAAATGTGATTGTGATTTAAATTAAATGTCATTTTCAATCCCTCAAGCAATACAAAGCCATGATTTTTCATTTCACTTTTGATGGCCTATGTGATAAAACTCTGTTCTACATCAGTTTTTGACAGGATTGTTTTTCAATGAAATCCCACAAAATGCACAATTTGCATTTATTTTATTTCAAATGCCAACGTGATTATATGGAGGTTGAGAAAATCTGTATTCCTAGGGTTGGGAAAAACCATTCAAGACACCCCTAAACTAGCCGCACTGTGAGGCTGTACGTAGGCATGTTGACCATTTTACTATCTTATTGAGCTTGTAAACATGCTACGTATTAGCACTAAGACAATGTACAATTGAGGATAATTGGGATGTCATTAATTTAGCAGGTTTTGCCGATATTAGGTCATGAACAAAAGTACTGGACATATAGAAAATTTGGAAACCGGGGTATCAGTGAAGACAAGGTTATATCATTTGGTAACCATGAATGTACAGCGTGTACCAGGTCAGGTGCGGGGCTTGCAGCTCATGTCCCATCTTTTCACTGTGAGTTTTTACAAGAAAGGGAAATATAATTAGGGCTGAACGTTCTACAAGCACAGGAAGCAAGAAGCCAGCTCATGTTCAACAGCTAAACGAAAGTCATGTATTTAGAAAATAGGATGCGTAAAGCTTAGACAGATGGGGGCTAAGATCAGAGGGTAATTTCACTGGATAAGTATATATTCTGACCTGCTGGAAAAGTTGAAAAGTCAAGCTCACTAAAGTCAAGATAGTCAATGCAATCCTTCTAAATCTTGGGATACTTAAATCTGGACAAGACAGACTAACCAACAGAGTGTTGGTGTTGAAATTAAGGCTTGAAATTAAGTGTAGGGGGAGTTTGTGTGCATTTACATTTCCTAGTCCCATTTCTGGCTGATATGCTAAAGGTTTTTTCCAACATTGTATCCATCCTCCGTGCGTCTTGATTCTGAATATATTCTACACAGGACCTAGTTCTTCTCAGACAGCACCCTGTTTATTATTACTCACATGTTCCCATCTGTGCAGCCTGGGCAATTAAAGCATCTGGCCAGTGCACAATGTGAGGGATGTTTTTAAGTTAATTTTGTGAAGTCCATTTATAGGGAGAGGTCTGTCGTACTCTATGCAGGTTTGCCTTATGTATTTATCCAGGTCACAATATTGTCTCTGAAATCTTCTTAATCTAATGGCCTAAAAACCTACCAGACAGCGATCTTATAGAAAGATACTGTAGGCGTCTTGTCCCCTGCATATCTCTGCATATCTGGTGAGGGTGGACCGCTTGAATGCACCATGGTTCGTGTGTGTAATAATATACATCTAAAGACAATGTTAATATAGTGAGATATTGCAGGAAAAAACAAGCACATAATAGAAAGTGTGATTTGTTTTTGGAGAGGCCTGAATGTGTGCAGCTGCCAACTAAAGCTGTGAAAGTTCCTCTTTGTGCTCCTGTTTGTGAATAGACGAGTTCTGAGCATGGGTAAAACAAAAATATTGAATGTGAAATAGTACGAAAACTTACTCTACACCAAACTTTCTCTACTAGGCAGAAATTAGTATAACATTAACTCATTTGCTCATGCAGCTCAGCGTCAGTCCGAGATGTCTCCTGATGACCCATAAAGTTCCCTGGTGTAAGAAACCAGAAGGATTAATTTGTGAGCGAGTTGAAAGGAAACATTTCAGATGATAACTGTGAAGTGTTTCCAGGTGGGGTCTTATTTAACTTTAGGTCCTCTGGAGAATTAAGAGCAGAATCTGGGTGAATCAGTAGACTTTGGATTCAGAATGTGATGAAAAAGGACAACATGGTGTTTGACATTACAATAGATTTGTTTGTCCTGGCCGGACTCAGTATTCCAGTCCTGGTCTTTTTTTCAGTAAAGAAAATATTATTTAAAAAGAAAATTGTAGTTATGTATTGGAGCAATGCATGTGTTTATGTAAGACCGTTCCATGCATGTGTTCCTGGGATCACACGCTGCTTCAGACAGAAACTCACTGTAACCCCTGCATCCCCTTCAACCCCACATCTAATTTTTCTGTCTTGTCATTAATGTGTTAGTCATGTCCTTGTTCTGGCAGTCTGCTGTTTCTGTATGTGTTGGAAAACATATCATAAAATTTTAATTTATAGAGAAACAATAGGTTTGTTTTCAGTCTAATGGTATAATTACGCTTTCCAGAAATATTTGTGATCTTTTAGTTGAGAGGAGACCATAAAATAAACCTCAGTCTTTCATCTGCATTGGAAAACATTACTGACAAAGGATATAAAGCAGAATGTCTCACTGTCAACTGGTGATGTGGCTTAAACCTCATTACTACCCTACAAACCAACTTTAATAGACAAAGTCACACTTTGGCTCTCTGCTGTTAGTGTTTATACAAGCAACAGTTATAAGCTGGGGTATGCCGTTTTCTAAAAGGGCAAAAAAAGAAAAAGAGACGCAGAATTTGAAAATGCAGACCTCCTCCTGCAGCCCTCCTCTCTCTGTCCTAAGCCCCTCCCACCAAATCAACACAAGCTTATGCATTTGCATGATACAGTGCTTAATCCTGATTGTTATTGTGTGTGTGATGCCATTATAAAGCTGCAATTCTATGATAATAACCTGTTCTGCTTTGTCGTGGTCCTGTAAAGCCCTTCAAGATGACATACTGTGATTTCAGGTTCTAGCACATAACGTGAACTTGAATTAGCCTCAGCTGTGACTGGCCGAACTATCAGCAACGATCCAGCTCTGAAACGCGTTTGACACGTTTCATTGCACTATTTCGTCAGACAATTTTTAGACTCTCTTTTTTCTGGCTTGCTTTGCAGTGTCTGCAGTTGTTGCCAATGTTGGAATAGCAACTTTTCTGCAGGGTTTTCCAACATTCAATCAGACTTTCCCATCATGGGCTAGATTTCCTAAAGCCTGAAAACAGAGTCAAGAAGAGGATGTCTAGTTTTCCCTAAGACCACTTGAATTACAATATGCTAAAAGGTTATTATGGAATTTTTGCTCACTGACACCCAAAAACACTGCCCACTCCAGCTTTAACAGCTTTATTGTTTTCACACAGTGAGTTAAATAACATGTAACAGTCACACAGGATGAGGATGATATGTTATTTTTTAGGTTGAAGCTATCTGTTTTCAAGGGCAATTTCCTTGATTGTTCTTTCAAAAAACACTCTGTTCTTTTATGTAAATTATTATTATTGTTATTATACTATTTCAGGGATAAGAGAATAAATACCACATGGTGTCTGTGTCATTTTGTGATTCTTCAGTGAAAACGTCTTTCAAAGACAACAGATATTGTGTGGGAATAGACGACATGAAAGAATCCATATTTAGATTTGGATTGAACACACCAACCCAACAAGTCACTGTTCCCCTGTGGCCTCATTATTTGAGTATAAAAAGCTTTTGCTTTTGCAAATTCATGAGCTTTGACTTATCATCAGGATTTTTCTTAGATGCTGAGCTTCAAACTTCTCGTCATCCAGACCAGATACTGCCCGTAACAATCAGCTGCACTGATGGTAACACAGATTTATGTTAAGTCAGCTCTGACAATATGTCAGAGGTTACACATAGTCAATAACAGGACATTAGGTCAGCAGAAACAGACCACATAGAAATTAACGTTCAGCTGTTATTGCTCTTGACTTTGTCCATTAAATATTTACAGATATACAATGAAGAAAGACGACGGTTTAGTCTGGTGAAGAATCAGCCTCGAAAGATTGTGGAGAAGGTGGCCTCAGATATAGAGAAACTGCTGGCTAAGAAGCGCAAAGCACTCGATGTGAGTACATGTTTGTGACAAACACTTTGTTCATACGACTGACAGTTGCGATGCTATTTAATCTTCTACTTCTCATGTTTTTCTGCAATTAATGTGATCTCTCTTTTAGAACTAGCTTGTACAGTTTTGATTAATAAAGTTAGGTACTGACTTTTTGCTAATTTAATGTTTAGTTTAGATTTAATATGATGTAATGATAATAATAATAATAATAATATAGAATTACATTTTAGAGACACCAAGTGTAAGATCTGTGGGATGAGAATGACAATTTAACTTGTTTCAGCCTGCAAAAATGAATTACAGTCAATAAAATATAATATAATACAAATATTTCTTGCAACCCTTTCATTTAACCATTGCACATCCTTTTAAATGTGTTTCTCTGATGTCCTTGGAGGGCAACGGTCTGTGTCAAACTGCCATAAGATACTATGTATCAATATTATTTTCCCGTGTTTTGCAGTGTTTTTCCCCTTCTGATGAGATAAATCAGACATGTCGTCGTACTCGCTCCTCTAATGTGATTGTTCCTCTGTTTTAAACATGCAGAGGTTAGCGAGTGAAGCAGAGCGGCTCCAGCGAGAGCATCCATGGCAGGATGGAATTAAGGTAAAATCTTAAAATAATATAATTGTTTATTAAAATAAATATTGAATGGCTATAAGCTGGACCAGTGATTATCTGTTTGGTCGTGGTCTTGTTTGTGGACTGTTTTGGGGTCCATCTGTTCCCATTCTTCGTTCTTATCTAGTCCAAAAGGGTTGATTTGATTTGTTTAAGCTGTTTAATTTAAATCGCATAGATACTGATGGCTGTTTAAATTTAAATTCTGTTTAAATTTAAATTCGATTAAATCCGTTTTTTCCATGAAAATGTATAAAAACATAAGAGGGGGTAGAACCAGCAGTTTTTAATCTTCTTCTTACCCCTTTTGAACATGAACTATATTATTTGTATTATTTAAGTTATTTTTTGTTGTCTGTTTGTTGTATATAAATATATATATATATATATATAAAATGTGTAAGCAATAAAAAAGGATTTTATTGCTTACACATTTTATTTTGTTCCTATTATTTTTAACGTTCAAAAATAAGATAATGCATTTGTACAGTTGGATCACAGCTTATATTACATATTATATTCAGCATTATTGAGGGCCTTTGATATAAAACACAATACTGTGTCTGGTCAGTACTGACTTTTATTGCTTAATCTCATGCATGCAAACCCAAAACTTGTGACTTTTTTTTTCATCCTCATTTCCTCCCATAATGGAAACGTTACACAGGCTGAACCGCTGATGTAAATTCAAACCAGATGGCTCTGATGTCTCAGAGCGTTGTGACTCTAAATGGGACGGCCTGAGAAAGAACATTTTCACCAGTCAGCTGAGCAGATCCCTCAGTGCTCAGCTGGCTGAAACAGATGACCGAGTGCACTCAGCCGTGTGGCTCTGTTGAGTCCTACACACATTGGCATTCCACTTTTCCACTTGGTCTGCTTCATTTGCCCAACAAAATGAGATGGGGTTAACCTCATCCTCTCACATGGCCTCTTGTGTCCTTCTCTGAGGCACTCTGTCATTTTAAAAGGTGGTTTTTCAGCCCCATTCATTGAAAATGGTGGAGACTTTTCAACACTGTCAACCATTTTACAAAGCATTCCCCCATCTTTTAAATTAATTTCTTACCTCCCAGGGAGTTTTCCAGTATCTACTAGATATGATAAGTATCCAATAGATACAGTACGATTGGAAAATCGACCCAAAATGAATTGTAAAGGTTTTTCTGGCTGAAGAAGACGATCAATGCCACTCTCTTGCCTGTCAGTGAAATATGAAGATGCAGTAGATTAGCTTAGCTTAGCATAGAAACTGGCTCTGTCCAATGTGAAGAAATCTATTTATCAGCTTCTCTAAAGCTCACTTATTAATAATGTTATATTTCTGGAAAATCTCTGCATCCGGCCAAGAAATAGTCCCTAATGTAACCCACTATAAAACCATTGTCGTTTTGTTACTGTTGGACAGAGCCAGGTTAGATGTTTCCAGGCATTATGCTAAGCTAACCATCCAAAATGTAAAATTATTGTTTTTATGTTGCCTATATTTTAATCACGAGCCACTGTACTGTTATATTTAAAAGTAAAGATATGATGACAGAAAAGCTGATTACAGATAGGATTTAAGATACAATATTATAAAGTAAAAACTAAACATTTCTGAGCAATTCTTATCTCACACACACACACAAACACACACACACACACACACACACACACACAAACACACACACACACACACACACGATTAGTTTTTTTTTACAAACAAAAACATTTACCAGATATGTTGATCAGTGAGTTACATTTTCATTTTGTTATTGCGTACAGCCGGAAGACAGTGACAACACGTCATTTACAAAGAAAAACAAAACAACAACAAGAAGGTAACTAAGAGAGCAGAAGCAATATCTTTATAAAAGTAATAACCGTTGTAAAATTTCTGATGAGGTAAAATGATTTGATAGATGAATTTGGATAATTAAGATGTGAAACAAAATACAGTGATTTAAAACAATTGGAAGAAGAGGTTGGGAGGTTTAGAATTCAATTTCTTAAATGTCCAAAAGGCACAAGTTAATTGATTTCAAAGAGGTGCTTTATATCGGTGCACTAACATTAAAACTTGAATAAATAACTTGAATAAAAAAAAGCTGTGTGCTCTTGCACCTTTCTCTATTTGTTTCTGTTAGTCTGACAGTCATCGTCATAAACAACAGTTAGTCAGTTATGTTTCATTTGCAGCTCAGTGCGCTGCAGTAAGAGCCAGTGTCATTTTGAGTAGAGCATCATAAGACTGCCAAAGATCTCCACCCCTAAATAGTTTTATTCAATCAATCAGTGCATATTTTATCATATACAAGAGACACTGAAACACTGCTGAGAGGAGATGAACAATGTCACTTTCTGGACTGGATGTTTTCAGGGTTAGAGAGAGACTTGTCATGTTTAGTTGGAATGTAATACAGGCTAAGGCGTTCTCTGCAGATAGGACTCCATAATCAGAACAAGCCAAAAATAGGAGCATAGCAGCCTCCAAGTAGATGTCACGCTTATTCCGAAGTATGTTAGGTCTCTTCAGAAATGAACCCTAACAGATGGCGATGCTCTATCCAAGCCTTACAGCCTATCTACTGATTCATAATTTGACAGCAGTGAGCAAAAAACAATAGCAAACATTTGGTGGTTACAGCCTCGGCTTTTCTCCGTTTTTATATCTTTGCAAACGTTTTCTAAATGGACATCAATCATAGATTTTGAATGCAACTATTCACAATAAATCTTAAGCTGCAGCCGTAATTGAGTAGTGTGTCTAAGTGTGCCATGCGTGTAGAGGTTGACCTAACATGTAGGTGCATACTGTATGACTTCTAGTCCTCATGTTGTTTCACTATTGCCAACACTGCAGCCTCCTCATAAATGCATCTGTTTCGTCCTAGGAGCTGGAAATGGCTTATTATGACTCCAAAGCAGAGCTGGATTATGTGAGTAAGGGACAAATAAACACATTTGTCTGCTTTATTTACAGTGGACTGTCAATAGAAGGAAAATAGTTTGGTGTTTTTTAAGTGTCTCATTGAAATAAATGGACTTAAAAGTACAAAGAATGTCTTTAAAGTTACAGTAGTTGTTATAATAGTGGTGGTGAAAAGATGGTTTATGTGACATGCGTGCTTCCTCGTGTTCTCACAGTACTCCATGGATGGAGAAGGAGAGGTGGAAAATCCTTCGCACATCAAACTGGAGTTTGTTTATGATCCAAACTTCAAAAACAATGTCAACTATTCCTACACGGCTGTTCAGATTCCCACAGATATTTATAAAGGAGGTGAGTGAAGTTCTGATTTTATCATTTATTACTCAGCAGCATGGAAAGATGTCTTGTGATTTAATTTGATTAATTTTACAACATATTTTAAGGAGCATTCTAAGAAGGTTATACTCTTTTCCCATCAGCTCCAGTCATTTTGAACGAGTTGAACTGGACACAGGCGCTGGAGAAAGTGTTCATGGAGAACAGTCAAGAGGATCCCTCGCTCCTGTGGCAAGCATTCGGGAGTGCAACGGGTGTCACTCGCTACTACCCAGGTAGCTTTTTAAAAAAACATTCCTGTGATGTTGAATATATATCTTTACTATCTCCCCTCTTGCACACATTTTTGTATTTACACTTTGACGAGGATATCCTCTGCAAACAGTAAACCAGACATTTTAGATGGATTGATGCAGGGAAAACTCAAATGTACATTAACAGTATAAGGGACCATCTTTTCGTTTTTTTCCAGCTACACCATGGAAAGCCCCTGACAAAATCGACTTGTATGATGTCAGGAGGAGGCCCTGGTACAGTATGCTGCTTGTTTTCATGCCAGCCTATCACTGGTGCAGTGGATTCCCAGGTTTGACGTACTGCTCCTCTTTTCCTTTGTCACAGGTACATCCAGGGAGCCTCATCCCCTAAAGATATGGTCATTCTCGTTGATGTGTAAGTAATTAGTAATGTTTAAAAAAGAAGCCGGACTAAAAAGCTGTATTGTCATGGAAAAAGAGTGCACCTGGCACTGACTCTGCACCAAAACCAGCTGAGAGTGCAGCTCATACAGTATTTTGCTTATCATGTTAAACAGCCTATAAAGTTAGAGAGGATTCAAACACAAGAACAAAATCTAAATGGTTCTTGTTTTGAGGTCTGGAGAACCAACAGAACAAACAATTTGATGAGACATGAGCTTTGCTATTTAAATGCACAAGTGTGTGCATGGTGTACTAGGAAACATGCTTATTTTCTTTCTAGCGTACAGTCAGATGAGGAGATGGATACCATTCTTATGTGTCTCCATTAAAGTTAAGGCTACAGCCAGCAGCCTGTTTTTCTTTATTCTTTATTCTTTATATGGATCCCCATTATCTTCCACAAAGTGGTCGCTAGTCTTCCTGGGGTCCACACAGGAAGCTACAACAATTAAAACAAACTAATAAAGTCACACTTTATCATTAAAACAAAACAACTATATCAATAAAACAAAAAAAACAAGGTAGCTATAATCACAAAACAAAAACAGCGAAAAAACAAAACAAACAAAAACAAAACAAAAAAACAAGCTCAGTGAATAGGTACAAAAAAAACACCAAACAGTAATAACTAATAGTAATCCTCAAGCACAATTTCTATAAAAATAAAAGGGATTCATTAATTTATGTTTAAGTAACTTTTCAACAGAAGGCCTGCTTTTCGTGTGTAATGCTGACGGGGATGCATGCTTCCATGCTGAAGACGCCCTATAAAGAAGAAGAAGAATATAAAAAATGATTCTCATCATTAAATTTGTTCGTGGTCTTGGATCCACCAGATGACCAGAACTCACTTGACGTGTGATATGTCCATAACAAAAACCTGTATAAACAAACTCTTCACAAAGGAATTGTGGTGAATTGTTCCAAATAACATTATGCATAAATAACAGAACACATAAATGTAATTTATCCTCCACTGACAGCCATGATAATTGTTAATGCATCACACTCACATTAGCACGGAAAGGACAATGAAGAATTAATCTAACTAATCTTGCTGCTCTGTTCCGTGCAACCTGAAGTTTTTTCAGATGTTTCTCTGCAGCACTTGACCAAATAACAGCGCAGTATTCCAGGTGTGAAAAACCAGACAACATGACTCATTACAGGTTAGCTAAGCACAAAGCCTAGGAACAGTAGGAAACCGCTAGCTTGCAGTGTAAACCAGCAAGTTGTTGTTTATACAGTTCAGTTATTGTAGGGATTGAACTACTGAGATATAGAAAATGTTAATTAGTGAGCTTCATAGGTGCAGCTATAGTTTCATATTTTACAGACGAATACAGTATGAGAGCTGTGTCAATCTTCTCGTCTTATTCTTCACCAGAACACGAATAAGCGTATGTCACAATATGTCAAACTATTGCTTTAAGCTGAAACATGATCAGACCAAGTTTTGTTTCCTGTCTCTATGGTAGATCAGGTCGCTGAGTGTCTTTTGCTGAGTGTAGTGTAACTCATGGTCGAGTGCAGCAGCCTGTTGTTGTCACTGTACAACTGTCTCCCTCTTCTCTATTCATAATGGTCGTGCTGGGCTTTTCATTGGCCCTCTTCTTTGCAACCCTATTATTGAGTTGAACGGGGAATATATAGAGTAGCCCTTGTGAACGACCTTTCATCAACATGGTTCGTTACATGAAACAGCGAGTATTTAACAATGGACATTTTCTAACTACATTCAAATTTCATTGTATTATTTTTCATCCATTATGAAGACTTACTGTAATTCTTTGCTGGATAAGTTATAGGCCAAAACCTGCGTGCTTGCCACTTTTGCAGCACCGCTGGGAGTTCATTATGTGGAACGCAAAACATGGGAGTAGGAAATACAAACAAATAGCTGCTGAAAAGGACTTATCAATGCAGATGAATCACTGTGGCAGGGGTAATCATGCCTGTGATTGAACATCTGGAGGAAGCATGTGTACAGTTTTCAGCATTACTGAAGACTTGCATCATAATAGATCATTATACTGTAGTTATTAAGACAGACCTATCAGATTTAAAAAAATCTGTTTAAACAGCCACCTAGAAGGAGTAAAAAAGTTTATTTAAAAAATCTTCGACATTCTCTGGTAAGGTGAGATGATTTTACAACTCAATCATATTTCCTCACATATCCAGCGCCATTGTTGTGGAGAGAGGGCACAACTAATTTGCACCAAATGTGTATTTAACAGCACAATATTAGTTCCTATTTAGCAGCACTTTATTTATATCAACTGCAGCTAGGCTCATATACTGCACACCTTCACCTTTAGTAAATACTCTACTGCTAAACTAAAACACATGCTGCTGCATCATTTTGCAAACCTTTGTCTGAAATTCTATTTTTGCGTGTGTTTCCTCAGGAGCGGCAGTGTAAGTGGACTCACCCTGAAACTCATCAAAGCGTCAGTGATGGAAATGCTGGACACTTTGTCTGATGATGACTATGTCAACGTGGCCAGGGTTAGTATCTGCCAGACCGGTGACTCAGGTCATTTTTTTCTTTTCTGACGTCAAGTTATCGGAGGTCTTTCTAAAAGGGAAAATGACAATGTCATACCTAAGCCCCAACCGCAGCGACTTCCTGGTTGATCCAGTCAGGAAGTGCCAAAAATGTCAGTTCTCTAAGTGTCCACTAGGGGCAAGTTTCATAATAGAGCAATTTCTCATTGACCCCCATGTTAAACAGGTCGTTTTTCACAGCAAAATTAAACCCATTTAAGGCCTGGTATCAAAAAACATTCTAGTCTGTATGTTGAGGTCATATCTCCATGACAACAGTGAGGGGGGCGAATTGTTTTATAGCAGGCTAGTTTTTGAGTGACAGCTAGCTACTGGCCCTCTCTTGTCCTCAGAGGTATACGTCAGCCAGACGGACGTATGTCCCTCCCCCCATGGTCATATACATGCCCTTTTTTGGTAAGAGGAAATGAGGCGGAGTCAAAGTCTGACAAGATGGAGACTCCCGTAGGTGAGGACGATTGGATCAAGTTGAGAGAACAGACCTCTACGGGTATGCTACGTCCATTTTTTATACAGTCTAAGGTTATACCTGCCTGATATTATTATTATTATATTGGCCTATTAATCTAACGTGTTCAAAAATATGACCGTGAATAGAATTTGTACTAAAATTATTGATATTCAGTGAAATGAATCAAATTAATCAAACTTTATAAAAGCTGATTAATTTCTTAAATTCCCCTCGATCAAAACATATATTCCTCCCCATCACCCACATCAACAGTGAAAGACTGACAGCCAGATTACAACGTTATAGAAACAAAATGATAAATCTTATTTATTCATTTCTTTTCAGGCAAAATGCCAGTGCTTTATTATGCCGACTGTGTGGATTAGTGATATCGACCGTTAGCTATGAAGTTGAAGAACAGATTGGCCCTCCTATACACCAGGTCACATTATACCGACACTTGTAATGTACGCATTGACAATATTTTAATATTTAAACTCAAAACATTAAATGAACACAGACAACTCATTTAAGTCACCAAGTCTCAAGTCCACATCTCTGGTAGCTAATATACTCACCGACTATTCATCGCTAATTCTCCATCATGTCACATCTGTCTAGCTTAGTTTACTTGTTTCCTAAACTTCATTCTTTACATATTTAAACCCAAACTGTGTCTTCTGCTGTGTTTCAGTTTAACGAGAAGGCCGAGGCTGTGGTTCCCTGCTTCAAACATCTCGTCCAAGCTAACGTGCGCAACAAAAAGATCTTCAAGGATGCAGTGCAGCAGATGCAGGCTAAAGGCACCACCGACTACAAGTCTGGGTTTCATTTTGCCTTCAATCAGCTATTAAATGTAGGTCAAATATTTATTCAAATCGTCATGTCAATACTAACGTATCCACACATCCACACAACTGTATTGGCCAACCCGCATGTTGACTCTCATTCCTCTTCCTTTTTAAATGTATTTTTCAGAAGACAAATGTTCCTCGTGCCAACTGCAATAAAATAATTATGCTGTTTACTGACGGAGGAGAGGACAGAGCTCAGGATGTCTTCATGCAATACAACTGGCCCAACAAAACGGTTGGTGTATTGTGATCATAAAGGCATCTTTCAGTAATATCCACCATTTTTGCACCTACGGAAAACTTGCTTAATTTTTAATCCATTTGTTCCTCCAAAGGTTCGAGTTTTCACCTTTTCTGTGGGTCAACACAACTATGACGTCACACCTTTACAGTGGATCGCATGCACCAATAAAGGTGAGCTGACGTTTTTGTGTGATTCATTAGAGCTGGACGATATCTCCAAAAATCTTCTGTCCTGATATAGATCATTTCATATCTTGATAAAATATATATCATGATACAGCATGTTCTGTGGTAATTCAATAAATAAATAGTCTCTATAAAAATAACCACATGGTACAGTGTATTTTTGTAACAAATTAAAGCATTTTCTCATTTTATTAAGAACTTTAGATAATTATTCAAACATCTCTGCGTGCTAACTAGTGTTCACCCACTCAGGTTGACAGGCATATTACTGGTTATTAAATTCACTTAAGACCAGCGTTTGTAAAACTATTTGGCTGTTTTTTTTACTCCCTGAAATATGTGAATATATGTTTTTATCATATCACAACTTGAACTTTAAAACATTTGCTGATAATGGCTGTGCTGTCCTGCCATGTGTAAAACATCAACAAGTATACATAGAAGATAATCTTTAAATTAACTGTCACAACCCGACTCTTGGACCGGACAAAAACGGGAGACACACAGGAATGCTAGTGAAGAAAGTGATTTATTAAACACAAAATCATCAAAACAAGGCAAACAAATACATGGGAGGAATAAGTCACTGGTGTATGCAGGGAGTGGATGAGTGAATATGTGCTGTAAAAACAAAAGAAAGGAACCAAAGTTTACTATGTGAAAATGCAGCGAGGTGCAGTGAGGAAATCTGCCACACAAAGGACTACTGCTGCTCTGGCTTTTATGCACGGGTCACACCGGGCCCATGTGTGTCCCATGATGCTGATTTCCCTCAATCAGGTCTGCAGCCCTGGAGAGAGAAAGCACAGCGAGAGCAGAGGAATCAGTATTGCTATAATAGCCCCACTCAGTCTATTCTTTAAAAGAGTTGTCTACAGTATATTTATTGATCAATGTTCCTGAGACAGAGGAACAAATAAATAAATCACTGAGCCTAATGTACAGTACAGTGCACCGACCCTACTAATGGGGCTGCCTCTCAGATCTGTGAGCAGACCAGAGTTGGTCCTCACAAGGCTCAGATTTGCTCTCGGCTGGGAGCTGACACAGATCCCAGGAGAACTCATGTTCGTGAGGACAGTGACTTAATGGCACGAGTCTTGTCATTTGTTTCTTTGGGTGCAGGCTTTATTATTATTATTACTAATATTATTATTATTATTTTATTATTAATAGAATTAATATTATTATGACAGAAATAGCTGGATTTAAACTGGGGGAGAACAACTTGTATCTAGTAAGTAAGTAAGTAAAGTTTATTTCTAGACCAGTGTAACCAGTGTAAATAGCTGTGACATATGGTTGTCTGAGATCAGTACGTCCAGTTAGGGAACTTCATCTCCCAGGATGACACATGAAACCATGGGTTATGAATCATGTGATTTAATGAAATGCATACATCACACATTCTTTGTCCATGATTGTTAAAGTTCATAGCACAGCCTGAGTTATTTTAGAACATTGCGGGTTAAAGTCTCTATTTTTGAGTAAAATTATCTCCTTCAACGTCTGTTATGGCGGGTTTATTCTGTATGCTGTTGTGTGCTGGGGAAGCAGGTTGAGGGTAACAGATGTCAACAAACTCAACGAAATGATCTGCAAGGCCAGCGATGTTGCTTCAGAGAGGAGGCTGTCCAATTTATGTGTCATATTGGACAATGTCTCCCACCACTCCATAATGTGCCAGTCAAGCACAGGAGCGCATTCGGTGCAACGCTCATTCCACCAAGATGCAGCACAGAAAGTCATCCCTGCCTGAGGCCGTCAAACTTTTCAACTCCTCCCTCAGAGTGTCAGACTCTGAGTCAATAGACTGGCCCTGGACTTATTCCCCCCGTCAGCAGCTATAACCCCATAATTTATTCATAATTTATATCTTCAACTGTGCAACACTGACTTAACAGTGCAATCATTGTGTGCAAGAATTCAACTATGTAACACTCTAATACTTAATTTATACTGTACATTTCAACTAATATTCTCACTTATACTATTCCTGCATTTTAGCATACATTACATTTTGGGTATTATTATTATTTACACTGTTGTTTTATATTGTAGTATACATATCTTACACTATTTCTATTTTTCAATATATTGTTATATCTTTTTTATATTTTAATATCTCTGTTTGTATTGCATTTTAGAACTGACATTATTGGTCAATTAATTAATTAGTCAATCAACATTTGTATATCTATATATATATACTATAGAATAGCTGGCAAATAAGTTGATAATGTATATTATTATTAGTTGCAGCCCTTTTACAAAGAAGCATGATGGGAAACCAGATATTTATATTTCAAAAAACTTGCACTCATGATCCTGACAAGAAATAACCATCTGATTTAATTGTGTTGACTTCATTGTGCAGGTACAGATACATTAGTTTTAAAGCTCAGTGGTTTCCTCTTTAAGCTTCTTATCTGTGGGAGTTAAGTGGCTGAGTCACTTATCTAGTAACATCTAGTAAAATCTGGAATATTTATGATGCTCATGTTTTTTTTTCTAATAGCATCGCTCACACACACTCTTCCTCTCTCTCTCTTTCTCTGATTTCCTTTTTCTCTGTGGCTTGCCAGGTTACTATTTTGAGATCCGTTCCATCTGTGCTATAAGGATTAACACCCAGGTAGGTTTGTCTAGTGCCTCTGATACAGCTGATCCCTGTTCACTGTTTCACATTCTCCTTGTGCGGCTCACTCACTCTGTAGAAACATCTATATTAATTAATCTGCACATCCATTCTCCCCGTACCTGCTTTCGGTTGTTTTATAGCTGCAGTCAGACAGGCGGTCAGATATTTCTTTTGTTTCGTCAGGAGTACCTTGACGTGCTGGGCCGCCCCATGGTTCTAGCAGGCAGCGACGCCAAGCAGGTTCAGTGGACCAATGTGTATCAGGATGCTCTGGTGAGACTGTGTGACCTGATCAAATATAGGTAATGCATCCAACAGTATATACACACTGAATGAATACGCTCATGAATTATATGATTTGTCTTTGGACTCTGTAGGGTCTTGGCATGGTAGTAACTGGGACTTTACCTGTATTTAATCTCACCATGGATGGAAACTCACAGGTAACAAAACTGGTTATTATATGAAAGGTTAAGGCTTATTTTGTTTGCATTTTGCAGGTTATGGTCACAGCTCCCCAAAAAAGTGACGCCAAAATATCTCGATCTTCCTCCGGTGGCTGGCTCATATGTCTACTGGCTGGCTGTCAGAAATCCCGCCCCACCCCCGCCCATAATGCTTCTGACAAATTGTTTTTTAAATTAATTACTTCATGCTATAAAAATGGTGTTAAATGTCGGGGCGGGTGTATCGGCAGGAATGTCGTTACAGCAGCATCCACCACCCTATCGCTACTACAACAAAATTACATGATGATAATGCACGCATCTGGGATATTTTGGCTTCACTTTTATACAGTGGGAGAAAATAGAGACTCATCGTCCATCTTTATTTTACAGTCTGATGGTATGATTGTATGAATTGCCTCATTTAACTTAGCAAGCAAGCAAATAAGCATATTTTCCAAAATGTCCAACTATAACTTTGACCGGCTGCGTGTTTTTTTTGTCCAACCAGAATCAGCTGATATTAGGTGTCATGGGAGTGGATGTGCATCTTGATGAAATAAAGCGACTAACACCACGGTACAATGTATGTACATTAAATTAGCACCATCATTAGTCTCATGGTTCTTCATTTGTACTTGTGACGGAAAGTTCAGACTGCTGTACTACTTTTATTATGTCCCAAACAGCTTGGGGCCAATGGATACATATTTGCCATTGATCCAAACGGATATCTTCTCCTTCACCCTAATCTTCAGCCGAAGGTGGGGGTTTCAGATTATGCTTGTTTATTAGATAATGATCATGCTGGTTGATCTGTCCTACATTTAATGTTAATGGTTTTTTTTCTCACTGGACTCCTCTCAGCTGGTGAACCTCCCTGAGCCGGTGACGCTGGACTTCCTGGATGCTGAGTTGGAGGACAGCAATAAAGAGGAGGTGAGTACTTAGTGGCAAGTGGGACTGAAAACTTTCTGGTTTCAGGCATTTTCTGTTCCTTGTTGTTGTTGTTGTTCAAAGTTCTTACCCCGCCAGTGAACAACATTTTCTGCCTCAGGACAACCTGCCTACCAGGTAACTGAAGGCCCCACGTGACATGTTTTCTTTACATGTTCATGACTGAAAAAATCACTTGGTGTTTTCATTTTCTAGATCCGGCGACAAATGATCGATGGAAGACCAGGTGAAATGCAGGTCAAAACTCTTGTCAAGTCAATTGATGAGGCAAGTACATTCTCTTTCTGTATTGCTTGAAATAGTTTCCCCCTTTAGTCTGACTGTAGCCGTCATGTAGAGTTCACAAACACGTGTTCAATCGGTCATTGTACAGATTGTAGACCTGGTGACACACCTACTAGCAAATTAACAACGTTGTCTTTTAGGTCTATAAAACAGGCTGCTCAGACAGTTAAAGCAAGTCCTATTTAAAGGTTGAATATGGAGAATGAGCAGAACACCGCCATCTAGTGTCTCAAGATCATAGTCACAACAACAAAAAATAAGTCCAGCAGTCGGGTTGCCAGGTTCCTTGCCGAGTGTGTCAAGTGATGAATCAAACAGGGAAACGACTCATTTGGACTAATTGATTAATTTTACAACAGTATTTAACGTTAGCCAGTCTTCAACTGGAAGTCTTTCTTTGAGTGGTGTGTAATCCATTAGCTAGCTCTCAACTCAAAATGATTCCTTGTTTCTGTAGCAACAACATAAAACCCTGGAAACCCAGCAATGCCGGCACTATTGACTGCTACAATGTAAACAGAAAGTGAGAGAAAGTCATTGTGAAACCTGTCAAAAAAATGTAAATTATGGAAAAGCTATACTTTATTCTGTACCCCTCAAAACGCCCCCTGGGTGTATTATTATTATTATTATTATTAAATATAGCTTTTAATAAAGATTCTACATATTCAACCTTTAACTAAACTACACATTTGGAAAGTAGATGTAAAATTCTATAATGTAAAAGTCAAAATCAAGTAAAATTCAACATGTTCTTCATCAAATATGAGTCATTACAACAACTTATTTTGTAATCATTTTCAACTTTCACATTGTATATATTTCCAAATAATTGCTTTAAGTAACTGTTTTAAAGGCCCAGTTCTTTTTTATTGCTTTCTTTTGACCGTATTCATTGAATTTAAGTTTCATGTACTATTTGTAAAATAAATATGAAAACTCATTAGTTTTGAAAATCTGGCAAATGATGCAGCATATGTAGTATTGTTTGTTTGCATACAACACCAACCAGTTTATGTAGCATATCGATCATTCTTAACTGTATATAATTGCATTTAACTTTTTACCTTACACTGCTTAATTAACAAGTCAAATTGCTGTCTACATTGTGCTTTTAGTGAAAAAAGTGATTTTGATACTGAAAACACACATCACAAAGCCTCTTAAGCAGTTCTTTCTAGCGATAAGAGTCTTTACAAAAAGTGTTGGTGTAAGAACTTCATAAGAAAATGTTAATAATGGGTTATTTAATTTAGATGTTGTGTTTTCCGCTGTATTAAAAGTGGGATCATTTTAGAGGCCTCAAAATGGAGGAATATTTCCTGTGGGCTGTGCAGTATACGGTTGCATCCTCATATCCAAACACCTCAGAAAACTATATCTCACTCACAAGTTAAATAAAGTAAAAGCCTGTTTACGTTGGTTGACTGAAATGTCCTTTAAATGTCTCCTCTACTGTAGCAATACATCGATGAGGTGCACAGGAGCTACACCTGGACTCCTATCAACGGCACGGATTACAGGTGAGCAGTTACAATGTTATGAACTACAAATAATAACCAGCTGTGGCCTGATGAGGACTGTACGCACAGATGGACTCACTCTCACCTTCCTCTCTCTGTTTCCTCCTGTACGTTTCTCCCTGTTGGGATGCCGCCACCTGCAGTCTTGGACTGGTATTACCCCCCTACAACGAATTCTTCATCCAGGCAGACCTGAGTGATGTGATGTTGCAGCTCCAGTGTGAGTACAGGGAGTTGTGTGTTTTTTAAAGTTGTAACACAAAGAGGAGATAAAAATACTAACATCTGTGTCTGTGTTGCAGATATGCAGTCGCTACTGCCCAGCTCCTTTGAATCCTCAGGACACGTGTTTCTGGCTCCAAGGTGACGACCGTCTCTCTTTCCCCTCTTGATTTCACTCTTTCTCAGTCCGTTAGTAAAGAGAAAGTTATCATTAATTCTGTTTCTCCAGAGAATACTGCAAACGTCTGCATCTGTCTGACAACAACACCCAGTTTTTGCAGAACTTCCTCTCGCTCATGCTGGACATTTCCCCAGAATCTGATGAATGTGAGTGCGTTAACAGCGTGTTGTAGTTTGCAAAATGTGCCGTTCCTGCTGCAGATTCATCGACGGGATGATACACTTGTTGTTTTGTTTTGTCTCAGGTGACCAAGGCCTCATCCACAACCTGATTTTGGATTCCAGGATTATTGGGCAGCTAGCCTCTCGTGTTTGGAAGAACAAGGACCTGAATTCGTGAGTCAGCTTGTACACAACATTCTCATCCACCTGGGTTTTTTAAAAAACTAAACGTTGTGCAAAACCACAGCAATCTACTTTCATTGCATCTGTTAAAATAAACAAAGCTAGCTAAGTAAAAACTAATTGTTACAGGTACGGCTTCCTGGCTGTTTTTGCGTCGACTGATGGAGGAATAACACGTGTTTTTCCCAACATGTGAGTAAGATGAATTTACTTCCTTAAGTGGAGAAATATATTGGAAATCCCAAAGATATCCTGTCTTTAAACAGTAACAATGTAATGATTTGTGTTGTGTTTGTACAGAGCTGCTGAGCTTTGGGATGAGGATCCTGAACCCTTCAATTCAAATTATTATAGAAGGAGCCTCGACAACAAAGGCTACATGTTTAGAGCGCCATCGAGATCATGTGAGTAACTGTGCAAACACACCTTAAAGTGGCTGCGATTATGATCTTATAGCCGAAGCAGCAGCTATTCTTCCCACCAAACACAGTATTCTGTAGACCTTTTTAATGGAATACCACTGCTAGGCAACAGCCTTGGTCCTTGTTAACTTCCTGTCAGCTGATGTCGTTCACATTCACTGCAACAGGAATCAAACTGGGACACATTTAGAATGTTTATGTTTACATCTTTGAAAAGGTCCATGGGCCTGTTTCACAAAGCAGGTTTAGTGAAAACTCTGAGTCTGTTAACCCTGAAATGAGGGAAACTCTGAGTTTTCCGTTTCACAAAGGGAGGTTACTCAAACCAGAGACAGAGGGGTAACTCTAACCTGTTTCACAAAGAGAGGTAACATAACCTCTCGGTCAGTTACCATGGTAACATGCTCTCTGAAACTAACCTGGTCGGGACCAGGTTTTTCTCAGAAAACCTTGAGTTTCTCTCTGTCTCCGCCCTCTTTCAGCCACACATAGTGTTTGATTTCCTCATTCATTCAGTCAGCAGGCGAGTTTTGGCGTAGTATAGTTCTGTCGTCTGTTTTTTCAGAAAATCATTGCAAAAATCAGAAATTAGAAGTTATATTAGGTGGCGACTATTTCACTACCATGGCATGTCCTTTTGATAACGATCCCGTGGATGAAGGTACAGAATTAGTGCGCAGAGAATTAAATATTCGTCGGGAGATGATTATCAAACTATTGATTATAGATGTTCTTGCATTTCCAGGCAATTATCTTTTTGAGCGGTACCGTTTCATATCCCAGCAGATATTCTGTGTTGCGCTGCGTTTTTTTGCAAACGCGAGTTTTTGTATACAACGTATAAAAATCAGTCAGTAGGCCTATATATAAGTTATATTAGGTGGTGACTATTTATACTACCATGGCATGTCCTTTTGATAACGATCCCGTGGATGAAGGTGACGCATTATCGCAAAGTTAATTAAATATTCGTCGGGAGATGATTATCAGACCGCGCATAGACGTCCTTAATATACTGCAGCCATAACTACAAAATGAATGAAATGGATCTTTTGAGCATGTTGAATGTATTTGACTGAGCGTTTCCTAAATATAATCCCAGCTTTTCTTGCAATTCATAGGTTCAAAAGTGTGTGCTTTGAATTGGGTTACCGGTATATAAACTACTCCTATAGGTGGAAACAACCTTCTGATCCAGAATATCAACTATAATGCCGGGGGGGCATTTCATGGCAGGGGTGCTGAATACGGCACAACGCCGTTTCACGTCACAGTCCATCTCATCCGTCCTCACATTTCTAACATTAACAACCAAAGTCATGCTCTCACATCCCAGTAGATATTGTGTGTTGCGCTGCGTTTTTTTGGAAATGGGAGTTTTTTATACAACATATAAAACAGCCACTTACGGTAATATTTACTTTACCATGTAAAACATGCTCAAAATGTTTTTATGTTTCATCTTAAGCTGCTGCCAAGTGCACTTCTCCCCCGCGGGGTTGCACCTAAATGAAATAAATTAATAGACTACCACTCAAGGAGTTTCGCCTGTGATATTATTGTGATTGCAACAGGACTACATTTAAATTTATGCACTGACCCAAGCAGCAATGTTCTCCCACACCGTCTCCCTCTCTTTTGCTGCTGCAGCGGTGTAAACCTGCGCACGCGCTTAACTCCAGGTCAAACTACTCTGAGTTGATCAACCTAACGCAAATCAGCTGTTCTGGAACTGAAAACTCAGAGTTTCCTATCTCAGAGTAGATCAACTCAGAGTTCAGGGTGAGACTCAGAGTTTGAACCTGCTTTGTGAAACGGACCCCATATATGACCAACACCACAACAACGTGCAAAACAAAATACTACACAACACAACAGAGGACTCGTTAGTGTAAAAACGATAACAAAGGACTTCTATGGGGATATAGAATCAAAGATGGCTCATTATTGAGTTGTAGTTATTTAGCACACCACGGCCTAATAAAAAATCAATATTTGTCATACAAGATCCTGTAGATACTATCTAAATATCATTAGATGATTAGACACAACCCACAGAGAAATATCACTGCAGTTTTTTTTTCTTTCTGTGGCCCACAACATTACTGTTTTTGTTTTGTTTTTGATTCTCACAGCATCATTTTTCAGCCACAGCAGGCAGCTGTTCACTACCTGCTTAGCACTAACTGAAAAACTGACAAAATCAGTGACTAGCTGGTGAACATTGTGGAGCTTTTAGCAGTTAAAGAGCCAGATATTTCTCTTTGGAGGTGGTGATGACAAAAAATAGAGCCAAAAGGGAGTGAATATTGGAAATGGTCGTTTTTTAAAACAACATTCACTTTGGATGTGCCCATGGGATAAAATGGTCGCACTATTTGAATCAACAACATTATCTCAGATGTCATCACAAGTGTGATCTTTGAACTGAGACATGCAACATGTTTGGGAAATGATAAATTGCACGTGTGTGTGTGTGTTGCACATCATTTTTTTTTTCAAACCACATTTTGTTTGTGAACAGCATTGGACGACCCTGTAGGCGCAGAAAACGGCACCATTGGAATTCTGGTTAGTTCGGCTGTCGAGGTTAATTTAGGAGGCAAACTGCTCAAACCTTCAGGTAAGAAAAATACTTTTAAGTGGTAAACTTAAAGTGTTGTTATACTTCATCTGTCTCTGTTTTGTATTCTTCTCACCAAAACACTGCTTCCTGCCCTCTTCCGCCTCTCTTTGCTCTGATCCTGTGGATGTTGTCGCTCAGTGGTCGGAGTGAAGCTTGACTTGGAGGCATGGGTGGACAAGTTTAAGATTTTGGCCAGCAACGTGTCAGACAGTCGACAGGGCTCACACAAGGTGCAACACGGTGCCACTAATGACTTAATTAGACTGCATTTAGTGAAACGAAAGTGACATTTTTGTCTCATTGCACCTTTTTTTGTTAAAACAGTGTGGACCATCTAGAAGCTGTGAGATGGACTGTGAGGTCAACACTGACGTAAGAGTCTTTTGTATTTCATTCTCAACACACGACCACCAGACATATGCTTTTGTTTCGTCTCTCTCTGTCAAACAACTCATGGATAAAAAGGAACACTTAGTTAAAGCTGATGTGTCCAGTTCAATTAACAAAATCCACATCGCTGCCTTCATTTATGATTAAGAATAAGCAGTTGTTTCAGGCTGTGAGCTCCACTTGTACCCTGCAGGATATTGCCCTGTTAAAAATCTCCCTCTTAACTACTAATTTTAGTCCAACATAACAATGTCACAAGGTCGCATTATTGTCATCCCACAGCACAGGTTGGACAACAAAATGAGAGCTGTAGTCCCTTTATGCTAACAAAAAATAACAGAACACATTTTTTTATGGTGAAGTACAGAGGATGAGTTGAGAAGTCTCAGAGAAAAGAAGCTGCTCTGTAGTTTGTTGGAACAGCGGATATTTCTGTCTCACTTCCCAGACACCAGCAGGGTGAACAGGCCTAAAGTCATATTTTCTTTAAAAAAAAAAAAAAAGGCACAAAAAAAGATCTGTGGGGTATGAATATTTAATCAGTTTCTTATTCATACGTACATACATACATACATACATACATACATACATATACACTTGTTAAATCCTCAAACCTTGATATTAGATCAGTGATTTGCTTTCATATAACTATCTATGGTAATTACTAGAAAACTTGGAACAAGTGTCTGATATAATATTATAGATAGGCTTGTTTTTACAATTATTTAAGACCAAATGACTTATAAGAAAAATGTTTTTGCAGTTTCATATATTTTTATATAGAACATATTCATACCTTAAGCACACATGAAAACATATTATACTTTTATTGTTTTTCAGCTTTTTACACTTGCCTGCAGGCTTTTACAGTCTGTTATCTCATCTTATGAGATCACATCCACCTGTACTGTATCTTGAGGTTTTCGGTGTCCCGCTGCTGTTCAGGGAAACAGTAAAGAGTTGGTATAAACTGTGCCGTGTTGTCTGTAGGACCTCCTCTGTTATCTCATCGATGATGGTGGATTCCTGGTCATGTCCAATCAGAGAGATCACTGGAAAAAGGTTTGTCTTTGTGTGTGGTAATGTGTCTTATTCGCGATGTTTTAAAAGTGATGCAAACCAAAAGTGTAAGAATCAATGATGTTACTGTTGTTGTTGTTGTTGTTGTTGTTCTTTGTGTGATTGCTGGTTTCAAAAATGCAGTTTTTGTTAAAGGATCATTTAAATATATAACTGAACTCAATTAATAGCTAAAGCTATTTAAATTTTCTTCCCTTTATAGTAAAGTTCAGTCCAGTTCACTTCAGGGCCAGATATATTAATTATATATAGAGCGAGGAAAGAAACTAGTGGAAAACATGAATATAGTCATATAGTTATAAGTTGTTTCCTTTATGCACTTTATTTTCCTTTCTGTAGCTGTCTTCCATTTCTTTCATCCATCACAGATTGGTCTTTTCTTTGGTGATGTGGACCCTTACCTGATGCACGCACTCTATAACAACTCAATCTTCACTCGCCATCAGTCTTTCCACTACCAGTCTGCATGTGAACCAGTCAGCAGCAGCCACACTGGAGCAGCACCGAGGGGCATTTTTGTGGTAAGAAACCACCCACAGATTCTGGGACCTCCTTTATAACATTTTGATATAATGGAAGGCTCTCACCTGTAACACCTCTGCGTTTCTGCAGCCGTCAATTGCTGACATCCTCAGCTTGGCCTGGTGGACGTCGACAGTGGCATGGTGAGAATTTGTTGGCTGCAAATCAAGTGCCTGTGTGTCCTTTAAAACAATCTTAACTGTGTACAGACAGTAACCATTGTGGTTATTGTTAGCTCTGTTACTGTAGCTGTGACGTGTATATTTATTGATGTTTACATATTTAATTGTTTCATTAAGTGCATTGTGAACATTCTTCCAGGTCCATGACCCAGCAGCTACTGTATGGACTGGCCTACAACAGCTGGCTCTACCAAGGTGGATTTGTGCATCTTAACACACTATTTGTGGGCGCACATGAATATCTGCACAGATTAATGGATTTAGGGATTTTTAAGGCTCATTACTTTCTGCTTTTATGATAAAATGATACAAATTAGATTAAAAAAGTAACTCCTACAAACATCTAACAAACAACTCATTTGCATATTTTCCGCCTTAAAATTCTGTGTGGATTTAAGAGGGTAACATATAGTCCATGAGCCAGAGGGGTTGATCGGTATCATCGGGGAACAAATGCTATCATTGTTTTTTGGCAAGGTATACACCCCTAGTACTAGAAAACTCAAGGTAGCAGTGCAGGAGTGGTAGCGAAATCACATTTTTTAGCCCATGAAGCTACTAACTTCCCTAAGATAAATTGCGTTTTTGATATCCCGTGTATATCTGGTTTAGGCTCATGGTAGGGATGTTGTCAATATTTATTTATATACATATATAGTATATATAATAGGGGACAGACTAGAAGTAGAGAGGTGAATGTGTTTCAATAAACTTTACAAAAGAGCAAAAAAAGTCAACACATAGTGACCGTGAATGTAACAAGACGGAGGGCTCTGAAAGAACAGGCACGCCTGCAGTAACATCTTACTGCCAAAGAGGCTGCTAGAAACAAGAGATCTCAATTCTTATGTACAAGTACAAGTTTAAGAGGGTAACATATACGGAGTACAAGTTTAAAAAACAAAATTAGCTTTAAGATTGTAATGTATATTGTATAAAAACGTCAAATTTGTATGTGTTTGTGTTGTAGATGATCTCCTGGTTGATGGTTTTGAGACGAGGGAAAGCAGCTGTGTGACCATCCAAAGCCAGTTCTATTTTACAAACACCACCAACTCCTACAACGTGCTTCAGGACTGTGGAAACTGCTCACGGTGTGTTTTTCTGTAGCGTCAGCAGAACGTGTTTGTGCTCTCAAACCTGTACTCTACACATGTTGGCTAACTATCCATCACTGTCTCCCACAGGCTGTTCCACGCAAAGCGGATAGAAAACACAAACCTCCTCTTTGTGGTCGCTGAGACGCTTCCCTGCAGCTCATGCGAGATCGAGAGATTGACACAGATCAGGACAGAGTGTATCCTTTTCATGTTCACATACTCTGCACTGCTTTCATTTGTGCTTGAAGGTGGACATCTCATCAATCTTGTGTGGCAGGTAAGTTCACTGTTGTCTCCCTTAACAAAAAAACAACCAGTTCAGGAGGAGAATCCATGCGAAGTACTGAGCAACGCACGATATCGTAAAGGCCCGACATCCTGCTTTGACTACAGTGCCTTAGTAAGTAGACACACTACAAGTAAGATGTTATATTTGTTTGTATGGGATATTTTGAGCACAGAAAAATATTTTTTTGCAGAATTTTTAAGGAACTAAAATGTTCCCTCTCTGTGTCTCTGCTCTGTGCACTCACAAATCTGTATGACATTACACTCATAAATTAGCCTCTCCCGAGCTTACTTGGTCTAAAGCTAGCTAATCTCACCAGGTAAAGTAGTAAAAGGTTGATTATGGAGAATGAGCAGAACACCACCATCTAGTGTCTCAAGATCGTAGTCACAACAACAAAAAATAATTCCACCACTTGTCCGGTTGGTCAGAGCCGGTCCAGTAGCCTACAGGAGACCGGAGCCTATTTGAACCCATCTCCTCCGGCAAATCACACCATAAAAACAAGTATTGCAGAGGAGTTGACCGTTATCGTTACAGCTAAGTAAACATGAAAGTTACCGATCAAGGAGAAGCGTAGCCATTTGGGTGTGCGTTTTAATGCCATTGAACTCCTTTATTTCAGTCCATGGAGTGAATGCTTGGCCTATATTGACTCTGGTTTTTGCCCATCTCCGGTCACTCAGCTGCAGGATTGGCGAACTCCATTTCACCCAGTGCCACCCTACATTGGCTGCACCGAACAACGACAACCCTGGCAACACGCAATGCCGGCCTGGGTGTATTATTATTTTTGAAAATATAGCTTTTAATGAAGGTTCTGCATATTCAACCTTTAACTAAGCTAGTTGGTTAACTACGCAGCCAAAGCATTGAATACACTTTTATATCTGTTTATTTATCTCAAGTAATATCTTTATTGCAATATTCACTATATCTTCCTCATATTGTGCTGCTCCAACTGACCTTAATAATCATGGAATTAGAAATTGGATTGGAGACAAAACAGCCAACCATGAACAATATATTCCAGTTTTCTTTTGCCTGGAATTGCATTATTATAATTTCTCTACAAACTATAATTTATATGCTTGCAAAAAAACATTTCTCGGTTCAAAATTTCCAATCGCACACCTAAAAATGAGGCACAGATTCCATACGTGACGTGTTAAAACAACCATAAGAATTTTCTTAATGTACAAGTGATGAATCATTTGCTTTGGAAAAAGAGGATTTATTGTTTACTCTTGTTGCAGGAAAACACGTCAGAGTGTGGACGGGGTCATGCACTGCAGTCCACCGTAGGAGTCCTTCTCTTTATTCAGCTTCTTCTGCCGCTCCTTCATCTCTGACACATGCAAACACTCTAACTGACATCTTTCATCTCTTTGGGTTTAGGCTCGGATCTACTAAGGTCAGCTCAAACAGAAACTGCAAAATTATTATTTTTTTTTATCTACAAACGGCACACAGTGCATTTATGCTTTAAAAAAAATCTGTGGATCAGCTCTTAGTGTTTTCTGCCTTACTGCTTATGCATTTGTTGGTGTTTCAGGGCGTGAGTGCAAAATAGTGGAATGGAATGTGTTGAGTGCATGCTACTTAAACTAGGATGAGCATGTTTAACATTTTTGCACACGGGCTCAGCCATGTAAGCAACCACCAAAAGTCAGGGAGGCAGCTGAAATGTACTTTTACCGGGCCAATAAATGATCACCCAGCAGGAATGGACATCAATCACAGTTTTAGGTCAGAGTTTTTTTGGGTGAAATTATATAAAAGATCTAAAAACTCAGTTGGATTTATTTTCTTTGTGGCAAATACACAGTGGTGGAAAGGCGTATTTATATATTTCACTTTTAAGTTGCTCTTAGGGGTCTCCTCCGCTCTAATCTCAGGTGGGAGGGACTGAAATGCGAGGAGAGGAGGCGAGGAAAAGAATCAAGGATGTAGAAACTGAGAAATGCGAGAAGAGGGGTTTGTTTACAGCCATGTTTACTTGTTTACAGTCTTATTATTCCCTGCATTTTCTGAGGTATTGCAGCATTTCTTGACACATTACTGCCACCTGTAGATCAGTGGAACAGTGTAAAGACCTAATAAAATGTTAAGTACAAGCAACTTTAACACTGTACCCGAGTGTAGTATTTGAGTAAATGTACTGAATTACAACGCAGCCACATGCCCTGAGTTTTTATCACAGCTGTTGGATAGGAGTATTTAGAGTTTTCTAATAGAGTTTTTAGATCTTTCATTGTATCTGTCTGATACTTTGTTGAACAGCTCTGAATATATTTATATGGTTTTTCAGCTGTAGGTTTAACAGCATTTGCGTGTGCGATGGCCCACATCAATAGTTTATAGGAATAGTCTGTTTATATGGATTCACAATTTCCATACAACTGTTGGGTAAAGCCATCCCAGGCATTTATTGACATTGTGCACACCACACACAAAGCTAACTGCCACAGCATGAAAATGTAAATAGATGGACAGAATCTGCTGAGCTCAGCGCTGCTGCCGCCACTGCTGCTGCCGCCACTGCTGCTGCTGCTGCTTCTGGAAACTTTGCTTTCGTTGGCTTTGTGAAATTCAAAACAAATTATCTGCACCAGTTTTCATTTGCATCTCCGGTCCTTGTAAATGTCTTTGCAGATAAAGGAGCTCCCTGCACCTGCAGCAGTTTTCACATGACAGTAAATCCGGGCCTTAACCTCACATTCACTTCAGTGTCTTTCAATCCACCTCTAAACTTTTGCCAAGACAGCTTCAGTACTATAAATTGTATCATATGACATGACCCAGAATGATTTCCCTCTGTCCTCTCGCGTACGCCCTGTCTCTTCAATCTTTGAATCTAAATATATCCAGAAGTATTTTTCCCTCCCAAAAAAATATTTTCACAGAGCACTTTGACAAACAAGACCACAGATGACAGAAGCCAGTGTGATGAAAAATGCCAGTGTTAAACCTCTTTTGTGACTTTCAACATCAAAGTAGTTTCACTGATGCAAGGATCGTTAAAGTCAAGGTTTGTCTTGCTGAAATGCTTCCACCGATACTCAGTATTATTTTGAAGTGCTTCCAGTTTATAAAAACAAGGGTTTTGAATCTGAAAAAGACAAAAACTATCCATTGTTAACAGTGATTTAGTTACATGTAGTAGTGAATCCTCCAAAAAACTGCATGTTTTAGTGCAATAATAATGTGATAATCTGGTACTTCATTTTAGCAGTAATCATCATGGCCATCGATTTATCATCAAATTTAGATTCATTAACATGCAGTGATATCTGTGGTCTTATAGCACAAAAAGTGCAGACTTCAGTGTGTGTCTTTAAACATCAGTTTGATCGAAGGGAAGCTCTCTGTTCCCTTTTTTGTATCTTGTATCGGCACTATTTGTCAAACCTGAATTTATGCACTTATGTATGCTTCTGTATGGGGAATGTAGCTTCTGAACAGCTTTCGGTGTTATCGATATGTTATCAGTATGTGATGCTTTTTCACCCTCTGTTGAGATTTCCCTCTGATGTCTCGTGAAAAGGGATGATTCGCCGTGGCAGAATGTTTGAAATGCATCATGCATACCCCATCATGGCGGTGATATCTAATTCAATGTTTTACTAAATTATAAAGCTGTATGACTGATGAAATGTCTAAGCAGCACTATATGATTGTATGAGGCCATTACTACTTGAGTTAGAAGTGTTGCACAAAACATTTTTTAGATTAATTCTTTCCAGGGTAAATAAAACCCCAACTATATTAATATCAAGCTCATAACAGAAAAGTAATACACATTTTCATTATCTATTATTCTGACCATTATTTTCTGATTCGATCAATGATTAGTTGTTTTGTCAAAATAAGAAAATATTTGTTTTAAAGTGATCTAAAACATAGGAAAGCATTTAAATCCCCACACTGCACAAACTGGAACTAGTAAACTGTAATGTAATGTAAATACATTTCCTTTTGATCAAGGAATCAGTTTATATAATAATTTCAGCTGTAAGGACTGTAATTTCAAAGGTATGCAGTAGCATTAAAGGCTGTTTTCACTAAAACTCTTCATCTATTGCTTAATTTGATGAACAAGGCTACATCATATGGGATGTTAAAATACATTAAATGTGTTAAGTATTGTGCTGTATTGAAAATCAGAGACAGAGAAAATAAAAGACAAAAATATAGTTTTTTTTCTACAAAAACATAAATTACCTTGTTCATTTTTTTATTTCCATCTACAAAGGGTTAACTGCTAGAAACGGATGTCATTTACTGCATATTGGACCACGATTGAGTCCATAT
Organism: Echiichthys vipera; assembly: GCF_963691815.1. Lineage (NCBI taxonomy): Eukaryota > Metazoa > Chordata > Actinopteri > Perciformes > Trachinidae > Echiichthys > Echiichthys vipera. The sequence continues at coordinate 25,572,456 of NC_139825.1, read as the reverse complement.
GTGATGTCACAAATCCCGCTGGTACGTACTCATGTTAAACTCAGAGCACAGAGCAGTGGATTAATGTGAAAATGCAGCACATGCATCAAGCAAATTTAAGCTCACACAACCAAGTGAAATAATAATGAGCTGAAGACATTTAGAAACTTAACACGACTCATGTCGAGGGCGAACGTTAAATTATTAAAATGGATTCTGGTGAAGACTGAACAGAGTCTATATCAGTGCATCACTGTCTGATCCATGAGGAGTTATGCATGATATACAAAAACATTGTCCCACAGTGATTCATCAGCCCCTGGAATCTTTTTGATCATTTGATCTGGTTAAAAGTCATGGGGGATATTTTTAAAAAGCTTTTTTGACAAAATATTTGTAAAATGTGTTTCTCTCCGTCTGCCTGGTGTTCCACCCTGCAGTGCCTTGTTGCACTCGTTTTTGATGGCAGGAACATTTAGCTCTTAGACGTGTGGACGTTCACCCTGCAGGGCCAATGCGAAAGACACACTTGAATTTCAAGCTTGCGATGGTTAAGCTCTAAATGGACTTTCTCGGTCAGGGAACAAAAATAAAGGATGCTCTTCATGAACTTATGAAGTATTTTAAGGGAGCACAGCACAGTTGTGAGAGAGCACAACAGAAGTGTGTGGAGCAGCTGTGGACGTTTGTCAAAGCGACGAGAACCAACCCTTCTGCCCTTCTGCTATCTCTACGCTGTGGTTCAGCCTAGAATCAAAGCACAGACACCGTCCATTTTCATAGATTTACTTCGTCCCATCTGCACTCTGTATTCTCTATTTGAAGCCTGTCAGAAACATGTACTTTTCCATTAGGACTGACTGAAACGAGTGAATGTTTATGTACAGTGATACCTACTGTTGTGCATCTCTGCTGTACCCAAGCATGATGGGAACCCGGAGAAGCAGATTCCAGCTCAACACTGTTTGGAGACCTCAGCAAAAACACTGCTTTAAAAAAAAAAACCTAACAAAAAAAAAAAGCTTTTACTCTGAGACCTGCAGTATTAACTTAACACAGTTGTACATTGACGGAAAGACATTTTGTGGAACTCTTTATAGCCTACAATATATTACTACTGTTGAGGTCAGTGTTGTAGTTTCGTTTTGAATTATCGCTATTTATTTGCATGATATTTTGAACAATTTACAGATCTGTGTACATAATCTGATAGGTATTTTACATTCCTGTCCACATCCGGCTCTCCAGTGTCATGTGGAGAAGTGATGGCGCCCTCTGCTGAGGCCTCAGAGCTCTTTGCTGTGTGTTACTGAATGAAGCTGAAAGTTTGACTTCAGTGAAGCCTACAATAACTGTCAGTGTTTGCAATTAAGGTGTTTTACAGCAAGTGAAAGCACAGAGAAGTTTAGAGTCATGAGCAACATACTGCCTGATTAAACTTTTGTCAATTATTTAGGGAAAAGGTGAAATAAAACCACTGGAGATGATTTATTCCTTTAAAAGCTGTATCAACCAATACAAGGCATTGACATGTGTGGGGACGCCCCTTTATTGATTCACTTTGTTTATGAATTATATTTAAGTGTCGCTTATTTAATTTATTTATGAATTATTTTCATTTGATTATTTATTTGGGTATTGTGGATAATATTTGTATTGAACAGGATGGAACTGAATGGGTTTGAAGCTTTTGTGGGCACACTAAGCAGTTTACTAGAAACTTGCAAAAGAGAACAAATATATATAAACTGTATGTCCATGTCCTTATGTTTTACTGAATATCAAAACATAAGAATGTTAATGTTTTTTGCTGTAACTTTGCTTTGAATTTTGCTGACGTTGTGGTTTACTCGGGACAGTTTCCTCTCTTTGTGCCAGTCTCCAACACCACCTCATTTTTGTACAGACGATGTGAAGCAGTCAGCAGAAGATGAAGGCTAACTTTGTAAAGATTTTGTCAGTCACATTACAAAAATGGATATTTAAATGTTTATATCTTTGTTGATTAAATGCTGTTGATATTTTTCACTTCAGCTCTGATTCATTCTTCTTCTTTGCTGATCTTTTATTTTCCAGACAAGGGGTGAAACTGAGGGCCTACACTCATCATTGTGTTATTTGGTCCCATATATGTTAATCTATGTTATGCACTTTTGTTACCTTTTTTTCAACCTCCATTTACTGAACCTTCCCTGACTCCGTTTGCAGTCCCCCTGGGGACGCGCGCTTCCCACTTTGAAATCTCAGTTTGAGACCATAATTTCTAAAAGTACGGCCCCTGAACGTATCATGAAAGGCATGCATTGTATTTGAATCATCAGCAGTCCATTTCAATACTTTAACTTTTGGCTTTTATTTAAAGCACTACTAGGCTGCTGCATCACAATGTGCCCACTATCAAGTGTCGGTCTTGTTAGAATAGTCGCTGTTACCTGATGTACAATGCAGCTATAAATCATGAGATCCTGAGCTGGTGGAAGGGGAGGAGCATGAGACAAGCTCCTCCCCTTCCACCATTTAGGCTAGTTATTTTGCAAGGGCACCGTTGCTGCCTGTATTAAACCTGTATTCACAAAAAAATCTGCTCTGATTGTTGGTCAGTGTTTCCCTTTCACCAACATCTGCGCTCTTGGCGTCTCTGCCCCGCCATTACAGCCGGGGAATGACTGTGACGGCTCGTTTAAAGGCACAGTTTCTGAATTGTTATATTTTTTTAAAAACATGGAAATGTCACTTTTTACAACATGTGACCTTTAAAACTGTACAGTTAGAGATCATGGGGGGGGCCTTTGGCCTGCGTACTCTTAAGCCAGAAGACAGACAAGTGAGACACTGGTTTGAAATGCAGTTGACTGAACTGTATCCCTTCAGTATATTCCACTTAGAAGCCCTTCCCTTAATGCAGACAGTGTTTCTACGCAGCTGTCGAGGATTAAAACATGAGTTTTGAGGTGCTAGGCGAGGACCAGAAAAGAAATCCAAGTCCGGCAGCTTGTATGTTCATGTGCATTTGCTCATACTGTCAGTCAGTAAAGATATTCAACGCTAAGCTAAGGTCAGCAGAAAGATGATAGGTCTCTGGCTACTTCCACAGACACAAAAAGCTCTGGATGGGAGTTTCAGCATGTTTTGGCTTCTCTGATATCAATAAACCAGCCGTCCTGCATGCCAGCTGCCCTCAGTGGTATTGTTTTGATTAGTGATACCTTCTATCCCACAGGCATGGTGCCTCGTTATGTGGCTTAAAGAGAAATACGCCGTCTGATTTAGCCATGATATCAGACCATCAGTGTTTGGCAAAGCAGTTCGAATTTTATTGTCATTTTCATGCATCATGTAACCAGCAGACCTCAGAGGCTTGTCTCACATAAGCTGAACTTCACCGAACAGATGAGGCTTTCAGGAGAGACGAGGTCTGCTGCACAACACGACTTCCTTTGGGGTAAACCTGTTTTAAATTTCAATTTACTGAACAGCAGATCTGGTGAAGCATTAGATGCTGTGTCTGAAAGTGTCAATGTGTACTTCGTTTATATTCGAGTAGCTTATAAATATGATTGTTTGTGCATTATGCAGTAGAAAGCATATTTCAACATTTTTAATATTGTAAAACAATCTTGAGAAGATAGTGTGTTTCACTACACTGGTAATGTCTTAAATACTTTTGTACCTTTTTTAAGGAGTTATTTATGTTATAATACTTGATATACAGTGATATAATGTAGCAGGATTGAGACTTACTGTAAAGCAGTTTCTTTTTTGTGAAACATAGATACAGTCATTTGTGAGAAGTTCTAATTAGAAATTAACCTTATTCAGAGAAAAATACCACTGTAATATAACATAGTCTACTCAGTGTGTTAATGTACATTAACAACATTTAGCTGTAAAAACACTTGTCCACTGGGTGCAGTAAAGAGAGACCTCTGACAATAATAGAGCAGTATAAAGTCGTGTCTGGTGTCACAGATTCAGGAGCAGACAGGTGCAGAAAATTAGTGAAGGCAGCTGTTTGTTAATGAATGACTTCCCAAAGAGGAAGCACACAGTACGAGATGGTTGCTTTACTCCTGAAAGATTTATGGAACTTATTTTTCTCCTGTGTTGTCAGGAAGAGCCATGATAAAACACACTCCGTCTTGACTCACTGAGTTGGATATGTTTGCCCTTAAAATGTTGCATTCAATGACTCCTTACTGCCTAATGTTACAGTTAAGATATTAGTGCCATGATGGTACTGATTGTGTTGTTAAATTGTGTGCTGAGTTTTCACTGTTCGCAGGTATAAGCCCAGTTCAAGGTGAAGGTGAGAGAAACCATGTACAGGTATGTGGCAGATATTGATGAAAATATTTATTTTACATTCATTACCGTAAAACGTTTTGTGATAATGATGAAAGCAAAAATAGGCTTTCTTTCTCTACCAATGTGGGCAGTGACCAGCTTTATTTACCCATTTGTTCTGGCACAGCCCAAAAAATCCCACTGTCTTTGGAGCTGAGGATCTGATCTTGTGATAACCACGTGCCAATAGATCATGATAACATTAGTAACCCTTCTAGCATGCAGACTGATATTACTAAACTGGAAGCAAGCACCATCCCACCCTGTCCTTATGAAAGATGATATGCAGCTCTGCATTATTGAGAGGGTGTGAAAACAAATTCTACCAGATCTGGCTACCCTATATCACCCACTTCAGTACAGCTAGCCTGGATTAAAGGCAATTCACACAAGCAACACTGACATCCATGTTTATTTTTACTCCATTATTCTGTTTTTATCTTTTCTAATTCATCTGGTCTGAAAACATTTTCCTATCCTTGCATTTATCTTGCATTATCAATGGTGCAAAACAAAGTGCTTCTAGATGCACTTAGATAGACCTACAACCAACCACAGCAACGAAACAGCAGAGCTTGGTCAGTGGAAAACAATGGCACCGTGGTCACAACATTCTCAAAATATAGCTTAACAGTACACTAAAATGTGTTTTTTTGAAAACATTTTAGAAATGTGGGAAATGGGCAAAACACAGAATATCGAGTTATATTTGATCAGCGCCGTCTAGTATGAGCTGAGCTTTCTTAGCCTAAAAAACTGTGCTGAACAGACCTGCAACCTGGACAATAACGCTGTGGGTCATCATCTTAAACCCGCCCCACATGAGATAAGCAGATGTGATTGGTCCATACAATGAGAAGCTGCTGGGAATCTGTCTAAACTAAATTGGGCCAGACCTATCTGCCAGAACAAATGAAACATGAGTTTGGCAGATTCGGCTGGTTTCCAAGCTAACATTTTCCTGTTGTCTTTATTTAAACTGAACTTGCAATAAATCAAAGATTCGCAACATAGCCAGCATGTTTAGTCTATGATTCAGTAGATCACCTGCAATATATTGATTATTTAGGCTATATTTCAGTTTTTATATTGGTTTATCTATTTTTATCTGTATACATGTATATACATATATATATATACATATATATATGTATATATATATGTATATATATATATACATATATATATGTATATATATATATGTATATACATATATATATGTATATATATATACATATATATACATATATGTATATATATATGTATATATATATACATATATATATGTATATATATATATACGTATATATATACATATATATGTATATATATATATATGTATATATATATACATACATATATATATATGTATACATATATATGTATGTATATATATATATATATACATATATGTATATAAATGTGATATGTAAAATTCACAACACATTATATTATGGAAAACACAATCAGATAGGCTATGTCTTACATTGCTAGAAGCTCAAATCCAATTAAGTAGAATATTGGAGCTTTTTATCGCTTTTTTGTGATTAAAGTGTAATTCTGGTGCAAAAATCATCCCTTGGTCTTTTTTTCGGCACTTACATACATCAAATAAGCCATCAAGACATTTTTTCCTATAACAACGGAGAGAAATCCTGGAGATTTGCTAACAGCCGGACATGGCTAACACTGATTAGCTCAGGGCAGTACGGTGAAGGCATTAAAAAATATTTTGTAAACAATAATATTGCTAGAAATAGAACCTCTGCAGTAGCATGAGAAGAGGCTTACACATTAAACAAAGCACCAACAACGTAGTTAGTAAACCCCGAGTATATTAAAATAGTGTTACCTAGTGGCCCCGGCAGCAATTCCTCTTGTAGTAAAGTCCATCCAAGTCGATTTACCAAATGCAATCCAAAAGTTAGGAGCCCATTGATGATGTATTTTATTCGTAAGGACTCTTATCATGCTACTGCAGAGGTTTAGTGTTATTTTGAGCAGTAATACGCAAAAAAATGACTTGATGGCCTATTTTATGTATGTAAGAGCCGAAAAGACCATGGGAAGATTTTGCGACGGAATTTAACTTTAAGTGTTTAACTATGGTACAATAGTGTTTAGTTTCAGTCATTCTTCACACCTATTGAAGAAGGGTTTGAGGAAATGCAGTTATTCTTTCTGAGAGTCCCGAAGTTGAGTCTCTGTGGTTTGCCTGGCAACCTCATGGCAATGACAAGTCTCCATGGATGCTGTGTTGGGCCAAGAAATTGGTAGGTGCAGATTTAAAACCACAATATGTTGTATTTACACTTTGGTTTTTATACCAGTTAAGCAAAACATGCGGGTCAGTGGATTTTGTTACCGTTGTCCCTGTTTTCAGTGTTTGTGCTAACGTTAAGTTGAGCTAATAGCTTTAGCTTTATATTTAACATTGTCTTACCAAAATGTCAACCTTTTCATTTAGGAATACACAACATCTGTTCTGCACTTTTCTCCACATCAGGTTGGTAACTCAGATGTTTCTTTTATTGTTAGTTCTGTCTCACGACTAAAAAATGCAACATTTCGTTGTGAAAACCTAAAGGCTCGACAAAACTCCCTTTAAATCATTAACATGTAACAAAAAACATGAAAAAAGAAGCTTTTGTGGGGGGAAAAAATGCATGGCCATTGACTACAAGGTGTGTTTAGGTGAGTGAGTTTGATTTGTAAATTCAGATCCAAAGACATTCAAACTGCAACACTGCTGTTTTAGTGCATGGTTAATTGCTGTTAACTTCTTACAAGTGCTTATAAATGTCTTATAATCTAACGAAAAAAAACATTTTATTTTTACGCTTATGATGCTATTATTAACACATATATTCTCATAAGGCCCTGATTAACTATTTATTGGCATGTATTACAAGGACATTACCCAAGTGTTTTCTCCAACCTGCACTTTCTGTGTGGTAGTACCTGTGTTTGTGTTGTGCAAAGAAAGGTTTAAAGACTGCAGACAGACAACACAATTTATTTAATATAGATCTACAATATTTAGAGAGCAGTTCAATGAAAAATCATATTTTATGATCCTCAATTGTGTCTCAGGAAGAGGTTGCAGTTTATTCTTCGGCATCCTTTGGCTGAAATGATAGAAAATGGAAAGAAGAAATGATGAATGATTTGACAAAACTTTGCAGCATCAATGCAGACAAATTGTTGTTTTTGTAACTATCAAACCACATCAGCTCATGAAACCCATTTGTTTTTATGAATTACGTACTTTTCCAATTTCCCGACTTTTTGCTCTCAGTTTGTTGACCTGAGACTCGGCGATGTCGGCGCGCTCCTGAGCCTCCTCCATCTCGTGCTGCACCTTCCTGTACCTGGACAGGTGAGTGTTGGCCTGCTCCTCCTGTGAGGAAATTCAACAATAGAGTTAACATCCATCAAGACTGAGGACACAGAAATGTCCTGATTCTGATAATGATGTTTTTACCGTCCGTCATTTTTCAGACATGAAAGAAGTGTGAATCATACTGCTGCATACAACTTTATTTGAGACAATACAGAAAAATGTTTGTGACTCACAGCCTCTTCAGCTTGTCTTTTGTAGGCCTTCACTTTGAGCTGCAGCTTGTCCACCAGATCCTGAAGTCTGGCGACATTCTTCTTGTCCTCCTCTGTCTGCAGTGAACATCAATCAATTCATGGTTGAAATGCATTAACTGGCACCTTTGTCAGATGACTGGACCAATCGATAGGGGAAAAACTGCCAACCTGATAGGTGAGCTCCTTCACTCTTCTTTCATATTTACGAACACCTTTAATGGCATCCGCTCCTCGTCTCTGCTCGGCTTCAACTTCAGACTCAAGCTCACGCACCTGAAATATGAACCGTGTATGCTGTGAATCGGAAGGCAAGTTTTCAATGTTAAAACAAAAGTTGAGATCCCATCGAATTCTTCATTACCCTAGCCTCCAGTTTCTGGAGCTGCTTCTTGCCGCCCTTCATGGCCAGATTCTCAGCTTCGTCCAGGCGGTGCTGAAGATCCTTCACTGTCACCTCCAGGTTCTTCTTCATCCTCTCCAAATGAGCGCTGGTGTCCTGCTCCTTCTTCAGCTCTTCTGCCATCATGGCAGCCTGAAATGTTGTTGAGTTTTATTTTATTAAATATAAACCTATTGCAGTCTAATGTTTCATCCACTATAATACTAGATAGGGTGAAAAACATAAAACATATGCAACATTTTAGGCTTTTTACTTTGTGTTCAGTTTCATTTAAATGGGTAAGGATGACTCACATCAGTGATGGCCTTCTTGGCCTTTTCTTCAGCATTTCTTGCCTCCTGGACAGAATCTTCCACTTCGCCTTGGATCGCAACAAAGTCAGCCTCCAGCTTCTTCTTGGTGTTGATGAGGCTGGTATTCTATTATTAAAGTAGGAAATATGTTTTTTCATGCATAAACTATAGAATGAAAAAGTCAACATTATAATGTGTCAACCTTTGAGCATACCTGAGAGTGCAGCAGTCCCACACGCTCACTGGCATCAACCAGCTCCTGTTCAGCCACTTTGCGGCATCTCTCCGTCTGCTCCAGGGCAGCTCTGAGCTCCTCGATCTCAGCCAGCATCAGGTTGTTCCTGCGCTCCACCATGGCAACCTGCTCCTTCATGTCTTCCTGGCCTCTTATGGCATCATCAAGATGAAGTTGGGCATCCTAAATTATAAAAGGTTATCAGCACCCATTTTTTTAGCTTGTTTTTAGAAGCAAGATGCTCTGCCACAAATCCTCCAGTGGATGTACCTTTAGCTGTCCCTGCACGTTTCTCAGCTGTTTCTGGGCTTCAGCTGCCTGGCGGTTGGCGTGGCTCAGCTGAATCTCCATCTCATTTAGGTCTCCCTCCATCTTCTTCTTGACTCTCAGGGCATCATTCCTGCTCCTGACTTCAGCATCCAAAGTGCTCTGCATGGACTCAATCACTCTCTGGCTGTTCCTCTTGATCTGATCAATCTCCTCGTCTTTCTCTGCAAGTTTTCTGTCAACTTCACTCTTGACTTGGGTGAGCTCGAGCTGAACACGCATAATCTTGGATTCTTCGTGCTCCAGGGTAGCCTGTGAACAAAGGTGAGCTTTATTAACTCAAGCAAAAAACAGCTCTTTCAATTAAAATACAGAAACTAATGATGAAGTGAATGGAAATAGCAGTGAGGTGGGCTGTTTCCAAAACATTTACAAGATGAGGCTCACACAGTAATATTTACCTCTGCCTCTTCCAGAGCAGTCTGGATCTCTGTCTTCTCACCTTCCACTGTCTTCTTTCCCTTCTCAAGCTCATGGATCGTCTTACCAGTGTCACCAAGTTGTTCACTCAGGTCTGAGATCTCCTCTGTTGAAGCAGATTTATAAAGTATTCTTTTTAGGATAAAATAATATCATAGAGATCATTAAGATACATTGACTTGGTGTTCAGAGTGCATGTTGAGTAAAAACAGAATCAATTGTCTTACGTTGCAGATTTTTGTTCTCTCTCTTCAGGGTCTCCAGGTGGTCCAATGCTTCTTCATATGAATTTTTCAGTTTGAACATCTCAGTGCTTAAGGACCGAGCCTCCTTCTGTGCTCCCTCCAGCTCTGCCTGGCTTTCCTCACACTTCTGTTTCCACTCTGCAAGAACCTAAAAATGCAAAGAATGATTCATTATATTTTTGTCACCTTTGACATTAAGCAATCAAAACGTTACATGTGTTATCTGTATATCTGTATACTGTTTATACAAAAATATCTGACCTTGTCAAAGTTCCTTTGCTTCTTGTCGAGGTTAGCAGCCATAGCATTAGCTCTCTCCACATCAATCATCAGGTCCTCCACTTCACCCTGCAGTCTCTGTTTTGTCTTTTCCAGAGAGGCACATTTTGCATTCACAGCCTCGATGGATTCCTCTGCATCCTGAAGACGCTGAGCAAGCTTTTTCCTGAAGAAACACACAGTAAACAGGTTTTATGAGGATTTACAGAGTCAATGCATGTGGAAAAAGTGGGATTTTAGGACTTTTTATTACTTAGCCTCCTCCAGCTCCTCAGTGCGCTGTATGGCATCAGTCTCGTATTTGGCTCTCCACTGAGCCACCTCACCGTTGGCCTTGGACATTGCCCGCTGCAGCTCAGATTTGGCCTCCTGCTCCTCCTCATACTGCTCTCTGAGCAGGTCGCAGTCATGGCGAGCTGACTGAACAGCATGAGCCAGGGCGTTCTTGGCCTATGAACCAAATAAGCACATAATTAATATTTGATACCAATTCCCTTTTGCTCTGTAATTATCTGGCTAATTTCAGACTGTTACCTTGACTTCCTCCTCTATGTGTCTCTTCAGCTCTTCAATCTGCTGGGTGTAAGCCTGTTTGGCTCTTGTCAGCTGAGAAACAAGAGCTTCTTTCTCCTCTATCTGACGTGAATATTCACCTAATCAAAGATATGAGTTGACTTAATGCACATCAAAACACAACAACTATATAATGTATATACAGCTTTCACTTAATCACGGAAGGCAGGTTTTTCTTCTCGGCCATCATGTTGAACAGAGGTAGATTGTGCAAGTTTGTCACCAGTGACATATGGCCATGTGTGCAATGTGCAACAAAATCTTAAATTTAGGTAGAGGAGTGAATGTGGAATAGGGTTTTTAAAAAATAGAAGAAACAATAGGAGGTAAAGTTTGAACTAGGTATCTTCAAAACAATGACCCCCCCCCCCAGCCCAAACCATGATATTCATACCATTTTCAGTTTGAAGTCTTGCTTTCTGTGCACTGTGGTCGTTAAGCTGACGAACATTTTCATCATTCTTGGATTTGAGTTCACTCAGTTGATCTTCTAATGTCCTACATAACTTTTCAAGGTTTCCCTGGTAAAAGATAGCATATATTAGTATAAAAGTATCCGCATTATTTTTTTCTCCCTGTCAGAAAATTTGCTCTCTCACCTTTGTTTTAGCGACAGACTCCATATTGCTGCTGAGGTCATCGATCTCCATCTTGTATTCGCTTTTCTCTTTCTCCAGCTTCTGTTTGACTCTCTGGAGGTTATCGATCTGTTCTCCCAGCTCTGCCACACTGTCAGCCTGCTTCTTGCGCAGAGCTGCAGCGGTGGCCTCATGCTGCAAGGTGGACTCTTCGAGATCCCGACGCAGCTTTTGAAACTCGGCCTCACGCTTCTTGTTCATCTCAATCTGAGCAGACGTTGCACCGCCGGCTTCTTCCAGCCTCTCGCTGATCTCCTCAAGTTCCCTGGAGAGATCAGCCCTCTGCTTCTCCACCTTGGCACGAGCAGCTCGCTCAGCCTCGATCTCCTCCTCCAGCTCCTCAATACGAGCCTGAAACACACAAGGTTTCACTGAAAATCCTTCAAGATATGTCAATCTTCCTATTACCTTCCACTAATACTTCAAGTTGTACCTGCAGCTCCTTTATCTTTTTCTGCAGCTGGGTTCCAAGGGACTGCTCATCCTCAATCTTACCCTGGAGCTGGTTTATCTCAAAGTCCTTCCTGTAGGGGACAGAATAAAGCGGTGTAATAAAGTGTAAGTAGTTCTCTCAATTCATGCTTTTGTTTCAAGTAGGTAAACAGATGGCATATGTTTATTCTTACTTCTTTAACTTCTCATCCGACTGCTGCTTGTCATTCTCCAGATCCATTATGGATTCCTGGGCCAGTTTCAGATCTCCCTCAAGTTTCCTTTTTGTGCGCTCAAGATCCATACGGAGCTTCTTTTCTTGCTCCAGAGAACCTTCAAGCTGTCAATGAAATAGATGTTTTCTAAATTATAATCCTCAAGATTTTATGAACATCAGAATCCGATTCACAACAGTAACTACCCCTCTATAAAGTTGTTTTTGTTGTTAGAAGCAGTCCGCCATTCAGTCATCCATTATCAAAATGCATCTACACAGCAAGACAAAGTCCAATTTGTCTTGCTGTGCGGTAACCACGGGTGTCACCAAATTATCCAGGACTGAACTTATAAGAACACCAAATTTAAAATTTTTGAGATTTTTGCTGTTTTATAGTAATTTAATGTTTTGCTTTTAAATGTCGATGTTACTCACATCGTCCACTTGCTGCTCCAGCTTGACTTTAGCCTTTGTCAGAGTGTTGACTTTGTCTTCCTCTGCCTGCAGATCATCAAGGGTCTGCTGATGGGCCTCTTGAAGGGCTTTCTTCTCTTTGGTCAACTTGGCAATGGTCTCATCTTGAGATGCCATTTCCTCTGTGAGATTTTTCACCTGTAAAAGTTGACATGAATTTTCAATTAACACGTTTTTAATCTACATGAAAATGTATGATTGAAAAGTCCTCTTGTAACCTTGTTCTCAGTGGCATGTTTCTCTTTTTCGACTTTGGCCAGGGTGAGCTCCAAGTCATCAATGTCTTTCTTCAGCTCAGAGCACTCGTCCTCCAGCTTCCTTTTCTTTGCAGTCAGCTCAGCATTCATTTCCTCTTCATCCTCCAGTCTCTCAGACGTCTCTTTGCATTTTGCCTCAAGCTGGATTTTGGCTTTAATGAGCCCCTCGCACCTTTCCTCTGCATCACTGAGGTTTTCACCTTCCTTAAAGTCAATACAAACAGATCCACGTCATTGCCTAATCAGTCATTTGATATGATTTGATGTTGTATACATGCACATGCGGTGTAACGATCCAACGTACAGACTGCACTTGCAACAACAAGTCATTCTTCTCCTGCAGCAGAGAAACCATCTTCTCCTCCAGTTCTTTCTTCTTAGCCAGAGCCTTTACTAGATCGTCTTTCATCTTTCCAAAGTCCTCTTTCATTTGGGCCATCTCTTTTTCAGTCTCTGCACTCTTCAGCAGAGGCTTAATCTTGAAGTACAGCTTCATCCATGGCCAGGTTTTGACGTTCATAAATGCGCGGATGTTGTACTGGATGCTGAAAATTGCATCTCTGTCAACAACAAAGAAAAAAAATGAAGTTAGAAAAGAATTTTGTTGAAAAAATTGGAACTTTAAAAACATGCTTTAAAAATGTACACATTACCTGCGCTCCATCATCTTGACAAACTCTGTCCTCATGAGGAATCCTCTGCAGAGAGCCTGAGTCATTGTCACAAGCTCTGCTAGTTTATCATCTCTCATCTCCTCTAGAACTCCCAGCAAACCGGCTTTGAAGAACACCTGAGAATTCATTATTTTTAAGTAAATCATTATCAATACTAGTTACTCTTATGTGGCATTGTAAACAGCCAGGAAAGCACTTCTTACTCTACCTTGGTGTGGCCAAACTTATACTGACTGTGGTCCACATCAATGGAGCCCAGCAGTTTTTCTGAGGCTTTCTTGTTGTCAATGAACTGGCCCTCTGGGATGACACTAGCGTTCAATACTTTGTATCTAAAAGTAAAGATTTCATTCCGTTAGACACACTACCTTGAAGACAGTAAACACATTTCAATGTCTGTTAAGGTCTGGTACCTTTGCTTGAAGTCACCATAGAGGATTCTGCTGGGGAAGCCTTTCCTGCAGATCCTGATACCCTCCAACACACCGTTACACCTCAGCTGGTGGATGACCAGGAAGTTCTCCATGAGACCTATGATATATCATTTAGAATTTATACTGAACTAGAAATGGTCAATTCATGATTCATTTTTTTGTTTCCAATTTCTGAAAGCTTAATATATTAAATCAACATCGATACAAGGATCAGATACCTGGTGTTTTTGATTCATTGGGAATCAGACAGCGCACAAAATGAGGATGTGTGCTCCTCAAATTTGTCATCAGCTTGCCCAAATTCTCCTGAAGAATTAAAAGGACATTACATTAGCAAAATACACTTAAAGTGTCCAATGAGGTACATACATCCTTCTTTCATATCTTACCCTGAACAATGCAGACACAGTCTGGAAGGAACCACCCTTCTTCTTGCCACCTTTCTTGCCACCACCTTCAGCTGTCATTGGAACGACAATAACAACAAATAATTACACTAAAGACATACATTTTGAATATTTCATATCCCATGGTATAGAGACAAGAGCATGTACCTTCTGATGAGGCATGTGATAAATAGAGGAGAGCCAACAGTTTGACTGAAGACTTCTGGTAGAGCTGAACCACAGAGTCGTTCAGGGGGTCTTTGTTTTTGTCGAGCCATCCATTGATGTTGTAGTCAACAGTGCCAGCATAGTGCACTAGGGAAAAGTGAGCCTCAGCTTTGCCTTTGGCGGGCTTTGGCTTCTCAAAAGCCTTGGTTTTACCAATATGCTGGTCATACAGTTTGTTCTTGAAGGTGACGTCTGATGCCTTGGGGAACATGCACTCCTCTTCAAGGATGGAGAAGATGCCCATTGGCTGTCATGATGAAATTATATTTAGAACAAAAAGCTTTCAAATCATTTGATAGTTTTCTGTGTTTAAGACACAGTGTGTCGCTCACCTTCTCAATCAGCTCAATGCAGGCAGCCAAGTCCATACCAAAATCAATAAACTCCCATTCGATTCCCTCTTTCTTGTACTCTTCTTGCTCCAGGACAAACATGTGGTGGTTGAAAAACTGTTGCAGTTTTTCATTGGTGAAGTTGATGCACAGCTGCTCCAAGCTGTTGAACTGATTTTTTTGAAACAAGCCAAAGTTAAATCTCCAAAATCATTGTCATAAAAAAAAGCAATAAATTGCATAATCAGACTTACATCAAAGATTTCAAATCCAGCAATATCCAGGACACCGATAAAGAAGTTTCTGGGCTGCCTGGTATCCAGCATCTCATTAATTCTGACGACCATCCACAAGAACATTTTCTCATAGACCGACTTGCAGAGAGCCATGACGGAATTGTTGACCTGATTTTAACGATACAGCAATGACAAAACATGAATGACAATGTTGCAAAAATGAACAATAAATAGATTAAAAGTTGCATTGCATGGGAATATTTTACCTGGGGCACAGTTTGTCCTTTTGTCACCATCTCATTTCCGACTTTCACCCTCGGGTAGCACAGTGCCTTTAGTACGTCAGCTGAGTTCAGGCCCATGAGGTATGCGATTTTATCAGCGACTGAAAAGAAAAGAAGACTGAGGGATGTCCTTTTTATTGGGAATCCAAATGACTTTTTACTCGTTTTCAAAAGTACAACATACCCTCAGTGCCATCGGGCTCTGCCTGCTCTTCACGCTGCTTCTGCTTGAACTTCATTGCTCCGTGTTGCATCACTGCTCCGGTCAGCTTGTAAATGCTTGCTTTTTCTTCACCAGTGAAGCCCAGGATGTCGATGGCAGTCTTTAAGTATTCAAAGAAAAGTCAGAAATTCTGCTTTCAGGAAACTAATTAAAACATTTTCCAAATATATACAGTTTGCGTGTGGACTTGATAATTTTCTTACATCAGTGGCAATAAACTCCTCAACGTCATCGATACTCTTGACAGTGATTTCACCCTGACTGATCATGGGATAGTCATACGGATTGGTGGTGATGAGTAGAGCCTCTGAAGCAAGAAATCACGTGTGGTTACTTCTTGTAAGCAGACATACACTATATAGCAGGTAGTCAATGGCTTTTAAAAAGCTAAAGTGTCTCACCTATCAGCTCAGGTTTGTGTCCTGTCATGAGCTGATAGAAGATGTGGTAGCTCCTCTCAGCAGACAGCTGGAACGTCACTCGAGACTTCTCCAGCAGATCTGCCGATCACACAGTTAGACACCAGTCATTAATATAGAATGAGTTTAAAAACAAACTGAAGTATCATCTTCATCATTTCTAGCCTTACATGTTTCAATGTCGGCTGAGGCCAACTTCCCAGTTGTTCCAAAGTGGATTCTGATGAATTTACCCTATATAAAAGAGCACTAGATTAAAGTTTGATTCACTTTTATCTAATTAAGATATTGTTTAAAAACTCAGGTTAACAAACACTTACAAAGCGGGATGAGTTGTCATTCCTCACAGTTTTGGCATTACCATAAGCCTCCAGCAGGGGATTGGCTGCAATGATTTGATCTTCCAGCGACCCCTTCATTTGGAAATCAAGTCAAAAATTCATGCTTCAAACCTAGTGGTTCCAAGATCATATTCAATATGTCTGTGTCCTTAAAACAGATGTGTTCATTTACCTGCATTTTTCCAGACTGCTCCTGTTTCTTTCCTCCAGCCACTGCGATTGTCGCAAAGTACTGGATGACACGTTTGGTGTTGACAGTCTTTCCTGCACCGGATTCTCCACTTTGAGCATAAAAACAGATCAATTAGCAGCAGAAACATTGTGTTTAAGGTGAACTGAACAACCATTAAAATAAACTCTAGAGCATGCTTTCCAATCAGTATTACTGTGTGTTGTTACTTAATTTAGTGTGCTGAGACTTTTCTTCGACATGCAGTTAAATTGATTTCAGGATTACTCTGTTAATAATGTATAAAACTGGCAAACTTACGTAATAAGGATTGACTGATTCTCACGGTCTGTAAAAAAAACCCAACAACAAAATATTTTCAAAACATTTCTAACATTTGATAGAAATGTACAACAATTATGTGGACTTATAATATCTTATAATGTCAAGATGATTAAAAACCCTTAAAAAAAAGAGGTTCTGTGCTACTTGCTTAACAGGTTTTGCAAAATATGCGTTTAAAGTTCAAAATGTTTGATATGAACTGTAATAGCTGCTCTCTTCTCATATGATATTCTATTTAAAACTTGCAAAGATTCGGCACACTTCTCACACACCAGTGAGCATGAACTGATAGGCGTTATCAGAGATGGAGAAGATATGGGGTGGAGCTTCAATCCTCTTTTTGCCTCTGTATGCATTAACAACCACTGAGTCATACACTGGGAGCCACTTGTAGGGGTTCACAGTGACGCAGAAGAGCCCTGAGTAAGTCTGTGGAGACAGAGAGAGTTTTTAGTGACATATGTCTTCCTGTGATCATTGTTTTGTCTGATGTGATGATTAGGTCGAACTCACGTAGATCATCCATGCTGCATAGCGCTCTTTGAGGTTATACAGCACAGAGGGCTCACTGAGGTGGGTCATCATGGCCATGTCCTCAATCTTATCGTACTTTGGAGGGTTCATGGGAAAGATGGCATCGTCTTTGACAGTGAGCGTCTGTTACAGAGAGAGAAACAACAAGGGAGAGAGTAGACCGAAATGAGAGTGAGCTGGTCAGTATTAATTTATTATAGCCAGAGGTATCATTTTACCTTTCCCTTTGTGCTGAACATATTTTGTTCCATAAAAAGACCCTTCATCTACTAGTATTTAAAAAAAAAAGTGTCACAGTGTCACACTTAAAGCCGACAGTTATTGGCATCAGTTAATCCACCGCTATCATGCTCACCTTTCCACACAGGGTCTCCACAGTGGCTTTGCCGCCCTCTTTTTTAGTAAGTTTCCCCTTTAGATACATCTCTGCGGGCTCGGTCACAAAGTATGATGTTTTAGCATCAAAGGGAGCCGTTTGAGCTTCAATTCTCTCTCTTTCTGGCTTCCGGAGGAAAATGGCCGCCGGGCCAAAACACTCCATTTCCGCGTCCGTACTCATGGTGACCCTTTACTGCAAGTAAGTAAAAACAGGCTCCTTATTTTTTCTCATTGTGGTACTTCATCAATGAACAAAGCTGTGAACATTGTGATTAATGTTACACTCAAATGGAGAAAAGCCAAAAAAGGACAGTGTTATAATTTTACTTATTTGTGTTTCATTCCAAATGAAAAGTTAAACACAAAAGCTAACTTTACAGTTTGACATCACATACATTTTCCATTAATTGTGTAGTATCTTTGGTAAAGCCATGACTTGTTGCATGTGCCACTAAATCCTTAAATCCATAACAAGTTAACAGCAATAACACTGAATAAAAGTGACTATTTATTTTTTTCTATTTAATGATGCATTAATGATGACATCGGACTCAACAATTAGCTATGTTAATTGATTTGTTACCCATTCCGCACAAGGTTAAGGTTTAACAAACATAGAACATTCATATAACAAAGCCTGACTCACAAATATAATCTCAGCTCTTGATTAAAAATGCCTTTGGATAAAAATGAAACAGCTGTAGAACAATTAAATTACCTTCTTCCCTCCCGTCAGATGAACAGATATTGATGGTCTAATGAGGGTTCTGAAGAAAGCACAAGTATTTTTTAAATTAAAAACTGTAATTAAACTATTTCATATTAAAAATGAACTTACTGTACACTGAAGTCCTGGCATAGACAGTTTTGTATTCACTTTGCGGTGTCTGGTAATGCATTTTCATGCCCTGCATTGTTCATTAAGCTGCTGCTTTTCCTCTGCTAATAAAAGACTGTTACACACTCACCTTGACTGGTCGTCTGTCAGTCCTTGGGGGTGTCCAGCCTCCCTTCTTATATAGAGAGATCGGTGTTCACACAGCACAAATGACTTGCTTTATTTGGTCATGTACGTTTACGCTCTCATGCTTGAGTATTTTTGCCTATAATCTGACCTCTGGTGTCTTTTGTCACTGAACAACAGACGCACAGTTTATCGCAGATTAAACTACTGTTGCTTTAACTTTTTCAGAGTCACTGGTTTGAAGAGGCAAGTGATGAGGATTAAATGAGAAATATGTCCACAGACTGTTCTTTGAAATTTGAAATTCAAATGACTGTGGTTAGTTAGTGTGTACAGTATATAAATGGCTCATCCTTGGTGTCATCCCCAGATTAACTCAGCTTTATCAACAAAAACACACATGGACAGAGTTTATTGTGATGTTGTTTCATTCAGGACAATATTAATTTGTATCATTTGATTTAAATAGAAGTCACAATGTCCTTAGTGGCTTCGTAGCGAGAGAGAGCACATAAAACATAAACACAGTTAAACTAGAGACTGGATGTATAGGTGTATAAATAGATCAAGACTTACAATGCAGCATTTTTTTTAACCTAGTGTAAATATTGAACTGGCAGGCGTATCGGTTACTGAAGTTCAGACATTGTTTTGGTCTTTATGATAATCTCCTTAATGCACCTTGGCACTGCACATGATCCGACTTTAGCCGTGGAGAAGCTCTCATATGTCACTGGTATTCGGTTTTAGAGCCTTGCAAGTCTTTCCTGTGACAAAGGAGCAGAATTGGGCCTAACAGTTGCTAATCTAAGAACCTGTGAAATGATGATACCTCATGATTGGCTGTGTTTTATGAAATCCCAAACTTAATTAGATTTGTACTGTAGGCAGGAAGGACAATAGCAAGAAGAACAATACTTATATTTATAGCATTTAATTTCCTCTGTTGTTTCAATAATGCGTCAAGGAGATATTTATGTATCTGGTAAAATGTGAAATATGTATCCCGAGAAAGATAACTTTGCTTTGAAGTTCCCTTGACACAAAAGTCCATTTCAAAGCGCTGTAGCTTCTGTTGTGTCAATGTCAACGCATATTGTGGAAAATAAAAATACCACTGTTTTTTATAATATTTTCACACAAAATATTGTTTTATTATAGAAAGATTGTAACGTTGTGCCAGAATAATGAAGAGAGATCACTACACCACTTTGAATGATAATAAAGCTTGTCAAACTGTCTAATTGTCTCGTTTTAAAATCTGATGTCTTTATTAGGTTAATGTGACAAGATTAGTTTTGACAAATACTGGACATTAAAGTCCTTTTCTGCTTACAACTACATTAGAGAGTGCTATGTAAAGAATAATGTAGAGCGATCCGATCATTACTGCAAATTAGAAAGTATAATAATTTGCAAGAATGACCTGCTCTCTGTACATTATCCTGTTTATTAAACAGCTACTTTTTAAAAAAAAACAATAATTTGACACAAAATATTGTTCTGAGATGATTTATTGATTTAAATTGTTCCTTCAGAGTCTATGATGAGAACCGAGTCCATAGCAACAATCTGTTATTCATAGCAGCGGTCTGCTGTTCAGAAATGACACACCGTAGAATGCCATTATTGGCCAATCAGAACTGAGTATTCGACAAACGTGTTATTAAAAACATCTATTACATGTTTGAATACTGCTCTATACTGTCACACAGCTGAACCACTTAATAGATGATACAACAGACTTGTGCAGTAGAGAGCGGTGTTGACATTTCAGTTTCTTTGGGAACAGAAGTAATTTGACCAGTTATTATTGAAACTTCTTAGAAAAGCAGTCCTGTTTTTAGACTCACAACATATTCATTATCTCAAAGAATTTTTGCAATTATCCCGGAATAATTTAGGCTCTGCAGCCGTATATCGGCCTGCATAAAGGAACAGACAAGTGAGGACTGCAGGGGTCCTCGTTCTATTTTTGCATTTATTACTTTCCAAGTCTACAGTCTTGAGTCACTGCAGTTTGTATGAAATTGTACCACACAAATAAACTTGAACTACATACAGTACTGTCTGGAAAGTGAGTGGAGCCCGGCGGAAGCCTGAGCCATCTGTTTTGATTTAGGTATGTGATGGAAAGGAGATCTGTAAACACCACCATCTCATTTGCTACTAAGTGTTTTTAAGTGTCATCATGTGATTTTAAATAAATATAAACTATTGTGGCTCCAGACAAAAGATTTACAAGTGTAGAAGTTAACAAGGTGGTAACGGTAATTAAAAAAATATTGTAAATGATCTGAACACACTATTTAAAGAGAGAAGTGAAAACTAGTTGTTGCCATGTTTACACTCTCTGGCTGCTGACGTGACTTCTAGGGAACTGTCTGGAGGGAGAACAGTCTCAGGTTTTCATTAACCCCCTACTGACAGTGCTCTGACACAGTCAGAGGCTTCTTGTCCACTATTTCTCACACAGTTCTTCCTATTCACAGTTCTTTCTAAAATCTAAAATGAACCAACAGAATGACAAATATTTATTGGCTCACATGTCTGATTTTCACGGTGGTTTATGAGGCTGTGACGATCGCCAAGCTCAAACGGATGAGAGACGTGGTCATCCTAAATAGGGTCAAGTGGATGGGTCAAAGGGCTCGGGCTTTCTAGGGACTGTCTCTGAAACCTGATATAATGAACATTAACACGGTGTCACATCACACAGAAAACTAATAGATAAATAGACATATCTTATTCAGCTCACAGAATTAATGTATTTGTTATGAATCTGTTTCATTTATATTACAGGGCAAATAAATTGACAGCTGTCATTAGTCTTTGTGTATTTCGACTCTTTGTAACATTGTAATATTTGTATGTTAAGATTGTTGTTGTTTTTGTGTTTGTAAACATGCTTGCCTCAAGTTGCTACAAATAAAGTATTTTTCAACTGAATTGAATTGACTTTTAGTTTATACCTGGCTCGTTGGTTATGGGTTAGCAGGCTAATGCAAAATAAAACTAACGAAACTGCATATTTTTATCTGCTTCTTAATTTAACAAGGATCATGGACAGTCATCGATGGAACCAGAGTTTGCTAGATAGCTAAATTTCATCAGCAGTCCTTAGGCAGGTCAAATGGTATGGTAATGGCATTAAATGGTATAATTCAGACAGGGAATAAACAAACATTATACAAAAATAAAAGCACTTTCTATTTAACAGTACATCATACAAAAAAAATGTAAGAACTGTTAAGAAACTTTGTGTTAAATGGTCAAATGTTAACTGTAATTGTAATCTGATATGAGATTCAGAGACTGAATATGTGATCCAAAAGTTTGTAGCTCTATAGAGAGAGCTGAGCGGCCGAGTCGTGCCCAATGTTGTCTGAGCATAAAGAAGCAAACTGTCAGCGGGGGAGGAGGAAGATTGATTTTAAGATTTTAAAGGAGAAAAGCGCAGAGGGATGGAAATTCAAACTGGATTTGAATCAGAAACTTGTGATAATTGATTTCAATAAATATTAATGAAAGCCTGAGCATTGCTCATTATTTGGATTAAGAGTTGCTTTTTCTCTCAAAATGTATTGTTTAATGCAACTCAATTGTGTTACATATAGTTCATCATTTAGCAGGACTGACTCTTACTGCCAAACAGTTACCAAAATGACTCTAGACAAACAATTAACAACCATATTAATGATGTAGTAGAACAAAGGAGGACTGTTCAAGTCACCTCAGTTGACACAGCTTTCACTTTAAGTTTTACATTTTAATCATGTTTCCTGTTTGACACTCTCTCTTCTGGCAAATTATATCAAGGCTTCTGTTTTTAACAAATCCCCTCCTTACATTATCCATTTGATCAGATTTTGTGTCACTTTCACGCTTCATATTTTCCAGCATATCAGATTACATGTCTGCATTCCTGACAGTATAACCAGTCAGTCGAGGTCTGTCTTTGACCCTCTCATCTCCCCTCTGTGCTGCTGAAAGTCAAAGGTTTAAAGGTTTGCTGTTGACAACTCAACTGTCAGTATCAGACGTGAGAAACCGTTTTGACCCCGCTATATCACCTATTCTAGTGGCTCTTGTGACTCGTCGGGTGGCTTCAGAAGTCCTCCGTGTTGTGCTTCATAAAGCTCCCTGGTTTATTTGTCAGTAAACTCTATAAATGTCGATCACAGCTCTATTGTCCGATGTGGAATCTTGAGTCAACAGGTGATTACATTTATGTCTCCAGGTTTTTCGAGACAGGCACTTGTGTTGTCTCAAGGGCGCCTATGTATTTATAAACCCTTTCTTTAAATGGTCTTGTACTGTGTGTCCTGACAGATGAACTGAAGACAAGGCCAGGCTTGAAGCATGACCTTCCCTTAAGTCAAGTGTTTGTTCCCCATACGCGGCAAGAAGGGGATCATGTTATATCATGTGTGGTAGTTTGCATTCTTTCCTTGTTGAAAGATGACACTGAACTGGGAAAGATGGAGAGAGGGCATTAGGAGCTACATACTGAGGACTTCACACCCGCACAAACAGGCCTATACGTTCAATAAAAATGTGAAACTCGATCTCGTATGCTCCCGGGTGTTCTTATTTGGTAGAAATACAAATATAGCTGTCTCCTCAGCAATGTTCTCAGTGCTCTGCCATTTGCCACTGCCTCAAGTCTTATTGTGGAACAACCTTTGATATAAAACACTCACTTCCTTGGTGGGCTTCACAAAGGCAATGAGCGAACGGATGCTTATAACAATATATCATAGTCTCAAGACTTAAAATCTATTTTAGGGCATCAGCTTTCTGCAGCGGCAACTGCTCGCAATGACAGCAGATGAACACAATTTTAAAGGATTACTAATTAATAAGACTTCTGTCCAATTTCTATCATTGTCCAATAAGCTTTAAGTCTTAAAGATTAGTGATAATAAAATAAGGAATGAAAATACAATATGGGAATAATGATGTACAGTGCACAGTTTATCAAGTAGTAAAAAGTCTTTGGGGGTTCGGTTACCTACAGTAGATGGCGGTTAACACGCCCCAGCAGCCAGGAGTACTAACACAAAGCTAAGAAATGTAGTATTTTAGCCACCTGAAACATCAATACCAGTTCAAATGTACGCTTTATTCAGAATATTTTTACTGCTTTACCTTGGTATCAGGTACCCTTTCCAATGGGGAAATACAGATGTTTTATTGCTCTCCTTGCAGATCACAGGAGTTGCTGTTCTACTGCTGCCTCGATTGGTTAGTT
Organism: Echiichthys vipera; assembly: GCF_963691815.1. NCBI lineage: Eukaryota > Metazoa > Chordata > Actinopteri > Perciformes > Trachinidae > Echiichthys > Echiichthys vipera. The sequence goes on along the minus strand of NC_139825.1, from coordinate 25,548,545 downwards.
TATTTCCGTTATTGTGCTGAGTGTTTTAAAATGGTTAGGAACAAACAAACAACCGATTGAGGCAGCGGTAGATCAGCAACTTATTAATATACAATACCGTCAGTCTGTTCAAAACTTTGAAACACCTAGTGTCAAATCAGTGACCAGTATGTGTCAACCAGATTCTGTCAGTTAACTTTTTAACTTTATCTTCTTAAAATGACTTGTGCTAAAATATTATTTTAACATGCCTGTTCAGTATTTTGTTTGTGACGCACAAATGTGAAGTAATCATTTTTATTATTGGTTATTCAGTGAAAACTTGATTCTCTTTTTCTTTATATGTGCTTGCATCTATATTTTGTTAACATAAATAACCAATAAATCAATTTATAATGAGCGTTAACCTACAGTGTTAAGTTAGCCGAGGCATCACTACTCACAGACACATTGAGGTATCACTGTGTGTTGCACTTCACTAATAGGTCTATTTTCATCACAACTTGAGACGTGCAACATGTGTTTTGAAGCACATAAAAAAGCTGTAAGGTCATTGGGCTGTCAGTAACATTATCACCATGAGGCAAAGATTTGCAGTTATCGTAACCTAAAGGACTCTACGTGATAACAAGCGACAGTTGACGACACGGTTATTTTTGAATGAAGTTACAAACTCTGTTGCTCAGTAATTATGTAATTAGCTGTATGTTCTTCTGATTAAAGTTGGAGGATTTGTCTGATTTCTAACACTATGAAATAAGTTTAATTTGCTTATTAAATGTATAAAAAATGTCAGTAACTGTCTTCAGCTGTAGTTGTAGCTTGTCTTGATTTTGTGAAGGTGAACTAGGAGGCCTTGATAAAGGAATCTTTGCATGTAGTTGGTGAATTAATGGATTGAAATAGGTTATACAGTACAGTTTACTCTAAATATTCCAGAGGAGTTCATAGATAAGAGTTGAGAGATAGTTCTCTGTGTCGCCTACTTTAAAAGTATATTACTTTACATTTGAACAAACTTATTAATGGCACAAAGAGTCATTCAATTGCTTGCAGATTTATTTCTTGTTACATGCTCGACACATAAGACAAAGATCATATTGTATGATTTCTTGTTTCGTGTCTTGTCTAGGCTGACGTTCATTCTTCGCCCTCCTTTCCCTTTAAACACAAAAGAGACAGTAAGACGTAAGTACTTAAACACTTTTTCAGGATGTAAAGATACAGAAATGACTTGTATAAATATCATTAAAGTATCCTACTGAATGATAAGAAATAAAGAATTGAACATACCCTGACAATCTCACGGCTTTTGGCTCTCAGCTTGTTGACCTGAGACTCGGCGATGTCAGCACGCTCCTGAGCCTCCTCCATCTCGTGCTGCACCTTCCTGTACCTGGACAGGTGAGTGTTGGCCTGCTCCTCCTTGAAAGGTAAAGAAGTGAACAAAATGACCAGTTGTATGAGATGAAAACCCCACATAGTCAATAAATCACACTGCATCATGCTGTCAGTCCTCTGGTGTCAGAAAATGTGTTACTGGTGTGTCGCCTATTTGAGTTGCATGAGTCGAATACTTCACACTCACAGCCTCCTCAGACTGCCTCTTGTAGGATTTCACTTTGAGCTGCAGCTTGTCCACCAGATCCTGCAGTCGGGCGATGTTCTTCTTGTCCTCTTCAGTCTAGAGGCGGCATACAGTATAGTCTGTTTGAGACCAACACTAAGTCGGATACCACCATCATGCCAGCATATTTTTGGAGTATCTTTAAGAAACCCTTGAGAGCACACAATACATTCCTACATACATCTTCTGCAGTAAAGCCACTTAAGATGCACTGACAATAGCAACCAAACAGGCTACAGACAGTGAAGATATTAATGAATGCACATCTGCCGAGAAACGTACATATTTTCAGCTTTACCCATGTCTGTAGGGGATTGCTTAGTGCTGTTAAAAGTGTACATACAAGGGTTCCTCCTCTTTACAGTTTTTCACAGTGAGAATATGTTAAACATCTGTAAATATCACGTGGTTATACTAATAAAAGCACATGACTGCATGTATTTATATCTGCAACTGCTGCGGTCCACTCGATCATTTAAGTTGGTTGGAGCTTAAGGCATATGATGGCGATTTATGCCCTCTAGAGGTTTGAAAAATATTCTACATCCAGTTTGTCTTAAACAGCACAAGTCAAAAACATAACATATGGTAATAAGCAGTTGCGTTGCAATTTTTTTTTGGTTCTCTGTACCTGGTAAGACAGTTCCTTAACTCTGCGTTCATATTTGCGGATGCCTTTCACAGCTTCAGCTCCGCGTCTCTGCTCGGCCTCCACCTCAGACTCGAGCTCTCGGACCTGGACGATACCAAGTTCAGATGTTATGGTGACAGCACTGAACATGTTTGAACAGATAAGTAGTAAGAGTAATCTGTTATGAGCTTTGTGGTAAACAAACTTGTTTGTTACAAGTAGAGAATTGTTCATTGAAGGGGGATGTAAAGACCCTCAAATTAAAGCAGATTAAGCAATTTAACCTTACTCGTGGTTTTATTCAATACATCCAAAACTTACCCTAACTTAACTTACCCTAGCCTCCAGTTTCTGGAGCTGCTTCTTGCCGCCCTTCATGGCCAGATTCTCAGCTTCGTCCAGGCGGTGCTGCAGATCCTTCACTGTCACCTCCAGGTTCTTCTTCATCCTCTCCAAATGAGAGCTGGTGTCCTGCTCCTTCTTCAGCTCTTCTGCCATCATGGCAGCCTACACATGTAGTGATTGTAAGAAGGCCAATGAGCAGAATGATCAAAGAAATATAAAACAATATAAATGTACTTCAAGTTATAATGGAACTATAATGTTCATAGAGTTATTGTAAAGGATTTTGTCCCATTCTGTTTTTTGTATGTCAGTTATTCCCTGAGATCACTTTTTTAATTAACTGATTGTTACTGTCTAGGTGCATTAGACTGGCAGACATAAAGCTACAGTTTAACATTGTTTAAACATTTCCTAAATTGCAGGTGGCTCGTTGGCTCAGCGGTAGAGCGGGCACATACACAGCATATACAGTTGTACAGCATATACAGTTGTACAGCATTTACAGTATACAGAGGCTGAAAGTCCTTGTAGCGGCCCTGGTTTGACTCTGACCTGTGGCTATTTGCTGCCCTTTGCCCCCTCTCTCTCTCTCTCTCTCTCTCTCTCATTTCCTGTCAATCTTCAGCTGTACTATAATAAAGGCAAAAATCCAGAAAATATTCTGTTATACAGGTTGCATATGCTACTTTAGTCATAATTAGACAGTCATTAGTAATTCATTTCATGTTGCTGTCCTTTATTTTAATGAGCCATATTGTGCTCATTTTTAGGTTTATCCTTGTAATTTGGTCCTACTAGAGCATGTTTACACGTTTTAATGTTTGAAAAACACAATCATTTTTTCATACTGTTTTCATATATACCTGAACTGACTCTCTGTCTGAAACGCTCTGTTTTAGCGCCTGCCTCTTTAAGACCCCCTCCTGAAAAAGCCCATTGTGCTCTGATTGGTCAGTGTTTCTGGGTCTTCTGCATCTTCCTGCACCATCATTGTAGCCGGGGAATGACTGTAGCAGCACTACCTATATACAGTATAGTTGTGACATCGCAACAGTAATAAATCCTTATGGCTGTGAGCATTTCTCGATTTGATTCTTTTAACAGTATTTATACAGCAACCTTGACCTGCTTTATAATTAAAAAAGACATGAATACCTCACTTTTATACAGTATGAGACCTTTAAAACCAGGGTACTACTAGTTGATCCAAAGTGACCACTGGAATGTCTCATTGAGTTTCAATCGTGGACCTTCTGTATAAGCAGCTGGTTTTAAATGAAACAATAAAGGCATTCCAAAATACTAAAACTCACATCAGTGATGGCCTTCTTGGCCTTTTCTTCAGCATTTCTTGCCTCCTGGACAGAATCTTCCACTTCGCCTTGGATCGCGACAAAGTCAGCCTCCAGCTTCTTCTTGGTGTTGATGAGGCTGGTATTCTATTATTAAAGTAGGAAATGTTTTTTCATGCATAAACTATAGAATGAAAAAGTCAACATTATAATGTGTCAACCTTTGAGCATACCTGAGAGTGCAGCAGTCCCACACGCTCACTGGCATCAACCAGCTCCTGTTCAGCCACTTTGCGGCATCTCTCCGTCTGCTCCAGGGCAGCTCTGAGCTCCTCGATCTCAGCCAGCATCAGGTTGTTCCTGCGCTCCACCATGGCAACCTGCTCCTTCATGTCTGCCTGACCCCTGAGAGCATCATCAAGGTGCAGCTGGGCATCCTGGAGTCAAGGTATTACAAATTCCATTTACAAATTTACATATGTTTGAGCTGTGTAGCTGAGTTTTTGTACAAATTTATTTTGCATATTTATGCCTAACCTTAAACTGTCCCTGCACGTTTCTCAGCTGTTTCTGGGCTTCAGCTGCCTGGCGGTTGGCGTGGCTCAGCTGAATCTCCATCTCATTTAGGTCTCCCTCCATCTTCTTCTTGACTCTCAGGGCATCATTCCTGCTCCTGACTTCAGCATCCAAAGTGCTCTGCATGGACTCAATCACTCTCTGGCTGTTCCTCTTGATCTGATCAATCTCCTCGTCTTTCTCTGCAAGTTTTCTGTCAATTTCACTTTTGACTTGGGTGAGCTCGAGCTGGATACGGATAATCTTGGATTCTTCGTGCTCCAGTGTAGCCTACAAAATGAATTGTAAGGTGGAAATCTTCAGAATTATTAAGTAATACGTATACAATAGGCTGCAGTGTTTGGATCAAGATTCTTGACTTCAGAGTTCCTAGTTTAGAGTTTTCTTTGAAAACATTTTAAATACCTCCGCCTCCTCTAGGGCAGTTTGGACTTCTGCTTTATCACTCTCTGCTATCTTCTTCCCCTTTTCAAGCTCATGAATTGTCTTTCCTGATTCAGCAATATGTTCAGACAAATCTGAGATTTCCTCTGTTGAGTAAAACAAAACACAAAATTGACAGTTGGAATTATAAAATTGCACCAGACTTCAATATGTGTTATGTGTCATGTTTACAAAAAAACTATTTCATTTACATTTATTCCCCATATGCTGTAAGATTTTGTTTATTTCCACAATTGTGAATGCTAAACATATTTGGTAAAGAGTGTATCACATGCAGTATTTGTTGTCTTACGTTGTAGGTTCTTGTTCTCCCTCTTTAGGGTCTCCAGGTGGTCCAGAGCCTCTTCATAAGAATTTTTCATTTTAAACATTTCTGTGCTTAAAGCACGAGCCTCCTTCAGAGATCCCTCCAGCTCTGCCTGGCTTTCCTCATACTTCTGTTTCCACTCTGCAAGAACCTGAATGTGAAAGAAACAAATGAGTGTTTTCTGTCACCTCATGTTTATGAGTGGAATCAGTGCATTGCATAACTATCTGACCTTATCAAAGTTCCTTTGCTTCTTGTCGAGGCTAGCAGCCAGAGCATTAGCTCTCTCTACATCAATCATCATGTCCTCCACTTCACCCTGCAGTCTCTGTTTTGTCTTTTCCAGAGAGGCACATTTTGCATTCACAGCCTCAATGGATTCCTCTGCATCCTGAAGACGCTGAGCAAGCTTTTTCCTGAAGAAACGCACAGTAAACAGGTTTCATGCACATGATAACAGACTCAAGTTCCTATGTAGGTGCATCGCTCGCAAACAACCAAGTGTGTTCTGTGCCACAGTGGGAAAACTTAAACTTGTCATTGACACAAAGTTAAATGGTAATGACTTACTTAGCCTCCTCCAGCTCCTCAGTGCGCTGAATGGCATCAGTCTCGTATTTGGCTCTCCACTGAGCCACCTCACCGTTGGCCTTGGACAATGCGCGTTGCAACTCAGATTTGGCCTCCTGCTCCTCCTCATACTGCTCTCTGAGCAGGTCACAGTCATGGCGAGCTGACTGAACAGCATGAGCCAGGGCGTTCTTGGCCTAATAATAACGAAATACATAAAATACAAATTTCTAAAATAAAAATAATAACTAATAAATACATTAGATTAAGTGTTGTTACGTTAGACAAAAGCATACTGCACTAAAGTACCTTAACTTCTTCCTCAAGGTGCCTTTTAAGCTCCTCGATTTGGTGAATATAAGCCTGTTTTCCCCTCGTAAGTTGTGAAACAAGAGACTCCTTTTCCTCCAACTGATGACCAAATTCGCCTGATGGGATGGGAAGTTAGTCTTTGGTTAGTAATTTATGCTTACTTACATTGTAATGTTTACTGACATATATGTATGATAAGTTTTATTATTCTCATCCCATATGTAACACTCACCATTTTCAGTAATCAGTCTTGATCTCTGAACATTCATGTCATTTAACTGACGCATATGCTCTTCATTCTTGGTCTTCAGTTCACTCAGTTGATCCTCAAGAGATCGGCACATTTTTTCCAGGTTACCCTACAGAAACAAATCAACACCATTTTAAGTGCTAGAAATAATGTCACTGTACAATGTAGATGATGAAATGTGGTAATTATTATTCTTTAAATAGAAGAAACATTTGTAAATTTTACTTTTGATTTTGCAACAGACTCCATATTGCTGCTGAGGTCATCGATCTCCATCTTGTATTCGCTTTTCTCTTTCTCCAGCTTCTGTTTGACTCTCTGGAGGTTATCGATCTGTTCTCCCAGCTCTGCCACACTGTCAGCCTGCTTCTTGCGCAGAGCTGCAGCGGTGGCCTCATGCTGCAGGGTGGACTCTTCGAGATCCCGACGCAGCTTTTGAAACTCAGCCTCACGCTTCTTGTTCATCTCAATCTGAACAGATGTTGCTCCGCCGGCTTCTTCCAGCCTCTCGCTGATCTCCTCAAGTTCCCTGGAGAGATCAGCCCTCTGCTTCTCCACCTTGGCCCGAGCAGCTCGCTCAGCCTCGATCTCCTCCTCCAGCTCCTCAATACGAGCCTGTGATGCAACAAAAGTACAGTCATGTTCAGATGGTCTGTATAACATGATTATCGTGATAATACAGAGAACATCAACTAACTCAACATTTCAAAACTTGAGTTTCTTAGAAATAAACTATTTTTTAAAGCAGGCAGGTTTGTGAAATAGCATTTAAACATCAGTTTACTTAAAGGTCTCAAGTGATGCCTACACCAATCATTATATTTTCTTTGAGTTTATTATAAACAAGCAAATGAAACCATAATGTCTCAGAGTTGATATTATTTTAGTGAGTGTAAAATAACTGAATTCATACACATTACCTGCAGTTCCTTGATTTTCTTATGAAGTGTAACACCCACTGACTGTTCATCCTCTATCTTGCCAAGAAGCTGACTCATCTCAAAGTCCCTCCTTTGTTAGCAAAAAAAACAATGTAAGATATCATTTGGGGTTTTCTGGAGATTATAAATTAAGTAATTATTATTGCATACTTCTTTATCTTCTCATCAGACTGCTGCTTGTCATTCTCCAGATCCATTATGCATTCATGGGCCAGTTTCAGATCTCCTTCAAGCTTTCTTTTTGATCGTTCAAGGTCCATACGGAGCTTCTTTTCTTGCTCCAAGGAACCTTCAATCTAGTGGATTCACATATAGTGTAATGAGTACCAGTGGGAATACAGAAAAAAAAAAACATTGGTACACTTGTTTCAAACAAAAACACAGCCTGTTACATCGTCCACTTGCTGCTCCAGCTTGACTTTAGCCTTCGTCAGAGTGTTGACTTTGTCTTCCTCTGCCTGCAGATCATCAAGGGTCTGCTGATGGGCCTCTTGGAGGGCTTTCTTCTCTTTGGTCAACTTGGCAATGGTCTCATCTTGAGATGACATTTCCTCAACCAGGTTTTTAACCTGTATTCACAATATTTGGGAAATCATTTAAAATGGTTTTAGTATTCTGCAAAGAGCAGTCTTAAAGGCCACATGGAAGATAAACCAACCTTGTTCTCAGTGGCATGTTTCTCTTTTTCGACTTTGGCCAGGGTGAGCTCCAAGTCATCAATGTCTTTCTTCAGCTCAGAGCACTCGTCCTCCAGCTTCCTTTTCTTTGCAGTCAGCTCAGCATTCATTTCCTCTTCATCCTCCAGTCTCTCAGACGACTCTTTGCATTTTGCCTCAAGCTGGATTTTGGCTTTAATGAGCCCCTCGCACCTTTCCTCTGCATCACTGAGGTTTTCACCTTCCTTAAAGTCAATACAAACAGATCCACGTCATTGCCAAATCAGTCATTTGATATGATTTGATGTTGTATACATGCACATGCAGTGTAACGATCCAACGTACAGACTGCACTTGCAACAACAAGTCATTCTTCTCCTGCAGCAGAGAAACCATCTTCTCCTCCAGTTCTTTCTTCTTAGCCAGAGCCTTTGCTAGATCCTCTTTCATCTTTTCAAAGTCCTCTTTCATTTGGGCCATCTCTTTTTCAGTCTCTGCACTCTTCAGCAGAGGCTTAATCCTGAAGTACAGCTTCATCCATGGCCAGGTTTTGACATTCATGAATGCGCGGATATTGTACTGGATAGAGTAAATGGCTTCCCTGGTGATGCAAGACACAGAACAAAATTCAGAATTGTTCCACAGACATTATGACAGTCAGGTGAAATGGTTTCTAATTATTGCAACCCTTGCATTCTGTATAGTGTGTAGAAATGATCTCAACAGCATAACAATACAGCATTGTGACATATTTTCATGTTTTATGGATATTGTACCTCTGTGAAGCCTTAGCTGAGGAACTCATGACCAATGAAGGAAGAGCCATCAAAAGACACCACAGATATGAACTCATAGATTTGACTAACCCAGTGTAACCACCTTGTCTCTGCTCTACAGCAGTTAGTAAGTATCAATCTCCTCTTATTAGAAGTATACATTGCTTGAGCCTGGGCCTAATGCTTCCATACACTAGCTTTATAAGGGAGGGGTTGGCAATTGGATTGATGTGTTGCTCATGTTCAGCCACCCTTACCAAAACTCAAGATGTACCCTAGCTTAGACTGTAATTAATGTTAATGTGTTAAAATACCTCTAAGACAGACTGTAAATAATCTGTGTGAGCTGTACATTAAATTAGTATTAAAAACTATTATAAATATGTGCTTTTATTTTAAATAGATATAAATTAAACAAAAAACTAATATATAACTATCATCCTATCTCTACCGTATATTATATTTTCTAATATCAAAAATCTATTAAAATGCTTTTTTTAAATAATATACTGTATTTGTAGCGCACAAAATGAAAGCCCACCTTCTCTGCATCATTTTGGCAAATTCTCTTCTCATGAGGAAACCTCTGCAGAGAGCCTGAGTCATTGTGACCAGTTCAACCAGTTTCTCATCTCTCATCTCCTCAAGCGTTCCCAGTAGTCCAGCCTTGAAGAATACCTGACGATAGATGTAATAACATTGATTAAACCAAAACATGTTTTCAGTTTCAAGCTACACAGTGATTCCATTATTTTGTGGTTGTAATGAATTGTGTTTATTACCTTGGTGTGGCCAAATCTGTACTGTGATTTGTCCACACTTATGGATTCCAGAAGTTTCTCTGAGGCCTTCTTGTTGTCAATAAACTGTCCCTCGGGGATGACACTAGCATTCAGTACTTTGTATCTGAAAGGGTTTACTTCAATTAGATCATCAACAGAACAGAAACATGGTCTCCTTTTCTGCCGTACATCTCCCCCCGGCAAGAAAATCCAAACATAAACACACAAACACATAAAGGATTAAATAACAAATTTATTTCTTATGTTTTTCCCCCTTTCCCCTCTAATTTCCACCACTACACTTTTGTGTTTCTTTTCATTTTCATTTTATTTTTTTTATCTTTAGTTGAGTATGTATTACCATGATGCTTATATTATTAGTATTGCTGTAAATTTTTTTTTTTTCTAAGTACGCCTTGTATTGTCACTGATAAATGATTCTAACAAAACAACATAACAGAATCAACAAATGTGGACTGAGAGGTAAAGAAACAGCTACTGTACCTTTGCTTGAAGTCACCATAGAGGATTCTGCTGGGGAAACCTTTCCTGCAGATCCTGATACCCTCCAACACACCATTACACCTCAGCTGGTGGATGACCAGGAAGTTCTCCATGAGACCTTAAACAGTAAGAACCCAGTGTGATAGCTGAGGAAGACTTCCCTCATCTACCTTATTGTGAGGAATATGAGGTTTCTGTCAGCCATAAACATGACTTTTTTTTGGGACCTACCTGGTGTTTTTGTTTCATTGGGAATCAAACAGCGCACAAAGTGTGGATGAGTGCTCCTTAAGTTTGTCATCAGCTTGCCCAAGTTTTCCTATTGATGGACAAAACATTCATAATTTATATTTTACCCAAAGACTTGACACTGCTTACACTATTGCATTATACATGATTCACAACTTTAAAAATATAAATGATGGCAAATATATGAGCTTAACATTGAAGTTTCAGCTTGCAGACGTTGAAAGTGGGAGGTTTTGTTGTATGTTTGAACTTATGTCCATAAAATGTATGTTATGTGTTTTTGATTTTTACCTTAGATGTTATTTTTCGTTAAAACAAGTTTTACAGATCTGTAAAAAAATTCTATTTTTTTCTTGTTTCTCCCACAGTTTGCAGTATCAGGACCCCACCCATGTTGAAGGTCTCCCTAATCCATACACGACCTTGATCTGCAGCGATATGCATTCAGGAAACAAACCTGGCTAGCTACAAGAAGAAAGTAATGAGTCACTGCTTAATTAACGAGTCACTGCTAAACTACAAGCTTCTTGTGTAAACCTTAGTGTAAGGATCTCCTATTATGATCTCCCCTGCACAGTGGACAGCCATTCAGTGTTAAAAGAGACCACAAAAGTGTATTTGTGAAAACACAAATTACCCTGAAGAGAGCTGATACTGTCTGGAAGGAGCCACCTTTCTTCTTGCCACCACTCTTCTTTCCGCCTTTAGCATCTGAAAAGCATTTACGGTTTTATTTTCATTTTGCAATCTCATTTGAAATTTGGTACATCAGTTATTTCCAAGTATGATGGTATTGATGTTGCAGAATATCCTTGTTATATTTTTATCTTAACTGTGTTTAAGATAAAAGCAGCTGCCCTTATCCCTTACCTGTATGTAATGTATTGGTGATGTCTGGGTGAAATGACCACAGCACACTACATTTACATCTTTCTTACATGTTTTGTAATGCCTTAAATATATATTAAAAACTCTACCTTCTCCTGAGCCATGTGATGCATAGAGGTGAGCCAACAGTTTGACTGATGACTTCTGGTAGAGCTGAACCACAGAGTCGTTCAGGGGGTCTTTGTTCTTATCCAGCCAGCCAGTGACATTGTAGTCAACAGTGCCAGCATAGTGCACCAGGGAGAAATGTGCCTCAGCTTTGCCTTTGGCAGGTTTTGGTTTCTGGAAGGGGGCACTTTTACCAATATGCTGGTCATACAGTTTGTTCTTGAAGGTGACGTCTGATGCCTTGGGGAACATGCACTCCTCTTCAAGGATGGAGAAGATGCCCATTGGCTGTCATGATGAAATTATATTTAGAACAAAAAGCTTTCAAATCATTTGATAGTTTTCTGTGTTTAAGACACAGTGTGTCGCTCACCTTCTCAATCAGCTCAATGCAGGCAGCCAAGTCCATACCAAAATCAATAAACTCCCATTCGATTCCCTCTTTCTTGTACTCTTCTTGCTCCAGGACAAACATGTGGTGGTTGAAAAACTGTTGCAGTTTTTCATTGGTGAAGTTGATGCACAGCTGCTCCAAGCTGTTGTACTTGAGATGAGAAAGAAGATACAGTGTCAAAGCTTAATTTTGTTGGTTCATTCTGTAAAACTCAAGTGCAAAGTATTGTTTACTTACATCAAAGATTTCAAACCCTGCAATATCCAGGACACCAATGAAGAAGTTTCTGGGCTGCTTGGTATCCAGCATCTCATTAATTCTGACGACCATCCACAAGAACATTTTCTCATAGACCGACTTGCAGAGAGCCATGACGGAATTATGCACCTAAAGGTCGAAAGAGTTGTGGTTATACCGAACAAGTGAATTTTTTAAATGATACATGCATTTTTGTAAACTAACACTTTTATGTAAATTACCTGTGGTACTGTTTGACCCTTAACCACCATTTCATTGCCGACCTTAACTCTCGGGTAACATAGAGCCTTGAGCATATCAGCAGAGTTCAGGCCCAAGAGGTAGGCGATTTTATCAGCCTCTGATAAAAACAGAAACCACAACGATTATCACTCAATGATGCTGATAAATTGCAAGGGTGAATGGTAATGATGTGAAAATCTACAGGGGTTTTTTTGTTTTTTTTTAACATAATAATTATTTATCCTGTGCTGTTTATTTGGATCCACTGTGACAACTAGCAATGTGTAGGGTAGCCAAGATTTTGTTCTCCAGCCCCTCCCGAGGAGGCCTTCCCCATCTGGTATTTCTGGGCCAGATGGGATCCAGCATTTTCTGAGTGTTCCTCAGCGTCTCCTCCCAGTTAGATGTGCCCAGAAAACATTTGGCATCTTTATCTAATGCCCAAAACACCTCAACTGGCTTCTGTCAATGCAAAGGACCTGCAGGTCTACTCTACTCTCCCTCCAGTTATCTGGACTCCTTGCCCTGGCCTTAAGGGTAAGCCGAAACACCCTGCAGCACTAACTTTTACAATACCAGCATTCTCAGTTGTAGAAGCATGACTGAACAAACACATATGTAAAGTGGAACTCTGATTAAATTTAAACAGTGGAAATCATTACAATATATTATTTAGCATTAATTGGTTGCACAAGTAAGATATTAAGAAATGTTACTCCAGCATTTACCCTCAGTGCCATCAGGCTCAGCCTGCTCTTCACGCTGCTTCTGCTTGAACTTCATGTTTCCGTGATGCATCACTGCTCCAGTCAGCTTGTAAATGCCCATCTTCTCTTCAGCAGTGAAGCCCAGGATGTCGATGGCAGTCTGCAAAATGAATCATCAAAGACACATATTTATTATAACATATTTCTCTTTACAATACAAGGACCTTAATTACAGACAAATATGTGTGTTATCATAATGACATCTGAGGAACCTTTACAGACAAGCATGTGCAACATTGAATACTTATTATTAAAGTTACGGTGTAACTAAGTTTTGCAGTGTTTACTCACATCTGTGGCAATGAACTCCTCAACATCATTAATACTCTTGACAGTGATTTCACCATGACTGATCATGGGGAAGTCGTAAGGGTTGGTGGTGATGAGGAGACCATCTGAAAGTTCAAAATGCATTGTATTATACGCTCAGGTGAAACATTTCATAAGCCACGATGGCTGCTGTGGAATAACTGACAATATTATTCACTAATCTCACACCTATCAGCTCAGGTTTGTGTCCTGTCGCTAGCTGATAGAAGATGTGGTAGCTCCTCTCAGCAGACAGCTGGAACGTCACTCGAGACTTCTCAAGCAGATCTATGAAACAAGGTGATAAGCTGGTTTACAGTTTGTCCTTTCATCAAACCTTCTGGATAATGAGAGGATGGACGCTTACACGTTTCAATATCGGCTGAAGCCAACTTTCCAGTTGATCCAAAGTGGATTCTGATGAATTTACCCTACAAAAGAATCCAGTATCAATGTGGGCATATGTGTAACTCACATGTCTTTCACTTGGTATTAAAGGTTATATTTGAATTCCGTTGAATGTCTTTCCACTTGCACTACACCAGAAAATCACACTAAGTTAAATGATAAAATCATATTGGCCTACCAAAACCTTGTTCAGTTCTATACAAACAAAAACAGCAGGCTTCTGAACTTTGATATTGCATCAGGACCAACAGAAATACTGAAGGAAGAGGACCAGCTGACCAATGTACAGACAGAATTTTAAAACAGCAGGATTTTGTAACTTACAAAGCGGGATGAGTTGTCATTCCTCACAGTTTTGGCATTGCCATAAGCCTCCAGCAGAGGATTGGCTGCTATGATTTGATCTTCCAGCGACCCCTTAAAACAATGTTACATGACATGTTTATATTAACACTTTCAGTGATATTATACATAGGGAGGGGAGGGGTTGATTCTTGGATGTGCTGTGATTTTCTCTCAAAAGATGCAGAAAAGTCAATAATCTAAAATTGAACTTGTTCATTCTAGTCAGTCTGTCATGCCTGCCCTGTATAAATGAATGCAGATGCAGATCAGGAATAAGCAATAATATGCCAGTATTTGAGAGCCTTTACTTTACATTAGGAGATATGGCCAATGAACCACTATTGGATTTTTCCTTTTTTCAAGGTAAAGGAATTTACACCTCTAATGTAAGTTGTGTTTAAATAAACGATAAAAGATAATGGAAGTGCATTTATTTATTTATTTTAACCACAGATCATTTAAACTACGCATCATTTACCTGCATTTTCCCAGCCTGCTCCTGTTTCTTTCCTCCAGCCACTGCGATTGTCGCAAAGTACTGGATGACACGTTTGGTGTTGACAGTCTTTCCTGCACCGGATTCTCCGCTAGAGTGCAGAAGAATATATAATATGGTGTAAGTCAGAAGTCACAGTACAGACAAAATCAATCTGACTTGTTTCAGTCCAAATTCGCTCTCTTAAGCATTGACTTACGTAATCAGGATTGACTGATTCTCACGATCTGTTAAGAGGACGAAATTTAAACATACACATTGAGTTATTACATTAATTCATCTTAAATAGTATTTTTGCATTATATATTTTATATTACAGCAGTCAGAGTGTCACAATAAATATCATATTTACCGGTACTGCTCTGATTGCTGCCTAAAAACTGTATAATACTGTACCTTGCAGCATGAACTGATAGGCGTTATCAGAGATGGAGAAGATATGGGGTGGAGCTTCAATCCTCTTTTTGCCTCTGTATGCATTAACAACCACTGAGTCATACACTGGGAGCCACTTGTAGGGGTTCACAGTGACGCAGAAGAGCCCTGAGTAAGTCTGTTTCAAAAAGAGGACAATTAAATTTAACACCTTCATACTTGCAGTGTATACTGTATATACAGGAAAACAAGTTTTGTTAAATGTTTAAAATGGTCTTACATAGATCATCCATGCTGCATAGCGCTCTTTGAGGTTATACAGCACAGAGGGCTCACTGAGGTGGGTCATCATGGCCATGTCCTCAATCTTATCATACTTTGGAGGGTTCATAGGAAAGATGTCATCGTCTTTGACAGTGAGCGTCTGCAGCAAAACAGTGAAGAATTGGTTCTAAGAGTGTGCGGCACCATTATGAAATAAAGTGTGAGGATTTGTAGCCATTGTCTATTAAATTAGATGTCTCCATACCTTCCCACCCTTAACTTCAACCGTGGCTTTGCCACCTTCCTTTTTCAGTAGTTTTCCCTTCAAATACATCTCAGTGGGCTCTGCCACGTAATAAGCTGATTTGGCTTCAAAGGGACTGTTTTGAGCCTCTATTCTCTCTCTTTCAGATTTCCGGAGGTATATGGCCGCCGGGCCAAAACACTGCATTTCTGCATCCGTACTCATGGTGCCTCTAGAAAAATAATTAAAGCATGAATGAAACAATACAATTTGGACATATATAGATAACTAACATATTTTAAGATTAGATTCAATAAAAAAAAATGATAAAAAATAAAAAAATGACTTATCAATACATTTTTAATTTCCTTTAATTATATTTTTTCAGTCAAGTGGTAATTCACGTCATTTACCCTTTTGTTCCCAAGTGATGCAGTTGTTATGTGGATACTAAAAAAAAGTGAAAGTTAAATTAGAAAAAGAAACATGTTTCACTGAAACTGAAATCAGCATCTTTCTGCAATCTTACATAAGGAAATGCTCTTGAACAGCTATTTAATTCAAAGCACTGATCACGGCAAAAAAGTGTGATAGAGGACTTACCTTCGTTGGCAGCCTGTCAGTCCAAACCTTCTGACTGGCCTCGGAGTGCTGCTTTTATACTGAAATCTCTGGACACCACAAAGGAGCAGCCCTCCTGTTAAGGTCACTGAGCTTTTCTTGAGAATGATATCAGATGGCCCTCTCCACCCCATCATCCTAACTGGTGTCACCTTATCCAAAAACAAGATTAACATTAAATTTAACCCCAGATGAGAACTGCAGATTCAGCAATTCTCATTTATCATCTCGTTCATCAGTTAATTTATATATATATATATATATATATATATATATATATGTGTGTGTGTGTATACTGTATTTCTTTGTTAATATGATACTTTTTGTATAGATATTCTTATAACATGCTTTTTTGCATCTGCATGCACTCAAGTTTATACAAGTTAATACCATCAAACAAACCTTTGCTAGTGACATTGTTTCAAACATCTCTTGAGCATAGAGCCAGCTGAGGCTAATTTAAGATCCATTATGGTCCATTATACTGTTGTGTTTTCTCTCTAAAGAAAGATGAAACCTGGGACCCTCTGAAAGTATTCTCTTGTGTGATTAAGTTGCAATAAAAACATGATATTCAATATGCCTGGTCTTTCTTTAGTCTTATTAGGACTTAAAGCAAATATAGCCTCCAGCCAGCAAATGCTCATGCTCTTACTATTGCAATTGTTGACAAATGCACTGAATGTTTCTGTTAATTACACGTCAGATGTATTTCAGCATCCTGTTACTAAGCACCTCAGAAAAAAATCCCGGCTGTGAAGCTCCTTATTCGTGCTCCAGACTTGTGAGTATTGTGACTATGTCATAAACTCATCACGTTCAATTTAGTTAGGTTCTGTATTGTGGTAAGTAGAGATCTAAAGAAGTTTGTTTCTGTTTCTCTGTAGTTTGATGAGTCAATGAGCGCATGGTGCTAGCATTGCTTATTGATTGGCTCCTGCAGGGGCCTCTAATGCTAGAAATGCTTTTGCTGTAAGTATTTGGAAAAAAGTTCCACACCAAATGAGCGATGGGTAACTGAGTTGTTTATGGTGCTTACAGTTAATGTTGTTTAGAAAAAGTGCTGTAAGCATTAAGTGCAGCAAGCTGGTTGCCAACGATAACACATGATGGTAACAATGGTCCATTGAGCTAATGTGCTTTGCACAATTTTGTCGGTAAATTTAACCTTGCAAAACAGAAATTGTTTAATGAACATGCAGCGATCACATTATGTATTCTAAAGGAAAGTAACACATGATGATGATGATGGTGATGATTTATTTGTAATTTAATTTTCCAGCTGCTACCTTAACATGTTAGTTGTATGGGAAGGGTTTTTATTGTGTTGTAAAGGCCAGTGCGCTGTTTTCTATATGTAATGCTGTAAACAAGAGGAGATGAGGTAGGCAATCTGATAGGGCTGCAACTAACAATTATTTTCTATTTCGATTGTTGGATCTTAAAAGGAAAAATAATGCCCACCCTAGTTGTGGACATTTATTTGTGCAAGGTGATGTATTATACAGTCTATGTCCAAAGCCCAAATATATTCACTGTGATATGATAAAAAAAAAACAGAGAAAATGAGGAAATCATATTTGAGGGGCTGAAATGCATTTTCTGCCATTTTTGCATGAACAATTACTTTAATGATTAATAGATTATCAAAATAGTTGGCAATTATTTGTCTGTTGATTGATTAATTGATTAGTCAACTAAATCGTTGCAGCTCTAGGATCTGGTAAACACTAATAAATATCACTGTGCTGTTCATTAGGAAAGTAAGTCATATTATACTGTTAATGTGGAAAGTTCTTTAAGAGTAAATATATATACACGCAAATAAAATCCTAGGAAGCTCACACGTACATGTGAGATTGGAAGATATATATGGAGCTTCTCTAAGCCTATATAAGTCTCTACAAAAACGCAAGTGGTTTACTATACAAGATGCCATATTTTCTAAATTGGTGTATTTATAAACATTCAGTTGCATCCAGCATACAGTGTTAATTTGTAGAAAGAAATAGAGCCAATAATCAACTTGGAATAATTGCCTAAATGAAAACAGATTAACAACTTGTACACACAGTAGACCACCTGTTGGTTTTGGGTAAACACTTTCCACTCTTCAGGGTGGCCAAGACATTTGTGAATTCCTAGGCAGCTAATATTCCCTTGTGTGTGATAAATAAGGCAACTCTGTGCAGGTGTTAAGCAGCAGAAAGTTTTGTTTGTGTGTGTGTGTGTGTGTGTGTGTGTGTGTGTGTGTGTGTGTGTGTGTGTGTATGTATGTGTGTGTGTATTACCATTTACTCTTGCGTGAGATAGAAATTCATGTTACAGAAAGGGAGCAAGGAAAAGAGAAATTATGAGTGATGCTCTGAAAAGGAAATGCTCTGAATTGCGTTTAGACTACTGAAAGCAGCAAGTTCACGTAAGTTAAATACTTAAGATAAACGTGCATGGGGCCTCTCGCATTTAGATCGGGATTACTTATAATATTAAAGCAGTTACCTGTAAAGTTTAACAGCATGATTTATTTTGACTGATAGATTGTGCAAAGAGATTTGTATTATCCTAATATCTTTTTTGTTTGCGACATTTGAAAATGTTATAAACATGACCTTTATACAACATAATGGCTTTTTTTGTAGAAATGTGATGCAGTGAAGTTTTTTCATCAAGATTAGGGTATTTTTTGCTGAAAGTTTAAGCTTCAGTCATTAGAAAAGTTGGCTGGATTAAATTGAAGGTACAGTGAACACTGTCACCACAGCCACATTACTTAACCAGACTTATGGTGAAAAAATATTTAATCACTTGCTGAAGCTGATGCACATCTGTAGATTTCATGACATTTCAAGAGACACACACTAAGGCAATGTAATGCAAATACATAATCTGTATTTGGACTGTATTCATAATTATAGTTTGTTCAGTTTGTTGACAGGTAAGTTGGTAACCCCAACACATTTTCAGCTCATTCTTAATCTCCACAAACACGGACATGAGGGACATCAGTGATTCACTCTTTATGAATTAATTTGGTAAGTGGGTATTGATCCTTTATTTGTGTGGCATTTTGACAAAACTACCATTTTCTTTTAAACTAATCTTAAGAAAACTTGTCTTTTTACCTAGGCCTTTTTATCTTAATTTTGCTTATTTAATGTTCCATATGCCCATAATAAGTTATTGGCTTATCGAATCAATTTAGTTAGTTGTCACTGGTTAGTTTAAAATATCAAGTTTAGTTTGTTTTTTCTTTAATTTTACAGAACTACATGTGTACATCAGATGTGTATTTCTCTGTATTTTGCTTCATCTTGCATTCAGTAACAGATTCAACCATATATTGACATGTTTGTAACTGGTTATTTCTGTCCTCTGTAGGTAGATGGTTCTCTGGGGAAATTTCTAAATATTACTGTATACCCAAGACATTTTTTAATTACAGACTGTCAATGCAAACACCAATGCAAATAAAGGTAATTTGGATCATATATTGCTGGTATTGCTATTATTTCCCTTTATCCCAGAGTATTTTCTACTGCAACTATATGTTTTAGTGTTATACCTCCAGCTATCTCTTAAACTTTTCTTTGATGTTTCTGTCAGTTGGTATGAATCCATCTCAACCAGGTCTCCTTTCTTTTTCTTCCACTTCCTGTGCACTGTAGATAGAATACAATAGAATAGAATAGAATAGCCTTTATTGTCATTGCATTTGCATACAACGAAATTGGAGTGCTACTCCCCCTTGGTATATTTTAGAAAATAATATATAATAAAACAATAAGCAGAGTATAATATAAGCAATAAAAACACAATAAGTATAAACAATATAATAATGTGAACGGTATAAACAGATGGGGAACAGTATAAACAGATGGGGAACAGTATAAACAGATGGGGAACAGTATAAACAGATGGGGAACAGTATAAACAGATGGGGAACAGTATAAACAGATGGGGAACAGTATAAACAGATGGGGAACAGTATAAACAGATGGGTGGAGAAAAGAAACTATACTAAATATGTATATTTAGAGTGGAGCATGTTATTATTGCAAAAGATGAGGAATAATATAGCATCAGTTAGTTGGTTTAGTTAGTCCATTTTCTTAATTAGGTAATTAACTTTCTTGATTGGAAAAGCACAAATCTAGTAACAAATGCATATGGCATTTAACAAGAAAATAGTCTAGTCATTAAAAAACGGTAGTGAAAAGGGAAACCTATTTGGGTTTGATGGAGTTTGATCTACGAGAAGTAAAACAGCCTGTTAAAACAGTGCAATGTAAATAGTAACATCTGTAGCTCTAACAGAGCTTTCCAAAGTTTGAAAAATGACTACCATGATGTCATCGGTTATCCCAGCTGGGGCTTGAGTTATTTTTAACAGAAAACCTGCATCACAAACTGGGTAGCTTAAACGGTTTTAGGGACTATTCTTCTCAGATTGTTTATGCCAATTGAAGAGCTGTAGAGTTTGTCCCTCATCACTTATAATGGAAGCACATTAGAAAGGAATCTCTTAAGTCTGCCAGTCTGAACTTGAGGAATGATTACAGCAAGCACCGACCATTTCAGTGTACATGTGGACATGTGAGACAGACTTGGAAAACTGTGCACCAGGGGCCGTATTCACAAAACATTTTATCTTAGCGCTAAGAGTACTCCTAAGGAGCACTAAAAGTTCTTAGTTAAGAGTAATTTAATTATTAATTTCTTCAAACCTATTCCAAAATCCTCTGAGACCAACATTTACTCAGGAGTGGGTCGGACTCCTAAGATCAGACTAGAGGGCAGGGTTGACTTTGTTGCTATGGATGACCTTATGTTCATACCTTCTATGCCCACAGTGATTGGCTGAGAGGGAATGAGTGAATTTATGATAGAAACACTTCAATGGGGAAGCGAATGAACTGCAGCACTGTATGTGGGGTCTGGATAGGACATTTATCGTCTGGAGCATAATCCTTGTGACCGACAGCTGAGAGACGCCAAGATCATCTGAGCTGCACAGCTGCATTTTTCCCATGCCCAAAGAGCAGAGAGCTGCACCAACTTTAATTTGTGGTGATATTGGGTGGTTTTTAATGGTTGATGATGTGATGGCATCCCTGACCAACTCTACCATGTTCAGAATGCCATCTCCATGAAGGCGATACCTTTTTAAAAGCTCACTATAATTTAATCTCTCCAAAATGTTGACTGAAGCAGCCATGTTAGGTCGTTCCTGATTTACTCTTAGTGAATTAGGAGTCCTCTAAAGGACTTTTATAGATTTACGGACTTTGTGGATTACACACAAAAAGTTCGGAGTCCTAAAATTCGGAGTGAAACGCCCCTTATTTTTAAGTTACTCCTAAATCAGCAAGTTAGGACCTACTGTTTGTGAATATGTCACCTGACCTTTAATCTGTATCTAATGAATTTTCCAACTTGAAGGGAGTGCAATACTGAATTGTTGGGGTACCCCTTTAACTGCTGTGATGCTTTATATTGGCACCATTGGGCAGATGGGTACTGATCCCTGAGTGAATTAATTCAGTGTATACTGGGTGCATTACATCAGTTGCATATAGTAGGTGACAAATAGCAGAACTCTGTGACTGGCTTGACTGGTTCTACTGTAGTTTCACATTTCAAATCATACTTTCAAAAGGCGATACAAGAGCTGCTAAATATTCATATGACGAATGACCTACAGCACTTTGCTACATTTGAATCACATTGTACAATAGTGAAGTGAAGAATAAGCAATTACAACCAGAGATACTTAATACAAGAAAGCAGAAAACTGAATTTTATTTTGACTATCACATTTCTGGTGAATTAATTGAAAACACAGGCAAAGACAAGAACAGTGAAGTATTGTACTGACATGACTGCAATAAAATCTATAAACATGAATCACAACTTTTTAAATCTTGATCTGTAAATTTGTCATACCATATTTTAAAAGGGCTATGATGGACAGTCCAGGGGGTTTCTCTGCCTTTTGTCCAATGTGTGGTGGGACAGATTCAAACATGACTTTGCAACCCTGAATATGAACAAAGGAAAGACAAAATATAACTGAATTCATATTTCAATATTGGTATACATTAATAATACATGAATTACTTGTGTCACAATACTTAACGCCCTACTTAATGAACTTAATATGAGTTGGTGAATAAGTGTGTAACAATAAGGGAGGAGAGGGTGATGATAGAGAGGCTGGTAACATAAGCAGCATGTTTGCACTTTTGCAACTTGAGGCGGCTCCCTCTGGTGTTTATAAGTTAACAGTGACCCCCTCGACAAACATTAACAGACACACATCCTTGTGACATTAGCACCACCAAGGAACTGACAGCACCTCACGCAACCACTCTCAGTGAGGCTATAAAGAAAAGTTGTTACGACACAAAGAATGAGCTGTTCACTGTCATCATACAGTTGATGCATGGCTAATCATAGTGTATCTTGAAGAACTTGAAATATAATATGCCCAGTGGCAAAATGACGCCAGAAGCTTCCAAAATATCAGGATGACTAATAGGCTGTTGGGCGTCCACACTCACCCCTCCACTTCTCACCTTCTTACACCCCAATCCCAGGAGCCCTTCTGCAAGATGGACAAGTAACTAGAGTCAAAATCCAACACGGAGACCTAATTTTAACCAACAAACCCTGAATCGTGTCACAAACAAAACGTTTTAACCATCTATAAAATGACTTCTTGGGGCGTCTATTTGAGTACGGATTAATGAACTTAGTGAATTTCATTGAAAGATTGCAAGACTATATAACAATGTGTATATCCTGGATCATGAGTGACACCAGAGCACTTTTAATACAGAAGTTCTTAAAAAGAAAAACACATTCTGAGATGGTCGAGGACCTTGAAGCTACGGCAGCAGTTAGTGAACATGCATCCTTGTTTCACAAACCAAACAAATGGTTGCTGAAAGTTTTACATTACATTAGATTACAAATGAATGGCTGCCGTACCACAACGTACAAAAAAACAGGGTTTAAAAGTCAGCCCAGTTATTGAAGTTTAAAATGCAGATACACTTAAACCTATCTATATAAGTGAATGTATAATATATAACAATATATAATCATAATTACAATTCATAAATATAAATATAATATATATAAATATATTTAAAAAAAAGTTGTACTTACAATGTTAAACATGGTTGCTACTGTTACAGTAAGTGTATATCCATGCTCTTTGTGGGCAGCGTGTACACTGGAATGTTACTCAACACTCACCTTGGTTTGTTTTCTCGAGCCCAGTTGTTGCTGCTTGACAAATGAAGAAAGTGACAGTCGGAGGTCAAAGACCATAAAAACACAATAAGCCTCTTGAGCATTTGGCTTGAGCATCGACACAAGCCTAGTGCTATATTTGAGTTTTGCCATAATAAGACAGAAGATTTCCAAGCAGGTATCGTGTAACACGTGTATTGAAGACAGAGGCTCATTATATCTTGTGGGTAACCACTTCAGAATTTCTTCTTCTTAATCTTCGCTGTAAGTAGATACTCTTTGCCATGGAAAAAGTGGATGCCTACCCATACTCTTACTCATCAATTGCAGACAAGTGCACTTGCTATGTCATCACATACTGACATACCTTTAATAAAAAAAAAGCTTAGAATTGAATTCCCTAATCATTCTGAAATTTACATAAAACTCTCATGGTGTGGTGATTTGTGCAACCTAAAGGAAGCAGAGCTGGAAATCCATCACTCAACTGCTCTACATTTAGGGACGATCCCAGTCTCCCCTCTTTATCCCTTAAGAGCGAGAATAAGAACAGCTGTTGGCACTGTTGTGAGAAAGAATTCCTTGGCAATAGTTTCCTTTTCTTTAAAGCTCAGTGGCACTCATTTCATTTTTTTAAATAATTTCTGACTTGTAAAGACTCTGAAACAGTATATCAGTGACTTTTTAAAGCTTCTCCAAAGCATAGCAAGGGGCTACAGTTGTGCCAAAAGCATAAAAAAGATGCATTAGTCACACCTTTGGACTGCCTGTAACTGCTGAACTAACCTTGCACCAAAACTGAAAAACTGCAGAACCCACTTCATATCCCCATGTAGCATCTATCAAACTCATAATTGGTATAAAAATTTGAATAAATCTCAAAATATCGCTCCTATCTTCACAGTTCATGACATTTTTTTCCCACAAGCAACACAACAGCCTAATTGTTTGCCGATAATCACAGGAATATGGATAATATTTTCAAAACCTCAATTCTCAACATATTCTCTAAGTCTGACAATGATCCAGTGTGGAAGCCATCCCATAAACTTTGTAATGTGACAGCTAGAGGTGAGAAATACTGCACAAGCATTATGGCAGGCGACATGACCAAATACAGCAATACACATGCAATAGGCTCTCATCACACTGTATAAAAGGCACAGCAAACCTCCACTGAGGACAGACACCCAGCAAAGGTAAGTTTCTTTGCGACTCACACGTATTTAGTGTTTTTTAAATTACTCCAATACAATATATCATAACTATAATACTGCCATGCACCATTTGTATTAAGTCAATATTGTGTTTAAAATTTAGAGGATTTAACATTTAACCATTCTTAATACACTGACATTTAATTTTCCTCACCTTATTATAAAATAAAGTATGATAAAGTTAACACTGAAAAGTAGCCTTTCTCAAATAACATCTTTGGGTTTTTTTCAGAAGTCTGCACTGAACCAGAAAACCCCTTTCTCATCTGGTGTCATACGAGGTAAATAATGCTTTGGCATCCTGGTAAACAACTAAAAGATGAGATATGGTTTAATTACTAGTGCATATGTACTATAAAAAAGACCAGTAGCTATCTGTATTGAACCAATCTTAATGGTAGAGCGTTATTTTGACAACAATAACAACTGACATTGTATAAACCAATACTTTGGTACACATTAATCCATGTGAAATTTAAAATGTATAACTATTGTTTTGTTTCCTCTCATGCAGTAAAGGGTCATCATGAATATCGACCCAGAAATGCAGTGTTTTGGCCCGGCGGCCATTTTCCTCCGGAAGCCAGAAAAAGAGAGAATTGAAGCTCAAACGGCTCCCTTTGATGCTAAAACATCATACTTTGTGACCGAGCCCGCAGAGATGTATCTAAAGGGGAAACTTACCAAGAGAGAGGGCGGCAAAGCCACTGTGGATACTCTGTGTGGAAAGGTGAGAACCAATGCACTAGAATTAAAGTTTTACAGTGCTAAACATTTTTCATGTAGAATCTAGCAGCTGTGCCATATGTTTACTATTTGATGGTTTAAAACATTTTAATTAAAGTTCAACATAAAACAATTTCTCCTGTCAAAAATTGTTATGCAGACAATGGAGGAATGATTTATGATGAGCAACTAAGATTTTAAACACATTAGACAGCACATGACTACTGGATATCTTAACTTATTTTTGTGCCTCTTCTTTCTGTGTAACAGACGATCACTGTCAAAGACGATGCCATCTTTCCCATGAACCCTCCAAAGTACGATAAGATTGAGGACATGGCCATGATGACCCACCTCAGTGAGCCCTCTGTGCTGTATAACCTCAAAGAGCGCTATGCAGCATGGATGATCTATGTGAGTTTTGTGAGGGAAAGACAGAACTTTAATAGCATCATACACATATATTTGTACAACGACTGATCACGCTTTTATATTTCACACTGTTATAGACCTACTCAGGGCTCTTCTGCGTCACTGTGAACCCCTACAAGTGGCTCCCAGTGTATGACTCAGTGGTTGTAGCAGGATACAGAGGCAAAAAGAGGATTGAAGCTCCACCCCACATCTTCTCCATCTCTGATAACGCCTATCAGTTCATGCTCCAAGGTATCAATTTGTTTTTAAACTACTGAAATATACTGTAGTAGGGAGGAGTCAAGTCCTAACTGTTGCACACCATTCTGATGTCTTACAGATAGAGAAAACCAGTCAATCCTGATTACGTAAGTTACCATTTTTATATCATCTACACTACACTACAAGTATTGCCAAAAACAGTTAAATCATTCATTTCAAATACTAATAAACACACCCCTCAACCCAGTGGAGAATCCGGTGCAGGAAAGACTGTCAACACCAAACGTGTCATCCAGTACTTTGCGACAATCGCAGTGGCTGGAGGAAAGAAACAGGAGCAGGCTGGGAAAATGAAGGTTAGAGAAGTGGAATTACATTATGATGAAATCTAAAATGAAAACTATTAAGAGTATTGTCACAAATCAATGTTTTTCCTAGGGTTCACTGGAAGATCAAATCATTGCAGCAAACCCACTGTTGGAAGCATATGGTAATGCCAAGACTGTGAGGAATGACAATTCTTCACGTTTTGTAAGTTATTTTTCTTTGACTTGAAATTATGTTTCTTTTTTGTGTGTGTCAACAATCATTCACCATGACATCTATTTAAATGCTGATATGTTTTGCATAGGGTAAATTTATCAGAATTCACTTTGGGACAACTGGCAAGCTGGCTTCAGCTGATATTGAAACGTGTAAGTTGTTTCATGAAACACATTATGCAATATCTGTTTCTTTACATGGCCAACTCCTTCAAGTGTGCTTTACATTAGATGTCCCTTCAATTTTTCCACAACATAAATCCACACAGATCTGCTGGAGAAGTCTCGAGTGACGTTCCAGCTGTCTGCTGAGAGGAGCTACCACATCTTTTATCAGCTCATGACAGGACACAAACCTGAGCTGATAGGTGAGAGATTAGTGAATAATATTGTCAGTTATTCTACAGCAGCCATCGTGGCTTATGAAATGTATATAATCTATAATATTGACATGTTTTTTTCCCTTTTCTTCAGAGTCTCTCCTGATCACCAAAAATCCATATGACTACCACATGATCAGTCAGGGCGAAATCACTGTCAAGAGTATCGATGACATTGAAGAATTCATTGCCACAGATGTAAGAACAACTTCACTTTATAAATTGCGTTTATTATAATATGGGAAATATTAGATACCGCCTGAACTTATATTTTACAACAACATACAACTTTCCAGAGGAACTACAGTTTTTGTCTGTTTATAGGGAACAGATTTAGTCGAAATTGTATCACATGCCATTAGTACTTCTTAATATATTACACCATTTGAATTTTACCGCTAACTGCTAACTGCTAACTTCCAACAATAATAAAAGTTTATGTTTTAAACTATTTACTACTATTTATACAGACTGCCATTGACATCCTGGGCTTCACTGCTGAAGAAAAAGCAAGCATCTACAGGCTGACTGGAGCTGTGATGCATCATGGAAACATGAAGTTCAAGCAGAAGCAGCGTGAAGAGCAGGCTGAGCCTGATGGCACTGAGGGTACGAATCCAAAACACCAGGAGTTTTAATGTACTAGTCAAGTTTTTGACACATAAAAGAGGAAACTTACAAAGTTACTCTACAACAGGTTTCATAAAGTAGATGACTGTTTGTGTTCTTCTTTTAGAGGCAGATAAAATCGCCTACCTCATGGGTCTGAACTCTGCTGATTTGCTAAAAGCCCTATGCTACCCAAGAGTGAAGGTTGGGAACGAGTATGTGACCAAAGGTCAAACTGTCCCTCAGGTATGGGATGTCAAGAATACACAAAAACAAAACAAATTAACACATACAAAACACATTATTCCATTTCACAATTAAAGACACTTTAACATATATGACAGATAATAATTTTGCAATGCAACCATGTCCCTCATTAAGTTCTTTGGATCATAGCTTTGTAAGCTTATAACCAGTTTAACCCCTGAAATGTTGAATCCTTTTTGTTCATTTTTACAACATCCTTGTTAATATCGTACTATTCAATTGTAAAATCAGGTCAACAATTCCGTCATGGCTCTCTGCAAGTCGGTCTATGAGAAAATGTTCTTGTGGATGGTTGTCAGAATTAATGAGATGCTGGATACCAAGCAGCCCAGACAGTTCTTCATCGGTGTCCTGGATATTGCTGGATTTGAAATCTTTGATGTAAGTTTGGTGATGCAATTTTTTCTCTTTTTGATGACAATGATTTTGGAAATAACTCGCTTGTACTAATTTTCTTGTTACAAATTAGTACAACAGCTTGGAGCAGCTGTGCATCAACTTCACCAATGAAAAACTGCAACAGTTTTTCAACCACCACATGTTTGTCCTGGAGCAAGAAGAGTACAAGAAAGAGGGTATCGAATGGGAGTTTATTGATTTTGGTATGGACTTGGCTGCCTGCATTGAGCTGATTGAGAAGGTGAGCGACACACTGTGTCTTAAACACAGAAAACTATCAAATGATTTGAAAGCTTTTTGTTCTAAATATAATTTCATCATGACAGCCAATGGGCATCTTCTCCATCCTTGAAGAGGAGTGCATGTTCCCCAAGGCATCAGACGTCACCTTCAAGAACAAACTGTATGACCAGCATATTGGTAAAAGTGCCCCCTTCCAGAAACCAAAACCTGCCAAAGGCAAAGCTGAGGCACATTTCTCCCTGGTGCACTATGCTGGCACTGTTGACTACAATGTCACTGGCTGGCTGGATAAGAACAAAGACCCCCTGAACGACTCTGCGGTTCAGCTCTACCAGAAGTCATCAGCCAAGCTGTTGGCTCTCCTCTATGCATCACATGCCTCAGGAGATGGTAAGGGTTATATTTTATAGGGCGACATTTGAAAGTGTTTTCTAGTGCTTTCATAACATTTTGAAATACTGTGATTGGTTTGTATCATAAGTACTGTATAGGAATGCTGTTTAAATAAAAGGAATTTATACATTTATGTAGCTAATAATTTGCATTTATTCTTCATGGTACAGCTGACAGTGGTGCAAAAAAAGGTGGCAAGAAAAAGGGTGGTTCTTTTCAGACTGTATCTGCTTTGTTCAGGGTAAGTATCGTAAAATACCTGACTACACTCTGACACACGGAATCACTCCATAAATACAACACAATACAAACACTACTAAATTCCCAAATGCTGCTAAAGGTAGCATCCAGTGAAATATGCTTTGCCATTTTGTATTAGGTAACTATTTGAATTTTTACATATTTCAGGAGAATTTAGGCAAGCTGATGACCAACTTAAGGAGCACTCATCCTCATTTTGTACGTTGTTTGATTCCAAATGAATCGAAGACTCCTGGTAAGCCTGATATCAGTATTCATATGCATTGAAACAAGGGCTGTCAAAGGATAAAAAAGAATTCATCGTAGTGAATCGCATATATCAATATTTGCGGTGAGAGGAATTTAAAAATATTCAAATGGGTTTCGGTACATAAGTGAATCAGTGGATAGACATTAGAGCTGGATCTGAATAGTCAACTCTGTTTCAGCTCAGTGTAAGTCTTTATTGTGTTATTGTGTCATTTACTGTTTCTTCTACTGGTCTCTAATCACACACAGTATGCTAACTTTTTGCTCTCACTACCAATATTAGCTGCTGTTTCAATAATGTTAAAGGAGCTGTACTCAACATTCAGAACATTAAGTGACACAGTAGAGCCTGATTAATCAATCAGCATTTCTGTGATCAAGTTATTTTGACAGCCTTAATTTAAAAACTACTGTAATTATGCAACACAAGACTGAAGTCTGCATGTCTTTAAGGTCTCATGGAGAACTTCCTGGTCATCCACCAGCTGAGATGTAACGGTGTGCTGGAGGGTATCAGAATCTGCAGAAAGGGCTTCCCCAGCAGAGTCCTCTATGGTGACTTCAAGCAGAGGTAAATAATTACTAAAATTAACCATACTTTTGTTAATATTACAATAAATAATTAATTGTCGATTTATTCCGCTCCAATCAGATACAAAGTTCTGAATGCCAGTGTCATTCCTGAGGGACAGTTCATCGACAACAAAAAGGCCTCAGAGAAACTCTTGGGCTCTATTGATGTTGACCAATCTCAGTACAAATTTGGACACACAAAGGTAATCTGTAAGCCTGTTATTAGTGTGTGTTTTGTGTTTTTACTGCTGCAAACCCTAATACGGTGTGTAGTCGTCATGTCAAGTAACGTTTTGTTTTAGGTGTTTTTCAAAGCCGGTCTGCTGGGAACTCTGGAGGAAATGAGAGATGAAAAACTTGCTATCCTGGTCACAATGACTCAGGCTCTCTGCAGAGGTTTCCTCATGAGGAGAGAGTTTGTCAAGATGATGGAGCGCAGGTACTGAAGAAAGCCACTTTCATACATCATAGGGCCACTGTACATTTTTTAGATGACATCTTGATTGCCATTTTTTAAGCCAATATTTATTTGAAAACCCAATTAATACTTCTTATGCTGAAAAAACAACAAAACACATTGTGTGGCCGGTGGCGAGTTGCCATTCATGTCTTTGAAAACCTTGGCTCGACAATGTCTGCACTGGCCTAAAAAAAAGTTGGGGATAGTTTATCTTTTAACAGCAAAGTGCAGCCAGATGATACCCGCCGGCAATCAGCAACTGAGTTCTGTGACTCCTGTGACATGTTCATATATGTTTACAAATAATTTATTCCTGCTTGAAACACATAAACACACCTCTCGGCTGCAGACAATTTAAATTTTTGCACTTCGCCATTGCTTGGTGTGTTTTCAGCGTTATCAAAGCAGCTTTAGGAATATAAATTAATCTGTGTTTCTACTTGATACATGTGATCCCCAGGGAGGCGATTTATTCTATTCAGTACAACATCCGCTCATTCATGAATGTCAAAACCTGGCCATGGATGAAGCTGTACTTCAAGATTAAGCCTCTGCTGAAGAGTGCAGAGACTGAAAAAGAGATGGCCCAAATGAAAGAGGACTTTGGAAAGATGAAAGAGGATCTAGCAAAGGCTCTGGCTAAGAAGAAAGAACTGGAGGAGAAGATGGTTTCTCTGCTGCAGGAGAAGAATGACTTGCAGCTACAAATTCAGGCTGTACGTAAAAAGAACAAGAAAGTTTTCTGCTTCAGTGATCCCATTTTTTACAAATAATGAATTATTTTAATTTATGCCACTGCAAATGTAGGAAGGTGAAAACCTCAGTGATGCAGAGGAAAGGTGCGAGGGGCTCATTAAAGCAAAAATCCAGCTTGAGGCAAAATGCAAAGAGACGTCAGAGAGACTGGAGGATGAAGAGGAAATGAATGCTGAGCTGACTGCAAAGAAAAGGAAGCTGGAGGACGAGTGCTCTGAGCTGAAGAAAGACATTGATGACTTGGAGCTCACCCTGGCCAAAGTCGAAAAAGAGAAACATGCCACTGAGAACAAGGTTGGTTTATCTTCCATGTGGCCTTTAAGACTGCTCTTTGCAGAATACTAAAACCATTTTAAATGATTTCCCAAATATTGTGAATACAGGTTAAAAACCTGGTTGAGGAAATGTCATCTCAAGATGAGACCATTGCCAAGTTGACCAAAGAGAAGAAAGCCCTCCAAGAGGCCCATCAGCAGACCCTTGATGATCTGCAGGCAGAGGAAGACAAAGTCAACACTCTGACGAAGGCTAAAGTCAAGCTGGAGCAGCAAGTGGACGATGTATGTATACAACAGTGAATTCAGTCCCCCTGAAAATGAAAAACAAAAACTAATTCCTTGTCTTGGTTAAAACAGCTCGAAGGTTCCCTCGAGCAAGAAAAGAAGCTCCGTATGGATCTTGAGCGAGCTAAAAGAAAGCTTGAGGGGGATCTTAAACTGGCCCATGAAACAATCATGGATCTGGAGAATGACAAGCAGCAGTCTGAGGAAAAGATAAAGAAGTAAGTGTTTAATTTAACGTATCAATTTAGTGTACAGTGTATTCATGTCTTACCTAATTGTCCAGTATACGATAGCCAGAAATGAATAAATTCCTCCTGTAGCCAAAGAGAGTTGTACACAAACTTGTAATGAAAACAGGTAATCTTGTTTACACAAATTACATCCATACAAATGTTTTATAAATAGCTTAGTTGTTTCATAGAGGGGGAAATATAGTATAGGATTGATATCAACTGATGCTCAAGGTTGAGGTATCAGACAGGAAAAAATGGAATTGAGCCACCTCTAAAAACTTGAAAACGAATGTAATTGTGATTTTAACAGCAGATGTAAAGTTTATGAATTTTTGTCCCCACACAGGAAGGACTTTGAAACAAGTCAACTTCTTAGCAAGATTGAGGATGAGCAATCACTTTCTGCTCAGCTTCAGAAGAAAATCAAAGAACTTCAGGTTGGTACAGTACCTTAATAGTATCCAACAGTGACTGCCCTCCATTGACTTTGGATGAGCCGGAAGTGCCTGACTTTGAGACTGTGGCTGTGTTTTTTTTTTTCAACATGTACATATCAGGCTCGTATTGAGGAGCTGGAGGAGGAGATCGAGTCTGAGCGAGCTGCTCGGGCCAAGGTGGAGAAGCAGAGGGCTGATCTCTCCAGGGAACTTGAGGAGATCAGCGAGAGGCTGGAAGAAGCCGGCGGAGCAACATCTGTTCAGATTGAAATGAACAAGAAGCGTGAGGCTGAGTTTCAAAAGCTGCGTCGGGATCTCGAAGAGTCCACCTTGCAGCATGAGGCCACCGCTGCAGCTCTGCGCAAGAAGCAGGCTGACAGTGTGGCAGAGCTGGGAGAACAGATTGATAACCTCCAGAGAGTCAAACAGAAGCTGGAGAAAGAGAAAAGCGAATACAAGATGGAGATCGATGACCTCAGCAGCAATATGGAGTCTGTTGCAAAATCTAAGGTAAAGAAAGAACATTTTACTTGCAAATGAGTCAAACAAAACTTACTCTGCCTTTGCATTACTTTAAAACAGAACACAACTTTTGTAAATTTCAGGGCAATCTGGAGAAAATGTGTCGTACTCTTGAGGATCAACTGAGTGAGATGAAGACCAAAAATGAAGAACATGTGCGCCAGCTGAATGACATTGGGGCACAAAGGGCAAGACTGCTAACAGAAAATGGTGGGATTTTTTTTTTTTTTTTTACTGATCCTAATGCTATATATCCAATACCACGCCAATATTTGCTTTTAGATTACTGCTAAATCTCTGTCTTTCCTCAGGTGAATTAAGTCGCCAGTTGGAAGAGAAAGAAGCCTTGGTTTCTCAGCTGACGAGGAGCAAACAGGCCTATACCCAGCAGATTGAGGAACTCAAGCGGCACATTGAAGAGGAAGTAAAAGTATGTGTGCAAATTAAAAACACTAAGACTATCACAGAACTGCAGTGTTCCATGATTAAAACGACTAAGTTCAATGCTAATTTAGACACATTTTAGTTAAAAAAAACAAATGTCTCTTATTTCATTGTAAGGCCAAGAACGCCCTGGCTCATGCTGTTCAGTCAGCTCGCCATGACTGTGAACTGCTCAGAGAGCAGTATGAGGAGGAGCAGGAGGCCAAATCTGAGTTGCAACGCGCATTGTCCAAGGCCAACAGCGAGGTGGCTCAGTGGAGAGCCAAATACGAGACTGATGCCATTCAGCGCACTGAGGAGCTGGAGGAGGCTAAGTAAGTCATTACCATTTAACTTTGTGTCAATGACAAGTTTAAGTTTTCCCACTGTGGCACAGAACACACTTGGTTGTTTGGGAGCGATGCACCTACATAGGAACTTGAGTCTGTTATCATGTGCATGAAACCTGTTTACTGTGCGTTTCTTCAGGAAAAAGCTTGCTCAGCGTCTTCAGGATGCAGAGGAATCCATTGAGGCTGTGAATGCAAAATGTGCCTCTCTGGAAAAGACAAAACAGAGACTGCAGGGTGAAGTGGAGGACATGATGATTGATGTAGAGAGAGCTAATGCTCTGGCTGCTAGCCTCGACAAGAAGCAAAGGAACTTTGATAAGGTTAGATTTGTATTTGGGCCTTGTGTGATTAAAGGAAGACTGTATAATTGTGAGTTACTGAAAAACACAGATTTATTTTGTTTCAGGTTCTGGCAGAGTGGAAGCAGAAGTACGAGGAAAGCCAGGCAGAGCTGGAGGGAGCTCTAAAAGAATCTCGTTCTCTCAGCACTGAGATGTTCAAACTTAAAAATTCATATGAAGAAACTTTGGACCACCTGGAGACCTTGAAGAGAGAGAACAAAAATCTGCAACGTATGTAAACTTTTATAACGCAGACTACTCAAATACACCAGTAATGGAAAAAAATGTGCAGAGTTTAGGAGATTTTATAACTGAAGCTGTGTCATGAGCTTTGAGTGAAAGGACAGGGTTTGAGGAGTATGCCCCCCAGTGGGCCAATAGGTTTAATGTGCATGGTCTATGATTTAAAACCAATATCAAATGTAATACTAATAAAAAATACAACATTGCAGTTTTTTTATCAATGCAGAGTGTACAGTATATTAAATCTAAATTTCTTCCAGAGAAGACATAAATAACCACTTATAACATGTTTCTTACAGAGGAGATCTCAGATCTAACCGAGCAAATTGGTGAGAGTGGAAAAACCATTCATGAACTTGAAAAAGGGAAAAAGACTGTAGAAATAGAGAAGTCTGAACTCCAGACATCACTTGAAGAGGCAGAGGTAATTTCTGATGAAATATATCTCAATAAACATGCTTTTAAATGATGATGGGGCAACATTAAATACATTTATTTTCTGTCAAGGCTACCCTGGAGCATGAGGAATCCAAGATTATGCGTGTTCAGCTCGAGCTCACTCAAGTCAAGAGTGAAATTGACAGAAAACTTGCAGAGAAAGACGAGGAGATTGATCAGATCAAGAGGAACAGCCAGAGAGTGATTGAGTCCATGCAGAGCACTTTGGATGCGGAAGTCAGGAGCAGGAATGATGCCCTGAGAATCAAGAAGAAGATGGAGGGAGACCTAAATGAGATGGAGATTCAGCTGAGCCACGCCAACCGCCAGGCAGCTGAAGCCCAGAAACAGCTGAGAAACGTGCAGGGACAGCTAAAGGTATAGTAAATTATTAAACAAAAAAACTAAGATAAAGTTTACTTTATCCAGAATGCATTGCATTTTTTTTTGCATTTTTTAAATTCATTTAGGATGCAGTACTGCATCTTGATGATGCTGTTCGAGGTCAGGAGGAAATGAGGGAGCAGGTTGCCATGGTGGAGCGCAGGAACAACCTGATGCTGGCTGAGATCGAGGAGCTCAGAGCTGCCCTGGAGCAGACAGACAGAAGCCGCAAAGTGGCTGAACAGGAGCTGGTTGATGCCAGCGAGCGTGTGACTCTGCTTCACTCTCAGGTAATTTAAGATTAAAATGAGATGCGAAACACCCCACAACTTAAAATGACAGTATGCGATACAATCCAAGCGATTTTTTGTTTAGAATACCAGCCTCATCAACACCAAGAAGAAGCTGGAGACTGACCTGATTCAGATCCAAGGCGAAGTGGAAGATTCTGTCCAGGAGGCAAGAAATGCTGAAGAAAAGGCCAAGAAGGCCATCACTGATGTGAGTCATCCTTACCCATTTAAATGAAACTGAACACAAAGTAAAAAGCCTAAAATGTTGCATATGTTTTATGTTTTTCACCCTATCTAGTATTATAGTGGATGAAACATTAGACTGCAATAGGTTTATATTTAATAAAATAAAACTCAACAACATTTCAGGCTGCCATGATGGCAGAAGAGCTGAAGAAGGAGCAGGACACCAGCTCTCATTTGGAGAGGATGAAGAAGAACCTGGAGGTGACAGTGAAGGATCTGCAGCACCGCCTGGACGAAGCTGAGAATCTGGCCATGAAGGGCGGCAAGAAGCAGCTCCAGAAACTGGAGGCTAGGGTAAGTTCCATGAGGACCAAATTTCTCATATTTACAGGAAGTCAAGACAACATTTTTCATTTTAGAATCATTTTCTTCTTTATTCAAGGTTCGTGAATTGGAGGGTGAAGTTGATGCTGAGCAGAGGCGGGGTGCTGATGCTATCAAGGGAGTGCGGAAATATGAGAGGAAAGTAAAGGAGCTCACTTATCAGGTAAATTTATAATACTAAATATTCAACTAACTATACTAATGGTCATAATAATAACGAAAACAGCCGGTGTTAGTTGGCATTTAGCATGTATGACAATGTTCTGTCATTCCTTATTTACAACAGTTTGAGGAGGACAAGAAGAACATCGCCAGACTTCAGGATCTGGTGGACAAGTTGCAGCTGAAAGTGAAATCCTACAAAAGGCAGTCTGAGGAGGCTGTGAGTATACCTAATTATTCCTAACAGCATACATTCTGAAAATGTCACTCAGCCCAGAGGTTTTGATCACACTGTGGCTTATCAAACAGGAGGAGCAGGCCAACACTCACCTGTCCAGGTACAGGAAGGTGCAGCACGAGATGGAGGAGGCTCAGGAGCGCGCTGACATCGCCGAGTCTCAGGTCAACAAGCTGAGAGCCAAAAGCCGTGAGATTGTCAGGGTATGTTCAATTCTTTATTTCTTATCATTCAGTAGGATACTCTAATGATATTTATACAAGTCATTTCTGTATCTTTACATCCTGAAAAAGTGTTTAAGTACTTACGTCTTACTGTCTCTTTTGTGTTTAAAGGGAAAGGAGGGCGAAGAATGAACGTCAGCCTAGACAAGACACGAAACAAGAAATCATACAATATGATCTTTGTCTTATGTGTCGAGCATGTAACAAGAAATAAATCTGCAAGCAATTGAATGACTCTTTGTGCCATTAATAAGTTTGTTACACTTCACTCTTAGTTCAAAGGAGCTAATTATACACAAACATTACAAAACAAGGTTGAAATGTAATGTACCTATATATGTCTCTCAACTCTGAGTAAAGATCTGAAAACTCCTCTGGAATATTTAGAATATACTGTAATGTAAAAACTATTTCACTCCATTAATCCACCAACTACTGTGCATGCAGAGATTCCTTTAGGTCTTATACACGTACTGCCTATTTTACAATACATATTTGAGAAAAGCAAGGTCAGGCACTGGGTGCTTAGGCAGTATTAACATTATTGCATACTTCAGGGGCTTATCTTTTTTTCTTTTCTTTTTTATCCCCAATTATTTTTATTATTTTTTACACAAACTCACAAAGCATATGGACATATCATGGCTTTACATCATATACTTTGTACATAAAGACAGAGCCATCAACTTTGTAAATACAACATTGCTCATAGAGGTTGTGTGCCCCCCCCCCCCACATCATTCATACTATTGCTGTTGTCACACATACATACAGTACACCCTTCACACACACCCTATTCACACACACAATCCCCTAACATGTGCACCCATGATTACACATGCTTCCACACCCGCTTCACACACACTTCCATATATATTTCCACACGTTTCCATATATATTACCACACCTGCTTCCACATATATTTCCACACATGATTCAATACATGCGCCCCATCCACCCATCCATCCATCCCTACACCCCCCCCTCGACACACACACAACCACCCTCCCACCCACGCCCACACACACACACACACACACACACACACACACACACACACACACACACACACACCCTCATTGGTCATCACCTATGTTAATGCCTTTCCTTGATAGCTGGTCGATCTTCAGGGGCTTATCACTATGACTCATTATGTGACTCACACCAGGTTGATGACAGTAAGTTAGGAAGTTATGAAATCAATTATGAGATTCAAATATAGTCAAATATGATACATGGAAGGCACAGTGGTATTCAGTGCCACACACGTCCAATTATAGCTGCAGTATATCCCTGTAATGTAGGTCCAAGTCTTTATCAATATTAACATTCAAATATTTAATTTTCCTTCTAATTTATGTCATCAAGTTCCAAATGCCTCCCCTATAAATCAAATGAGAAGTTTCCTGAATTAAAATTGTATACTTTGTGAACTCTATTTCGGTTTCCTGTACAAGGTACTTACAACTTTGAAAACCACCAGCAAAAGAATAGTTGTTTAAAGTGTGGCAGCTAAGGCATTCGGGCAAAATAAAATGGGCCAGAATACAGCTAATTGAAGATAAAGACAATATAAGTTACAGTGAGCTGTAACGTACATGAGGTATAATTTGTTGTCAATTCAATTCAATTCAATTTATTTATAGACTATATATAAACTGTTATCCATCATGGATAATCCTCTCGACCCTCTCCAACTCACACTGGTCAGACAGCGAAGCACCTTCTCCAGAAGGCTGCTTCAGCTTCGCTGTCGTAGCAACAGATACAGGAAATCTTTCCTGCCACAATCCATCACTGTATATAACAACTCTCTCACCTCTGCCTGACAGAGAACTCTGGTCTCTCTACTGTTTTGTTGTATATATCATTATTGTTATTATTGTTATAGTATATTTTGCATATTTTTTATATATTTTTTTGTATATGTTATTATTGTTTATTGTTTATAAGACACTGTGCGCTGGATATACACACTATGTATATATTAGATTCTATTTATGTTATGTACAAAGTTTTTATTTGCTGACCCACTGCTGCTGTTACAAAATAATTTCCCAGTCTGGGATCATTAAAGTAACTCTATTCTATTCTATTCTATTCTAGTGTCAAATCATAACAAAACTTATCTCAAGACACTTTCATGAGGAGAAGGTCTAAACCCCACTATGACTCAAAGGGCTTTTAACTTTTTCAAACCCACCTGAGTGCCTGCGCTTCTGTATTTCTTATGTTACCCCTTGCAAGAGCACCGCTGGTTTGAGGGACACCAGCAGCGCTCCTGTGATCCTGTTGTTTGTTTGCACACTATGACTTATTTATGATTTATAGAGACCTGATCATTCCTCCATGAGCACCAGCAAGTCACACTATCTTTATAAAATAATTATATATACAGACAGACACACACAGACACAGACACACACACAGGCAAGCAAAGACAGACACAAGGATGCAAGCAACCACAGGATTTACATTAACTGTAATAATATCTATATTAATGTGATTATGACTAACAAGTCATGACAGTTCATATATATGTATGAAGAGTAGTAATAATAGCAGTTAAGGTGACAGAAATATGCATAATAATAAATATGGTGGTGAATATGATAAAATTACATACTTAGTAGCTGTTATCAGCAAATGTAGCTAACATTAGGTTAAGAACCAACATCATTTTTTTTCCCTCTAACTTAGCAGCGTTAAAGTAAGGCTATCTTTAAAGACTAGCCTTAAATTATCCCTCTCGAACAACCACTGTCATTTTTTGGCAGTGAAGCTAACGCTAGCTAACGGTTGTATTTGAATTGCTAACGCTAATAACGTTATCTCCTGGAGACGTTAACCATCCATGACATTTGAATAACGCCACAATTCAAACACTGCATGTTTGACAACGCTTACCACTGTTTTGAAGACATTTCAAAAACTTGTTGGTTGGTTCAAGAACTCCTCTCTTCATCTGGGACAAAAATGCACTTTTCTCAAGAGCCAAACAAAGATGGTGACCGGAAGTGACAACTGGGTTATCATCAAAAATAGAAGTTGTATCATACATTTAATAACTATTGACTGTGCAATAAAAATGTATATACTCCACTTTGAATATGTCCATGAGAGGGTGGACATATTTTGTGGGGGGCTGGTACACAGTCTGCTTAAAAATTAATTTAAAAAAAATTCTGGAGCTTGACCAACATGTATTTCTAACATCCTCTACTTAAGGCTACAACGAATTTGAAATGAAATGGAAAATCTTATCATTTTCTTTAAGAAATTGGCAAGTCTCAAAAGCACTTTTTCTGATAATGACCATATGTTTATCTATAAGCTTTCATCAAATGGGCTGGCAGTATGCCTGTTAAATGTTGGCCTATTACTGCTGTTTTCTTGTTTCTTCTATTTTGTTGTGTTTTTTATCATTTTGTCAATTCATTGAACATGCTAAAATAATACAAACACAAAATATAACTTATGTTTAAACCTATTTATCTGACAATACTTTGTATGTTGTATTATTTTGTTGCAGTCATGTCAGCAAGCCTACTAGTGGTGGACATGGCAATTACAGACAGTTATACAATTATAGTTGAGCAGAAATAAAAGGTATGATGGAAGCCATAACAGTAATTGGAATCAAAAGCATACTAGTGAACGGAGAGAGAGAGAGACAGAGAGAGAGAGAGAGAGAGAGAGAGAGAGAGAGAGAGAGAGAGAGAGAGAGAGAGGGAGAGAAAGAGAGAGAGAGAGAGATAGATAGAGAGAGATAGAGAGAGAGAGAGATAGAGAGAGAGACATAACAGAGAGGGACATATATATATCTCCTTATTTTGAAGAAGACATTTTTTACACACTAAATTTAGAAATTGCGTATTTCCAGACGCAAGGAAATGTGGTCTAACTGGAGATCTGAATGGTCGAACAGAAATTTAACCTGATGTCATGGACCCACAGGGCAACATGTATTTGGTCAGGCCCCCCTGTTCACCACACCAACCATCACCCATCGGAACAACCTTGACTCTGGTAGCGAGATAGTGCATCTCTGTCGGGCCTTAGGCCTGTAGAGAGTTAATGGTAGGTTCAGGGGGACTCTTTAGGGAGGTTCACATACTCCTCAGCTCTTGGGTCTAGTGTAGTAGACAATGCAATCACTGACATGGACCCCTCAACTATCAGTGCATTCGCTGTCAGACAGCTATCCCCCTTTTCAGACCACAACCAAATAAATGTGTTCTTAAAACTGAACTAAATCTATTTTTGACCAGGATATGTCCTTCGATTCTCACATAAAACTAACGACAAGGACTGCATATTTTCACCTGCGTAATATTGCGAAAATTAGGAACATTGTGTCTCAGAAAGATGCAGAAAAACTAGTCATCAATGCATGTTACTAATTCTGCTTCTTCCCCAGAGTTGTTTGTGCTTTGTCGTCTCGC
Source organism: Echiichthys vipera (assembly GCF_963691815.1). NCBI lineage: Eukaryota > Metazoa > Chordata > Actinopteri > Perciformes > Trachinidae > Echiichthys > Echiichthys vipera. Next base: position 25,507,768 of record NC_139825.1, on the reverse strand, counting down.
AGTTCTCTGCTGATCGTGGTGGTGCCTGCTGCCGTGGTCCTACATGACGCTTCCTGCTGCTATTATCACTATTAGTCATATATACTATCACTAGTTTAATAAACTATAAAATTTGTAGCCATAAAAACACCACCAGTGGTATGTCTAGCTGTATCGTAGCTGCTATTGCCACTACTCATCATTGATCATGTTGGCCACCATAATTATTATCATTGTCATATTCTATCACCTTAGCTGTGCTTGTTTCTACTATTCTGTTGTATTAACTGTCTTAACATATACGTCATATTCACATTACTATAGATATTGTTATAGATACTGTTAGGCTTTGCTTGCTTGCATCTCTGGAAGTGTGTCTGTCTGTCTCTCTCTGTCTATCTGTCTGTCTTTTCTCTCTTTCTCTCTCCTTTTCTTCCTCCCCAGCCGGTCAAGACAGATGGCCGTCCTCCACAGAGCTGGGTCTGTCCGATGTTCCTGCCTGTTAAAGGGATAACAGTTAACCTAATTGCCACCGTACTCTACAGAGGAATTGTTCGGTCTATGTAAATCATAAATAAGTCACTGAGTGTGGTCTTTACTTGCTCTGTAAAGTGTCCTGAGATAACTTTTGTTATGATGACACAAAAAGGGAACCCAGTAAGCTGCATAAATTAAATCCTAATTACAGATGAGACCAAGACAGGCTGAGAGAGGCTGGCCTCTTCAAGCAAAAATGGAAACCTGTTAAAAGGCAAAATGCTGAGAAAAGGTTTGATCAAGAATGTAAAACCATCAGAAAAGAGATGAGAAAAACACCAAATGAGAAACATCACCAACCAAACAACCCAGCCTTACGCATTAAATACAATGACATTTTAAACAAATATAAATGTACAATTAGGAACAAAAAACAAAATTATAACAACAAAAAACTTGAAGAAATTGGGAATTCCATTGATCAAAATCAATTCTGGGATATGTTGAACAAGTTCAACACAAAGCAGCAGCAGACATCATCCATCCAAAACGGTGACAGCTGGAGAGCACATTTTGAAAGTCTGTACAATGACATACCAATCACTAAATTCAATTCTGATCAATATATTATAAAAGAAAAACTCCAAAAATTAGAAGAAACAACTAAAGACAACCAAAACCCCCTTGATTTTGAAATTACTTGGAAAGAATTAACCACACAGACAAAATGTCTGAAGTCAAGAAAGGTTGTGTTCCAGACAGCATTAAAAATGAAATGCTCAAAAACAGCACCCAAGAGAGGCAGTGTGTAGTGTTAAAGTTGTTTAACATTGTTTTATAATCAGGATGTTTTCCTGATATATGGTGCAAAGGGCTCATTTCCCCGATTCATAAGAGTGGGGACAAATCAGACCCCAGTAACTACCGTGGCATCCGTGTCAGCATCTGTGGACTAGTCTGTAGTATTCTGAACACAAGAATACTAGATTTTCTTGAGTAAAAGTCAGAGTGGCTTCCTACCAAAACACCACACCACCGACCATGTATAAACCCTTCACACTTTAATCAGCAAACATGTACAACAAACAAAAATCTGCCAAATATTCATTTGCTTTATTGACTTTAAGAAAGCTTTTGACTCTATCCGGCACGAAGGGCTCTATTACATACTTGTAAACTGAGGTATAGGGGGCAAAATGGGATAGTGAAGTATGGGGTCCACTCAGTCATCAGATCTATACCCGATGGGACAAACATCCAACAGAATCTTTACAAGCAGAATTCTACAGATATATTTTACACATACACAGAAACACACCAACAAATGCATGCAGAGCAGAATTAGGCAGATACCCATTGATAATTAACATTCAGAAGAGAAGACTCAACTTTTTAGCCACCTTTAAACCAGCCCCAGAGACACCCTCCACCACAAAGCCCCCCAAACCCAAGAGCTAAGCCCAGAAAAGAGCCCCCTATGTCACTTGGTGCTGAGGTTAACTGCCCCCTCTCACACACAGGCTGACCAGCCTCACATTAGCACTGTTCTCTAAACACCAATCAGAGTAAAGCAAATTATATCACAATGTAAAGAAACCTATCTGGGAAGAAACAACTAAAAGTCAAAGTAGATTGGAATGTTATCTTGCCCTTCAAAGAGATTATGAATTAGCAGAATATCTCTCTCCTGTCAGAGATAGAGAGCAGAGACGGCCTGCACCCAAACCAGGAGGGATCAAGGCTTTTATCTTTCAACATTGACCTGACTGTCCGGTACTGCACCACCACCACCACCTCCTGACTCATTGCATTCAGACACAGGCCCTCTGCACCTCACTCACACTCACCTTCACCCCCTCTTTCAGCTACTTGAGTACCATACCATGTATTTAGCAGCCCACCTATTCTCTGTATAACAGTCTACAGACCACCTCAGTATTCTACTTCTTTTATTAGTGAATTTCAGAAGTTTTATCAATTATTCATAGCACATTTAACTGAATTTTAATAACCGATTATTTTAATCTACACATGGATATCTCCACAGACTCAATGTCCAGAGACTTTTTAAACCTTTTAAACTGCCTTGATTTTAAACAACATGTCATGCAGCCGACCCACAGCAGAGGGCGCACCTTGGACATGGCAATTTCTTTTGGCCTGTCCATTGGGGCGCCCTCTGTTGTGGACCTGGCAGTATCTGACCATTATTGAGTGTTTTTAGAATCACCAGTTTTAATCAGCGGGAGGCCCCTGTGAGTACAGTGAGGAAACGCTACCTAACTTCTAAAGTGGCTGCAAATTTGATCCAGATCTCACAGAGCTCTACTGCCGACATTTTACCAGCACCCTGTGATCTTATCACTGACAACCTGAAGCATAAAATAAACAACACTGGACTCAGTGGCTCCACTTTTTATCAAAATAATTTTTTTTATTAAAACAGTTAAAACAAGACCTACACCCCCATGGACAACTGAGGAAGTTAAGAGTCAAAAGTGCAGGAGTGCTGAAAGGAGATGGAGGAAAATAAAAGTTAACAGTTCACTATGAAATTTTACATCAATACCTCTAAATTTACAATAATACAGTCAAACAAGCAAGAATATCCCACTTCCAAAAACTAATCATTGACCATTAAAAAAAACTGAATCCTTTTTTCCACAATTGATCTTTTAACAAACACATTTTTTTTTAAACCCTCCAAAACACCAGATAACGCCCTTTGTGAGGACTTTGCAGACCACTTCAGAAAAAAAATCAATGAAATCAGATCCATTATTTTATCCCAACAGCTCTTAACACCTGGCTCATTGCTTTTACCGGAAGAAACACTGAGGAGTTTTGCCCTGGTTGATGTGAGGATACTTGGTCGTGTTTTTTTACCAGGTAAAGCCCAGAACCTGCCTTTTAGATCCAATTCCCACGCCGTTTTTTAAAACACTGTCTGGATTCTTTAAAGGAACGGCTGTTGTTGTCGCTTTTTCTTCTCCTAAAGAGCGATCCAACCACCACATATCAAACCCTCACGATACATATGGATACATGTTCCTCAAGAACCCATAAGATAAGGTGTGGGGTTCCACAATTTTAGGAACAACTCTTTTTAATCTTTACATGCTTCCCCTTTGCGTCGCCATCAGGAGGTACGGCATCAGCTTTCATAGTTATGCTGACGATATGCTACTGTGCATCGCTGTGTCTCCTGATGACAGGGGGCCAACTGATGCCCTTTTTAACTGCATTGTAGACATCAAGTCATGGATGGCAGCAAACTTCCTGCAGCTCAACCGGGACAAAACAGAGGTTTTAGTCATTGGTCCTGAAGGCCAGAGAGAACAACTTTTACCAATGTTACAGGATTTTAAACCCTCAAAGTTCGTAAAAAAAATATGGGCGTGATTTTTGACTCTGAGATCTCTTTTATTCCACACAAAAACATAACAAAGACAGGTTTTTTTTTTTTTTTTTAATATATAAAAAACATCACAATTAAAACTTAACAGTGCCATGAAACATGAAACTTTGTTAAGTACACTTCACATTATGCTTTTCAATCGAGGCAATGTTATTTAAAGCTCAAAGTTCTAGAGTAACCATAAATACTCAGCTCATAAAAAATGAAATGTGACGTGAGAATGTTTAAGTAAAAAAGAAAACCTTCCCATTCTTCCATACTCATCATGTTTCCTGATGCTTTTTCTAAAGTTACAGGTGGCACTGGTGAGAGTTACACATGAGGCCGCGCCCCCCTTTTACGTGACGTGGGGTTACTCTCTTCTATTGCACTGTATCAGCTCCGACGATGGCGTGATAACCGATATTTTGCAGACAGTGATGTTTTGCTGTGCTCACAGATCATGTTTTTCGGTTGTTGTGGATGGCGATTATTCTGCGTGATCTATTGATGCTGTATCGTGTTTATGGACTAGGTTTGTGAGATGATAACCGCCGTGGTGCTTTTGGGGATGCGCAGTGCGCTTTGCTGGCGCTGCTGACTGGGACTGCTGCAGTGTAAACAAAGCTGTCCGAGCCTGCAGCGCTGCTGTATGAGGGCGAAACGATAACGACACAGGGCCAATTGTAGTTGACTTTTCATCTTAAAGGAGCACAGCTTCATCATGAACCCTCCTTGGTGTATCAGGGCGCAACGACTTAATTTCTGCTGAAAGTGTCTATCTTTCTTTTTTTAATTAAACTAGGCATCTGTCAGTCAGCACACCTGCAAGGTTTTACTTCTAAGCAACTAGAAAACATTAATTCTATCGTTTGATTAATCTGATGGATTTTGCTGCTGAGGAGGTATCAACTCCTTGAATCTCAGGGACATGAGTGACAACCAGGAAACATCAGACGGCGAGGAGGATACGACTCCGTCCGGGAGCGCGACCTTGCCTCTCCGGCCGCAGTGCGACCGCCTCTCTTGCACCAAGAGCAGTGTGTGCTCCCGTTCTTACTTCGTGGTAGTGATGGTGTTTTTTCACGTATACATCATAAATGTTATAGCGCTGCTGTTTTACGTGCACTACAACAGCGGTCAGGAAGATGCCAACCCGAGTCGTGATGCTCCGAGCAGCAACCAGCAGCGCCCCGAGTCGCGACGTCCGCCATCGAAGCCCGACTTTCTGCGTGATGTTTCCCTAACAAGAATAGAGGGGATAAGGGTGAGTAATATGATGATGCATTACTCCCACTCTTTCTTTCATTTACTCCCTATACGTTTTCTCTCTCACACACATTGTGCACCACCACCACATCCCTTCTCTGGTGTATCTCTCAGGTGGGACACGTGCAGAAGGTGTCACTGGTGCCAAGCAAAGTGCATGAAATGCGGACGCTGAGTCTGAAACCTCTGCTGTTTGGTAAGAGCCAAAACACCCATGTGTCAAAACAAATTTGCAGCACACCCACATCAGCCTCTAGTGGCCAAAGAGGCTTCTTCTCTTCTCCTTCTGATAAAAACAAACATGCATTCACCACACACTCACCACCACCCCCAAACACATAACCTAGTTTATTCAGGTCAGGTCAATCAAGGCGACATGAAAGAGGTCAATAAGTCCTGGGGCAACTACTCCAATAAGGGCTCATAGCTGACTGGCTGTCATTAGATGTGCTGGAGTAAAGGTGACACTAACATTGTAGAGAGGAAAATGTAAAATGTACTCAGTTTTTTTTTCTCTGTTCTCTTCCTAAGTGTTTTGTATTTGTGACAAGAATAGATTAAATATGACTGGTTCAATTTTGATATTAATGGCCCTGTTGCTCTGCACTGTCTGTCTGAATTTGGGCTACATGTTGCTAATATGTTGACGGTCAAATAATTGCTGTGTTTTTTCTCTATTAAATCTGACAAAAAAATGACAAAACAAAAATTAAAAATGTCTATAACAATTTCCCTGAGGCCAATGTTGTAACACAGGTTACTTTCATATGAGAAAAATTTGAAAATTCTTCAAGTATTTTGAATAAAAGTATTAATTGAATATCCAAAATAATTGCTAATAAATGATAGCGGTTTGGCTGAGATGGACTAGACACGGGTCAAGCCTTGCTCTCGCAATTTTTGATAATTTAACATTTCAAGACCCAGAAGTCACTAGAATAGTAATATTTGTCTTGCTAGCCCCGCAGAGAATGCAGGCGGCGAGATTAACATCGCAGCCATTACTAACCTCTGGGCAGAGCACCGTGCAGCCCTCTCTGCCGGGAACAAAGCCCTCTCCAACGATCTCAAAGCCTCCATTTCAACGCTCGAAGCAAAGCTGGACCATGTCCACGCCACAATGTCTGACCTTGCTCACAAGGTAGGCTCCCTTGAGGTAAATGTGAATCTATAAGACCAGCGTCTGCTACCACTGGAGGCCTCGTGGGCCACACTAACAGAGAGCAACGCTAGGCTGCTGACTAAAGTCAGCGACCTGGAGTCCCAGAGCCGGCGCAATTATATCAGAGTGGTTGGACTGCCTGAAGCACAGGAGGGACCGTGGCCGACAGCCTTCTTTGCGAAGCTGCTCATGGAGGTTTACAGCCAAGGCTTCCTGGAATCACAGCTAGAATGTGACAGGGCTCACTGCACACTAGCTGAGAAACCGAAGCCAGGGGGCAGTCATTATCAGGCTGCACAGATACCAGGTGAAGGAGAAAATAATATGCGAAGCCCGTGCCAGGAGTGGGAAGCTGCATTACAGAGGCTCCCCTATTGCCATATACGAGGACTACGCACTGGAGGTGGTGGCAGCAGGATGAAGGAGGGAGGGAGGAAAAGGCTCTTTTTGGTCACCGAGGTTAAAGGCATCCGCATGGAGGAGACCTGATTACTGCGGGAGTCTGTTGATTTCACCGCAGAAGATCCACTGTCATTTTATTTGGATAACTGTGAGTCTGTGTGTTGTTGACAGTATAGCTGTGCTTTAACAGCCCTGGACTGGCCAGAGTTTATTTTTAGGCCGCTGCGTTAATAGTTAAAGTCCTGACAGGCTGTGGATATTCTGTCTGTTAAAGAGTTTGAACTGCAATCGCTAAATGGACATTTTAACACACTGTAGACAGACTTGACTTGAGATCCTGTGCTTTCTGATGTTTTTGAATTCCTCTTTGTTTTTTGTATTTTTCCTCATCTTTCTTTCCTTTCCTGCTCACACTATTATGTGAATTCAGATTTTCTTTAATTGGCCTTTGTGCCGAGCACTGGAAGCGTGTCCACATGTTGATTTCAGTTCGCTATTATATATTTTCTTCACAGCTTTAATTTATGCTGTTTTGGATGTTTATCACCCACCGCCACAGGGTTATCTGAAGTATTTCATTTTTCTGTGACTCGTTCGTCGAAGTGTTTTCCTGCAGCCTGGCACTTATCATGGGCTGATGTGCGGAGGCGACCTGCACCAGCGCAGTGTATGCGCTCTGGCCCAGGTTGGACGGTGGCCCCTCATATAGACAGGCATTCTATTTATCTTGTTTGGTGTGGAGAAATGCCTCCATGGTCTGCCTGCCCTAAGGCATCTTGGCGCCCTCTGTTGGCTAATTACATTTAATTTATTTTACATGGCTGTCACTGTTATTTTTTTTTAAATTATTATCGGTATTACTGTCATGTGACTCAAGGGTTCAAACACTGTTAGTTAAGGAAGGAGACCCCGGAAGCTCAGTTTAGCTGTTGGTTGCGAGCTGGAGAGCTCAGAAGGGGTTTTTTTCTCTTTGGGAGTAGCCCTCAGATTGGCCTCAATGTTACTGTCTTGTTTCCTATATTTTGTTTTGTGGTGTTCTATGTGTGTTTGGGTTCCTTTTTTTGAGGTTTAGAAATCACCATGGGAAAGCTTTCTCCCTTTTTTCCCACGTACACAACACATTCTCCCGAATTGATTTGTTCTTACTCGATAACAACCTCCTCGACTGCGTGAATGCATCTGAATAGTCACTTCTGACCACGCTCCTACCACAGTTGACATTAGGTTTCCACGGGATGCAGTTCCACGTTCCCCATGGAGGTTCAGTTCACACGTACTGTCGAATAGTAAGTTTAAAGATTTTGTTGCGACCCAAATCCGCTCTTGCATAGAGTTTATAGACATCCCTGATGTCAGCAGTGCCATTATGTGGGAAGCACTTAAAGCCACTATTCGGGTACAAGTGATATCCTATATTTCTCAAATGAGAAAGGCTGAATGGGCTAGACAGGGGGAAATTTCGGAAGAACTGGTAAAACTAGATTAAACCGACTCCACTAAGAAACGGCTACTATTACATTCAGAACACAGCCTCTTAATGACACGCACAGTGGAGAGACAGCTGCAACTAACGGGTGTGGAGATCCAGGCAGATGATGTCACTGGAACCCTTTGTGCTCCAAGTGCAGATGACCGTCGTTGCATTGTTAATTGGAGATAAGTGGTGTCTCGGACCTCCTCCTCTGTTTAGCGATGGTTTCTCTACTTTTGCATAGATGGCTTCTTTTACTCCTCTTTCAAACCATCTGACCTCTCTGTCCAGGATGTGGACATTGTTGTCATCAAAGGAGTGGGCTTTCTCCTTGAGAGGTAAGTGGACAGCGGCGTCCAGGCCAACCTTCTTTTTGTAACTGCTTGGTTGGGTCTCGTTTCAGAGTTTCATAAGTGTTAGAGTCACTGAGTAGTGCGGAGGTCTTTGCTTGGTAATCAGTTGCATTGAGAACAACTGTGCATCTACCCTTGTCTCCTGGAAGGATTGTGATGTTGTGGTCTTTGCTCAGTGCTGTTACTGCATACCTGGATCTCCACACCAGTTAGTCTTCCTAGACAAATAACCAAGTCCAGTTGCTTTTGACTGAAATTGCCTTGGCCTTGGGGATAACAATGACCTGGACAAAAGAGAACATTCACAGGCCCGATAACTTAATGCTTTTATTTGGCAGAATAAACAAGCCTGTATCAAAAAACAAATTCTTCAACACCCTAAATCTGGTCTTGCAACATTTATAAATTTCTATATTGGCTCCGCGGTGGAGATGCAGACGTCTGCCCGTCCTGGACTCATACGGAGATAACATCTTCTTCCTGCTCTTTGCATTCTACGATTTGCTCATAGCTCCATTTAACTGCCAACAAGGTCTCACCCAATCCGGTTGTCATTAATGCCATCAAAATTTACGCGGTACGGCTTGCAGGGCTTCGATCCTTGCCCCAGTTTTGAATAACTATGCGTTTCTCCCTTTCTGCACCGACCCTGCATTCCACATATGGTCAGATAGGGGCCTCAAGACGCTTAATGACCTGTATGACAAAGGTGTTTTTGAATCCTTTGCATTTATGTCGGACAAATACAGCCTGCCTAATAGCCACTTTTTTCGGTACCTTCAAATGAGACATTTTATCCAAAAGCAATTCCCACATTTTCCAAACCGCCCCCTTGAAGCTGAGAGGGACCAATTCCTGGCTATCAACGTACAACACAAATGACTGATATTTGTAAGTTATAATAAGATTGCTCTTCTGAGCCCAGTGCCAACTGTATCACTTAAAAATATTTGGGGGTAGACATCACTGAGGCCCAGTGGAGGGAAATTTTAAAACTGGTCCACTAATCCTCGATTTGTGCCAGGCACAGCCTGTTACAGTGCTTCATAGAGCCCATTTCACCAATGCTAAACTGGCTAAGATATACCCTAGTCACAGTGATGCTTGTAACCGTTGTAAGCAGTCCCCAGCTGACCACGTACACATCACTGGAACCCTTTGCGCTCCAAGTGCCAACGACCGCTGTTGGAGTGACAGTTGTTGGTGGGAAGTAGGTTAGGACTTCGTTAGTGCTCTATTGAGTCATAACAACAAGTCGTTGGAGTCATAGGAGGCCATTTGTGAAAAGTTGTTTTTTGAGGTTAGATTGTTGAATCTCCTGGGAAGGGACGAAAGGGCAGCATTGTAAATTAGAGATAAGTGGTGTCTCAGACCTCCTCCTCTGGCCTCTTTTACTCCTCTTTCAAATCATCTGTCCTCTCTGTCCAGGCTGTGGACATTGCTGTCATCAAAGGAGTGGGCTTTCTCCTTGAGATGTAAATGAACAGCAGAGTCCAGGCCTGAGGAGTTATCTCTCCTGTGTTGGGCCATGCGTTTATGCAGTGGTTGTTTTGTTTCTCCAATGTAGAGATCTTTGCATTCCTCGTTGCATTGGACAGCATGGACCAGATTGCTTTTGTGTGTGTGTGGTGTTCTGTCCTTCCGATGTACTAGTCTCTGTCTGAGTGTGTTACTGGCTTTGAAATACACAGGGATGCAGTGTTTGTTGAAGATCCTCCTGAGTTTCTCTGATACCCCAGCCACATACGGGATGACTATGTTGTTTCTCTTGTTTTCTTTTTCTTTCTCAACCTTTGTTTTTTTTTCTGGAAGCAGCTGCCGTTTTCACAAAGGTCCAGCTGGGGTAGCCAAGTTGTGAGGTCGCCTCTCAGGTGCTTGCGTTCTTCCCCTTGGGCCTGTGAGCTGGTGGGTACGTTATCAGCTCTGGGTTGCCACTGTGTATCAGCTCTGTGTAACCCACTTCTTTGTTGACAACAATGTCCACATCCTAGACAGAGAGGACAGATGGTTTGAAAGAGGAGTAAAAGAAGCCATCTATGCAAAAGTAGAGAAACCATCGCTAAACGGAGGAGGAGGTCTGAGACACCACTTATCTCCAATTTACAATGCTGCCCTTTCATCCCTTCAGGAGATTCAACAATCTAACCTCAGAGAACAACTGTTCACAAATGGCCTCCTGTGACTCCAACAACAGTCGTTAAGACTCAATAGAGCACTAACGAAGTCCTACCCTACTTCCCACCAACGACTGTCACTCCAACGGCAGTCGTTGGCACTTGGAGCACAAAGGGTGTCAGTGACATCATCGGCCTTGTGAGAGGTTAAATTCCTGGATCTCTACACCAGATAGCTGGACCAGTCCCAGCCTGGTCAGATGCGTACATGAACTGATGAAGCCTCTTGGATGAGAGCTGAAACGTCTTCCTAGACAAATAACCAAGTCCAGTTGCTTTTGACTGAAATTGCTTTGGGGATAACGATGATCTCAACAAAGGAGAACATTCACAGGCTTATTAGTAATAGTCTCACTGTTACTCCTGATGATGCCGAGGACACTTCCTAGTGCCTAGAAGGAGAGACACCCCCCCCCCCTTTTTTTGTATATTACTTCTCAAATTATTTTATTTATTTTTGCTATTAGTTGTATTTATTTATTTAATTATTTATTTTAAATTTTTATGTATTTATTTTTTACCGTGCCTATCTACTTTTGTTATATGTTGTTATATAAGTTGTTTGGTTGGTTGTTGTAGTCGTGTCTGACATGGGTAGTTGGGGGGATGGCGGGGTCTGTGTTGTTTTTTTTGTTTGTTTGTTTTGTTTTTGTCTCTCTCCCCTTTTGACTTAAAGGCAGACACACTGTACGGCTGTTATGATTTTTCTTGTGCTCTTGTTTGCAAATCTAATAAAAAAAATCTGGAAAAAAAGAATAATTCTTGCTGTTTGATTTCATGTTGGTGATCTAATTGATTAATTGACAAGACAAGATGGCTTTGGCTTTATTATTTTTCTTTATCCGAAGCGAGGGTCTAAGGATAGAGGGATACAAATTGTAAAGCCCCATGAGGCAAATTTCTGACTTGTGATATTGGGCTGTATAAATAAAACCGACTGGAATTTAATTATACATAAAATACAATAAGGTACAACAGAGTAGTAGAAACTGTGAAACATGCAGCAGAGCATCCTGTTGACCCAAGGTATTTTACTCTGTGTATAATTTTGTTGTTCTGCAGAGATCCCTGGTTTTTTGTCGGAGGATGAGTGCCGTGTTGTGATGCAGCTTGCACAGCTAAGGGGTCTAATGGAGAGCCAGCTAATGGTGCAAGATGGCCAGGAAGAGCTGGCCAAGGAGCTCAACCTCAGCCCAGAGGAGATCTTCAACCTCCTTGATATCAACCAGGATGGACAGTTGCAGCTCCATGAGGTGTATGTCATATTTGTGGATTGTGAGCATGTACTGTTGAGTTGCAGTTATTGGTTCAGGGCTGGTTAACTCCGGCCTTCACTGTCCTGCCTCCAATAGATACTGACTCATTCTCGAGTGAGGGACGGCATCTGGCTCACACCAGAGAATCTGCGAGAGATCTATGTTGGGCTCAAAGCTGACAAGGATGGTGATGGTAAGAGGTCAACTTTGTACAAAAATGCATCTGTTTGTATAAAAATTAATTTGGAAACATTATTTGTGTTACACATTAGTTCATGTGTATGTCGGTATATGTAGTCTAATTTGTGGGATAATCTTGAACATTTTTGTACATAAAAATGTGACCTGTAAACCAGTTTTACAACACCAGGAGGGACAGCACTGGTAGATTTGGGCATATTTTTTAGTGTCAAAACCAGTTAAAACACAGTACAAAAGGGGAACTATTGATTGCACTGCATACCTCAGTAGTGTTCGAAACAAACCCGTGTTTAAAGCATACATAATGTTGTTCCCAACCATTTTGACTTGTGACCCTTCTTTAAAGGTGGGTCTAGTATGGACAAGAGAGTAATTTGTAGAGGCATATTCTACATGAATCCCACCTTGAACTCATATTAGCTTCAATTTAAACCCTGTTTCAGGAATGCGTCAGGTTTCTGCCTAGAAAGGGCTGAACACACATGAAAACTCTTCATGATACTATTTATGGTAACAATAATGAGAGAAATTGTCAGTAATGCAGGAAATGAAGACTTACAGAAGGTATCAGAGTAATATGTAGCAAACATTTTCATATTCTGGACAGGTTTGCTGAGTCTAGAAGAGTTCAGGCTTCTGAGCAATGATGCTTTCCAGCGCTTCCTGCTGCAGCGAGGGGTGAAGAGGAGTCAGCTGGTGAGAAACAGCAGACACACCTGGCTGTATCAGGGCAAAGGAGCACACCAGGTCCTTCAAGACATCAAGGCGAGGTAACCATGTCCTCTGACTGTTGTAGTGCCATGATGAACTATATATACCGTATTTTTTGGATTAAAAGTCGCTCCGGAGTATAAGTCTCACCAGCCGAAGATGCATAATAAACATATATAAGTCGCACTCGAGTATAAGTCGCATTTTTGGGGAAATTTATTTGATAAAATCCAACACCATGAATAGACATTTCATCTTGAAAGGCAATTTAAAATAAAAATAGAATAGAACAACAGGCTGAATAAGTGTACGTTATATGACGCATAAACAACAAACTGAAAACGTGCCTGGTATGTTAACGTAACATATTACGGTAAGAGTCATTCAAATAACTATAACATATAGAACATACTATACGTTTACCAAACAATCCGTCACTCCTAATCACTAAATCCAATGAACTCTTCTTCCTCGGTGTCATTTCTGAACAACTCCGCCAACTCCTAGGGTGGACATAGCGCCGCTTAGCTCAAGCATTGGCAGGTAGCATCTTTATTTCACAATGCACTTCTGCCATGACCCGCCCCCGCTGAATTTTGATTGGTTGACATGTGTGTGACGATTGCTGATATACGCTTAGTCTCTTACGTGACTGAGATAAATAATAGCCCGGGCTATTATTTGATATTTTACGGTAATGTGTTAATAATTTCACACATAAGTCGCTCCAGAGTATAAGTCGCACCCCCGGCAAAACTATGAAAAAAACTGCGACTTATAATCCGAAGTTTCTCCCAGACATCTCAACTTTTTTTCTTTACCTTTCTTTAACAAAGAGTGACTCGCCTCACTCGGCTCCCGCAAGCATTAGTTGACCTCAGTGAGCCACTCCAGGTGGTTCGCTATGAGGAGGGAGGACACTACCACGCCCACCATGACAGCGGCCCTGTGTATCCTGAAACAGCCTGCACACACACGCGCCTAGCAGCCAACACATCCACTCCTTTTGAGACGTCCTGCAGGTGAGATCACTGAGGTGCAGTGTTGATTGAAGCATTTCTCAACAATAATATCTGTGAATTCATCCGTGCAGTGTGATTACTAAACTCCATTGTGATGTTAGTTTGTGCGATTCCACAATCTGGAGAGATAGTGTGCTTGCAAAGTGTTTGTGTTTGCTTGTTTGCATCCTAAATCTGTGTTGCACACCTAGGTACATCACAGTTCTCTTCTACCTGAACTCTGTTGAGGGGGGCGGGGAGACCGCATTCCCTGTGGCAGACAACAGGACCTATGATGAAGTGGTGCGTAATTGTGTGTGGGTCTGGAAATATGCAGGGAGAGCCCTGCAAAAGTACTCTGTACATACTGTGCTTGTCTTTGATATCTGCATTAACTCACGTTTGTCAGTGAGTGTATGGCTCTGACATTAAGCAAACTGTGTCACTGAGTTTGAGTGTGCTTTAGTCTCTCATACAGAATGACGTTGACCTTTTGGACACCAGAAGGAACTGTGACAAGAGTAACCTGAGGGTGAAGCCTACCAAAGGGACAGCTGTTTTCTGGTACAACTACCTTTCTGATGGAAGAGGTAGGATTCCCAATAAACTACATGTATACTAAAGACAATATGCTAACATGATGTTTATCAGGTGGAATGTTTATTACAGTATGTTCGCAATCTTAGTTTGGCATGCTAGTATTTGCTATTTAGCACTAAAAACAAAGCCCAGCTGATGGGAATGTCAATAGCTTTGCAGCTAGTTGGACCTAAACCAATGAGGTGGAGAAATTAACCTTATGGTAGCATTAGATTAAAGTCAGAGGATCACCAAAGCCATTTGGATACATTATCCAGGAACCATGAATGTTTACATAAAATGTTGTGCCAATCTAGAAGATGTTGAGACCTTTAAAGTGTTTCCAAGTGAAAGTTTCTGATATCACCAGATAAAAAGTTTGAGGTTCACCAACATTTTTATCATAATCCATCCAATAGTAATAATATAACAATAATAATAATAATAATAATAATAATAATAATAATAATATTACTAAATCAACTCAGATGTTAGTTGGGAGAGTAAAACAAGTAATTCAACTTGTTTGATATCCATAATATCAATGTGAATTTAAAAAAGAGATGGACTTTGCAAACTGTTGCAAAATATCAATTGATTTTTTTTCTCCAAAGGTTGGGTGGGAGAACAGGATGAATACGCTCTGCATGGAGGCTGTGTGGTCACCCATGGCACTAAGTGGGTCGCAAATAAATGGATCAACATTGATCCAGATTACGAGCGGCAAGCTCGCTACCAGCAGCTGGTTTCCCAGCAGCCAGAGGATGAGGATGATGAAGGTCTGACTCTGAACCCGGACATACAGAGTTCTGATATCCATCAAGACTTGTAGCTCCAAAACCAAATTTATATTTAAATAAAATCTACCTAGCCTTCCTCGGTCCTGTGCACAACTACTTTGGCAACATCCTCTGTGGCCCGTTATGTCAAGACAAGATTTTTTCAGGGAATGACGTCACAGTGGCTTTATGCAACTGTAAAGAGATGTTTTTGGTAAATATTGCCTGGATATTGTTATCCTGTATTTTTTTTTATCTCCCATAATTTCCCAGGTTAGGAATGTTGCACTAGAAGCTCATTTAAGGAGTTGAGACAAAAAATTTCCTTTGCATGCATTAGCTTCACAGATTTTACTGTTGCTATGAGCAGAAATTGCACTTGAAAATTGAAATGGCTTCCGTAAACATTTCAATGTCCTACCTTGTTCTTGCTGCCATTACCAAAAAGGCTCACACATTGTCAGTGTGATGCATGTTGTCTTGTATTTATTCCTCATTATTTTCTACCAGATTCTTCTTGAAGGGTATTGTTTGTTTGGATGTTTCATTTTATTGATATATTTTTTTCTCTAAAAATGCACTGCATCACTCTGTCACGTTGAATAAAGTTGAATATATCTCAACAATCGTCTAGATTCTATTCATTTACAATTATTAAATGAAGACAAATTTCACAAAAGCACTTATATTCCCCCCAGTAGATGTTGAGATAATTTTTCCATCTTGAGTGCTGTTTGGTTGAAGTCCTTAAAGTTTGGTGCTGCTGTATGTGTCCTGAAATCAATAGAAAAGGATTTAGTCAAACTGACATTATTAAATGTTGTGTAACATTGGGCCATTAAACTGAACACCAGCTGTGTATACTTACCACTGAGGGCTCGTATCTGGGGAACGATGTCGCTCCACGATGGTCCAGACAGTAGAGCACAGCATCATGAACAGAGACAAAAAGACGTCTCTTTGTAATCGACTCTGAGAAAAAGTCGGCAAGCTCTAATTGTTCCACCACAGAGGCTGAGGAGAAAATAGTTTACAGGCAAATTACCACCACGATGACCCTATTCATGTAGTACAGCCTCTACAAAGCGAGTGTTCACGTACCTTGACAACCAGCTATGTAGATATCTATGTCAATCTCACTGAAGTCATGGAAAACCTGTCAGTAAAGCAAACATGGAATATTTATCCATATCAAAAGCCACTGCGCCCACCTTTCCCATCAGGTGCTACTATTCCTAAATAGCCTAAAAATCCATCTCACAGTCAATCATCATGGTTCATTTATGAGTAGAACTATGTGTATCTACAAGTTCATAAATTCCCATTTCAGCGACATCAACAATTGCCAAATTAAATCAAAATCAGTTTGTTTGTTTCAAAGACGCCATCTTACCAATTCTTACAAGGACCACGATAGAAAACATTTTGCTCCATTGTATTATTACCCTTGAAAATTTAACTATGTCAGGACCGGGTGATTGCAGACCTGTGTTTATTTATTACCTTTATTATTGTCAGACAAATCAATCTATATATTAACATTGTAAAATGTTTTGTTTAACAAAACTCCTTGTAACAATTTCCATGGTAACCTGTAAACAATGCTTTTGTTAATGTTTCTCGAATTACACTTAATATTTACTAAAAGGGATTTTCTCCTTAAAAACATATTCTTATTTTCAGGCTCATTTTGTATTTGGTTGTTTTGGGAAATGACTGCAGTGACACTTTTTTATTTTTATATAGTGTAGTTGTGACATCACAACTGTACAGAAGTCCTGACAGATCATTTAAAGACACAGTTTCTGAATATTGGCTGTGTGCATTTCTCTGTAGATTGAGCATTTTGATACATTTACTGTATTTATATAGCACCTCAACCTCCTTTATATTAAAAAAAGACATGGAAATTATTTTATTAGACTATGGGACCTTTATAAACATCATTCGTCATGTCTTAGCCTTCATTCAAAGGATATTTGTCCCTTCATGACTTACATTTTTCATGGTCTTGATAGCCACTGTGTCAATGAAATTAGCCGTCGAGAGGTCGATAATGATGGAGTGAATGTCCCAGGTCCATTTGCCCAGTGACCCAAGTGAGACCCGCTCCAGATCACGGCTTAGTGTGTCCTCACTGCTGGAGCCCAGAGTTGTGGTGTCCCCATCCTGCAGCTCAGACATCGACCCTAAGCTGGTGCAGTCTGGTTCTCCTCCTTTCAGGTATTCCCATCTGGATGGGCCGTCTGGTGTTCGAGGAGTAGTTGGGATGACAAACACTGTCCCATTCTCACGTTCAGTCCAGCCCTGCTCTTCCTCGTCTGTAAAATTCTCACCCACACGTGTGTCCCTGCAGCGGCTGGCCTCTTCCTCCACAGAGAACAAAGGTGCTCCAGACAGCTGTTTAGTTGCCCTCTGTGCCTGTCTCTGCAGAGTGGTAGGAAAGAAATTATTGAAATATCTGCCATACTAGAGTATGTTGACTTTTTGACTGATCCGGTTCTGTAGTTCTGTCTAGGATTCTGTCCACAGGATTTAGTGCCAGTTTTCTTCACCGTAATCCCTCAAATGTTTCAGTAAACAAACCCCCCTTCTGCAGTGTATGCTGTTGTATGTTGCCGTCTGGATGTTATACATTTCCAGCATATCTACCTCTTTCTTGGCTTGCCTTTTTGCCCGTCTCTCAGCCCTCCTTTCCCTGCGTCTCTGTTTGGCCTCCTGTCTTCTCTTATAGATAATCATTTTACTGATATCCAGCCCGCTCTGAAAACAGATCATGAAGAAAAAAAACAGCATAAGGTGCATCTTATAAACATATCAGAAAGGAAATAAATAGAAATTGTTGCTTTGCTAAAGAAGAGAGGGTAACATTCTTAGACTTTGAGATGAGATTAGAGCTGAAAGAATTAGCCAATTAACTGGTTAATCGATTGCTTTCAAATAAATGGACAAGTATTTTGCTAATAAATGAATTGTTTCTGTCAGTTTTCATGCAAAAATGCTTAACATGGCTACCCTAAAATGTATTTGGTTCTTGGACTGATGACAGTCAGATAAAACAAGGAATTTGAAGGCGCCAACTTCAGATCAGTAGAGATCCTCAGATTACTACTCATTAATGAAAATAACCATTAGTTGCAGCCCTAGAATAAATAGTATTGTTAGGAAAGAGAACAAACCTTTTCTTTCAGAGCCTCAAGGTAGAGATCAGCATTCGCAAAATATACTGTAGCAGAGGAGCGAAATATAGTAACACCTGGAATCTCTCTTGCCTGCCAAACAGCAAAAGAATTATTAGCTTTTTTTGCAGTGAAGGTAGAAAAGCTTTTATGTATAGTTTCCCATCTTTCTGTTTCACCTCTCTGTGGGTCTCTATATCGACGTACAGTTCTGTACCTGGAACATTTCCAAGAACAGAGTATGTTGGTCTAAATGGAATGAAAAGCACAAAACTATAATGTGTGCATTATGTTTTTGTACAGTATTTTGTCTTATCTGGCAGATTTTGCAGCCTAACATTAATTACTAACATTGCCACACATGCACGCATGCAGGCATGCACACACACACACGCACACACACAGTAGGACTATGTATATATACTATGATGAGCTGCAGTGGAGTCTTACAGCTGAGTTCTGAAGATAACCGTCAGCAGAGCAAAGATGATTGATGCCGCGAGGCCCAGATCCAGATTGAGCATCAGCGTTGACACCCAAGTAACCAACCACACCACCTGGGAGATGACATTATTAATTTTTTAGTGTGATGATGAAAAGTACACAATAATAATGACACTTCTCCAGGTTCAACAACACAGCTACTTATGTCACTGTTGCGGCTTTTAAGGGCATTAAAACAATCTCTCACCAGATCAATCTTGCTGCTTTTCCACAGTGTAACAATGTCGTAGTGCTGCTTGAACATGCCTTTCAGATTTACAAAGACGATCGCTGCAAGGACAGCCTAAAACAAGCACACCCAAGTATGACGTGATTAATCAGATGTGCGGACAGAAGTGTAAATAAAGAAAATATTAATAAAATTCATGACACAAAACATGCCATGCATCATAAATATTTACTGCAAATCTACTTTAGAGTAAAGATAAGTGGAAGAGCAACAGAACCTTTGGCAGCTCCTGGAACAAGGGTCCAAGTTTCAATATAGTCACCAACACAATTAGAGCTGAAGCCACTCCAGCCATCTGCAAAAACAACACAAAGTTTGGTGCTGGTTTTATTAAAACATTTGTGTTCAGTGGGCAAGTTAACTTTCATTTGTTTAGCAAAGATTAATTAAATCAATTTTTGGAAAATAGATTGATAATATGCCAGCAGGAGGTAGAGCAGGTCGTTCCAATAGGTAGACTGGCGGTAAAATCCATGGGTCCCTGTGCAAGATGCATCTGAATGATTAGATTATATCCTGATGAGCATAAGTGTATGAATGTGTCTGGGAATGAGTGAATGTGTCGAGTACGTACGCCTACAGAACTGTGTGTCTGACAGGGTGGTCAGCAACACTGAGGCCCCACAGGGGACTGTCCTCTCTCCCTTTCTCTTCACCCTCTTTATCTCAGACTTGAACTATTGCATTGAGTCCTACCACCTTCAGAAGTTTTCTGATGACTCAGCAATAGTTGGCTGCATCAGAAAGGGGGATGCAAGTGAATACAGGACTGTTGTGGGCAACTTTGTCACTTGGAGAGAGCTGAATCATCTGCAGCTCAACGTGACTAAAACAAAGAAGCTCGTAGTGGATCTGAGGAGGGTGAAAACACCTGTGACCCCTGTCTCCATCCAGGGGGTCCTGTAGAGGAGTATAAGTACCTTGGTGTGTACTTCAATAATAAGTGGAACTGGACTAGAAATGCAGAGGCTGTCTACAAAAAGGGCCAAAGTCGACTCTTCTTCCTGAGGAGGCTGAGGTCCTTTAACATCTGCCGGACGATGCTCAGGATGTTTTATGAGTCTGTTGTGGCCAGTGCGCTCTTCTTCGCTGTCACATGCTGGGGCAGTGGGCTGAAGGTCGCAGACACCAACAAACTGGACAAACTGATCAGGAGGGCCAGTGATGTCGTGGGGGAGGAGCTGGACACCCTGACCACTGTGGCAGAGAGGAGGATGCTGTCCAGGCTTTGGTCCATCCTGAACAATGTCTCCCACCCTCTCTACGACACAATGGCCCAGCAGAGGAGCACCTTCAGCCGAAGACCCAGATGCACCAGAGAGCACCACAGGAAATCTTTCCTGCCTGTGGTCATTAAACTATACAACGCGATACTAGGAGAGTGGGATTGGTACTGGTATCTTGTATATATTTCTAAAAAGTTTTTCTAATATATGTTTTGTCTGTATAATATTTGTTGTTTGTATATCTGGAGTATATAATTTCCCCCTGGGATTATTAAAGTATTTCTGATTCTGATTCTGAAGTAGTGTAAAAAATGCTTTAGTGGAAGACCAGAAAGGTGTTATATACTATATCCATTAATTCATTCATGTTTTTTATTTCTGTATGGGATTACAAGACACCACTATTTAAATTACATCTTCCAATCTTGCATGTACAAAACATGTGGAAAAATATACAAAAGCATGTAAACCAATAACCGCAATAACAAAAACAAAAACAAACAAAAAAATAATATTTTTTTTCACATAAAAACAAATATCTCCAGATTATTTTAGAAAAGGGCTTTTTTCTTTTTCTCCCAGGTGTTATCCAGACATCTGGAGTTACATATAACATGAACAGCCATCACACTCTTTATGCATCATCCATATTTACAAAATCAATATCTGTTTTTATCTTTTTGAACGGTGCATCTACAGGTACAAGTTCATTTACTACACATTTTTCAACTTTCAAAATTTAGTGGTACTGTAGCAGCTATCAACTCTTGTGTCCAATAATTAATTGATTTGGTATAATGTTTAGACTGGTGCAGTGCCTGATCGGGGCTGATTGCTTGAGTCCTGGTATTGCTGCTTGCAGCGCTGTCGAGGGGTGTGCCCATGCAGTCATTAACATATATAGCTATAAAAACATGCATCTCTCCCTCAATAAAAAGAAACTGTGTGTGTGTGTGTGTGTGTGTGTGTGTGTGTGTGTGTGTGTGTGTGTGTGTGTGTGTGTGTGTGTGTGTGTGTGTAGTTGGGATTTAGGTGAAACTGAAGATGAAGTCCATTTCATGTTTTATCTCTCATTACATGGTGAATTGAGGGAAACTTTTTTTCAGTAAAATCTCAGTTTCGAATTTGTAATGAGTTCTTCAAGATGAATGCTTATTAAAAACCTGAAATGTGTTTTTAAAGGAAAACTTTTCGTGATCCTGATTTCATTTGTAGAGCATGGGGTAGTTATGTTGCTGCATAATACATTTTTGAAGCTAAAAACAACAGTGCATGTTCTAGTACTGTACCATCAGTTTTGAATTTCCACATGCTTCTTATGTACATAATGTGTTTATATTTTATTGAACATAATTTCCTTTTTACCCTACGTCAATCATCCTTAAATAGGTCATATTCATGGCATATTTATAGTCCATCTACTGCATGTTGTATGTTCACAGTACTTGTGAGGTCATGCTGATGTAATGCTGTTACCTCTGTTACTCACTCACTTGTGTTTTTCCTCCGGTGGTCTCTTGGATAAGACTTCGAGACATGGAGGAGCAGACAGAGAAGCACTGGAAGAATCCTCCCACTGCATTACTGAGACCCAGCGCCACCAGCTCCTGCAGCAGTGTGACGACAGACACAAGAATGAGTAGGCACAGACAGAGAGAAAGGATTATCTGCAGAATTAAACAGGTGTTTGAAGAGTTGTGGTTTACCTGGTTACTGTCCACCTTATATCCATGTTTCAGTGCAAATGTTTTGCCAAGTGAAATAGATATGGCATATCCAACCATGGCCAACGCAAAAGCATCACCAATAACTTCCCCAAAAAGACTCCCGTCCGGTACACTGGGGGGACTTAGACTGGTGCACAGGTAGAGAAGGACATGAGTTAGTACTTGACAAGCTGTGAAAGTGACTCAACAAATAATCACAGCAGTATAAATTAAATCCTAATGCTTACCCACTAGGAATTTCTCCAACAACTGAAATAGTGTAGTTGCTGTTCAAGTGGGTATAGGCTGATATCAATGTTCCTGCCACAATCTAAAGCCATCACAGAAAGCATACAGATTATAAACACTTACACAACACAACACATTTCAAACGCTCAATCATTAAACATCTGGCAAATCATGTGCTAGATGTGAACCTAATTATTAGCCATTAATATCACATTTTTGCTTTGAACTGCAAAAATGTAGAGGGCACTACTGCTGATTCAGCTGTTTGGCTTCACCGTGTGTGTGCTTTTTCAGTGCTGCAACATCAGCAGCAGCACAGAGTGCAGAGTTGTATGTACATAAAGAGAGGCCAACGAGTGTGTCCTCTTATCAACTGACTGTGATGAGCTCCACTGGGATGGGTACTGGCAGCTTCGGACTGAGAAAAGAGTTGAGCTCCTTGGATACAATTAGAAATACCATGGACACAGCGCTGACTAGCAGTGTGGGAAGATGAGTGTGTGGCAGCAGGGAGCAAACATCCTTCAGAGTCTGAGAATGGAGAAAGGAAAAGCAGGATTTGGTTATGGCTACTGCACATGTTAAAACATGCATTTTTAGCTGCACACATCTAATGGTTTGGTCATTTAAAGTCATAATAAAGTAGAGATGACATTTCAACCTTGTTAGCTTATTCTACAATCTATAATCTATGTACACTGATCTTACAAGAAAAAAAACATTTAGATTGTAGGTCCATTGTTATTTTTAGTTCTTGAAATACTCTTTCCCTGTTTATATGTATGTCCCATAATAATCAAATGATTAAAATGATCTGCTCATTGCCAAAGCTGCTGCTACAACAGCTGTGCTGTAACAGATAATGTAATCAGATCAGTGCTGCTGTGTCAACAAACACACAGCAATCAGAACAAAATAAGTGACAGTACTCACATACACCAGTGACAAGGGACCACTAGACCGTGTTGGTGAAACTCCAAAGATGTACTTCAGTTGTGCCACCACAGCATGGGCTGAAGCAGCTGTTGTGTAAGCTCGCACCAAAGGTTCAGACAAGTACGTTCCCACAAATCCAAACTTTACCAAACCCAGTGCCACCTATGCAAACAACAATTTATGTATATATGAGTTTAGCAGCTGTAACAACAACATTATACATTATCATATCTGGGGGACGTTGTGTTCAGACCTGAATAAGTCCTCCGAGGACAGTTGTAGCAGCCGCCACCTGCACCCTGTATGAGTCCCGGGCAGTTATGTCCACCTCTGCAGTGACGTTGGTCCCATTTCTTATGAGGAAATTCATGTCCGGAGCAAGTCTCTCTGTCACGCTACCCACCATGATGCTGAGGACAGTAAATGTACCTGAACACAATGAATGTTATTACAGAGGTTATAATGGCCATGGCAATGGCCATCTTCTTTCCTGCTCTCTACTTACCGACTGAGATATGGCGTGATGTTCCAAAAAAGAAGTAGATCAATGCTGGATAGAGGGACGAGTAGAGCCCAAATACAGGAGGTACAGAAGCCAACAATGCATATGCCAAACCTGTGAAAAATTAAATATTCTTTAAAGGGAAAGTACCTTATTAAATTATATTTGGTTAGGTTAGGTTTTAATGATATACTCTTAAGTCATGAAATTCACTCAACATACGATGCCTATGAGAAAAAAAATACTTTTTTTCTTTTAATATTGTTGATATTTACGCTCAAGATTAAGGACTATTGTCATACCTTGTGGCAGGTGCATTATACCCACGCTGATGCCGGAGATGATGTCTGGCATGCCATAGTCCCACACTGAGTACTTGGGAAGCCAGTACAACACA
The DNA here is from genome assembly GCF_963691815.1 of Echiichthys vipera. Classification (NCBI taxonomy): domain Eukaryota; kingdom Metazoa; phylum Chordata; class Actinopteri; order Perciformes; family Trachinidae; genus Echiichthys; species Echiichthys vipera. Next base: position 25,483,629 of record NC_139825.1, on the reverse strand, counting down.
GGCAAGCTGCTCACCACACTTTGTTTTAGTTTGGGTACTGTACATCTGGAAGATATTTGAGGAATACAGAGAGACAAAAGCGTAAGGCTTTTTATTGGCTATTTTACAGCATGTATTAGCAGAAGATGGGTCTCTGGCTATCTTTGACAAGAAGATCAGACGTCAACAGTCCAGTAAATGTCAAAGTTACATGATCAAGCCATAAAATGGGACTTACCTTAAGGAGTCTTTGAGCCGTTTAGTTAGAGAAGGGTGAGTGTCGGAGTATGTTTTTCTCTGCGTTACCTCTTCCAGTCTCTCCTCATCAAGCACTTCCCGCTCAACTCTGTATTTTCCAAATCTGCGAGTAGAGTCCATTGGGCTGAATCTATCAAAATCTGGGCAACTTAATTTTTTTACTCTTTCCTACTGATGCTTCTGTTCCACTGTCACAAGAACAACTGTATCTACATATGTACATCATATTGCATTAATGGTTAACTATAGTCAGGATGTTGTGGGCAGAGCCTCTACATGACAACTATGGCTGACCGGAAGAAGCAAAGCATGTAATTATGATGTTAAAGAGGAAAAAGATTAACTCTGTTGAATTTCAATGGATGTTTAACAGGTGTCCCTCCCATCCTTCCTGGTTGTTTTTCCATTCACTAGCTAAAGTAAAGCTAATGAACCGTGAAATGTCACCGTCAGCACAAATTATAGGTCAAGTGAGTCAAGTGATGGCTACTTTTGAACAAAATACAAAATAATTTTCTTAAAATGACACTAGTGGTCCATTTATATTCAACACAATGCTGGCAAGTTAAAAAGTAAAATGTATAAATATATTTAGTTTACAAACTTTATTATAGTTGGACCAACAGGCTCAAGCATTAATCAAATTCACAGTAAGAGCCAAAGTCAGATTTTTGCCGCATGTGAGCAAATAGTATACTGGGCCTTTAAGAGAGTGCCGTCATGAAATCTGAATCCGAGCTAGGAGCAATGTTTCATTTCAGTCATTCCAGAGCTGCACACACGTGACCGAGGCAAACTCACTGGAACGGACAATTACTTTTATCACATAGTACAACAAAATGCAGATGAGTCAAATTAGGAATGTCAAAATAATTCCCAATATTTGTCACTGTCTTGGCTTGAAAAACAGCTCTATCCTAATCACCCAAACCATTCTGACCTACTTGCTGCCTGCCACAACACTGTCTATTTTGGGTGAGTAGCTCAGGGGGCCACAGCAGTGGAGGGGCACATATCTTTGTCTCTTGCAATTGCTCAGACCCTCTCTAAGACCTGCAGCTGACACATTCGGCAATATTAACAACACATGAACAACGTGGACATTTACTGGTCTGTTTAGACCAAAAGCAACAGAGGAGCTGATGACTATGGTGAGGCTATTTCAAGGGAATGCTGTATGACATGGACAGATGTAGTGCTAACTTGTAGGAGTGTAAGTTATGTGGACAATAGTGGCATTTTTCTGTATTTGTTATATCTAAGGCTAATTAAGAAATTGTTTTTTAGAATAAGAGCTGCTTGAATTTGAAGTTTATGAAAGTATCCTTAAAAGCTTTGCCATTACCATTATAAGGATGTGGTTTTATATGCTTTAATGGTTAACCGATTGTAATGTTACATTTTTGCTTGTGGTTAGTCAAGTGATAAAATAATTAAAATATTTATCTACATTTTGATTCGGTCAGGATATCTAAGATTGACAATTGTGCAAAAAATGGACAAAAAAATAAAATAAAGTTAAGAGTTGATTTGACGAGCAGTTTTAGTATTATATGGTCACACTAGCCTGTGCTTATTAAACTGCAGTTTGATGTGATAATACAAATTTCCCCCTGGGATTATTAAAGTATTTCTGATTCTGATAATGATGGCTGCTCAACATTTGTTTCTGTTTGTTTTCTTACAGAGACAACATCCTGACCAGTTGTGATTGCAGAGCGCATAAAACTTCCTGTGTGACTTTTTAAATTGTATTGTGAATATAAAACATTTTATTGTTACCAAAAAGTTAAGGCAAAATGGATCTTACAGTTAAACATGGGCTGGTGCTGCTGGACCAGCTGAGGAAGATGAGGGAGAGTGAGCATCTGACAGATGTGGTGCTGGTTGCCGAGGGCATCAGCTTTCCCTGTCACCGGGTCGTTCTATCCGCCTTTAGCCCATACTTCCGTGTAATGTTCACATGCGGCCTGCGTGAGTGCAGCAACAGAGAAATATTCCTGCGTGACACCCCTGCAGACAGCCTGGCCCTCCTCTTGAACTATATGTACTGCTCAGATCTTCCTCTCACTAATGCCAATGTACAAGGCATTTCTATTGCAGCTTTTCTCCTGCAGATGGATGACGTCTTCACTCGCTGTCAGCAGCACATGACCGAGAACATGGATGCCTCCAACTGCCTTGGTGTGTATTACTTTGCCCGTGACCTTGGTGCAGAGGAACTGGCTGATCACGCTCAGCGCGTCTTGAGACAGCACTTTGTCCAAGTTTGCCAAAATGAAGAGGTTCTGGAGCTGGAAGCCCATCAGCTGGGAAAGCTCCTGACTTCTGATGACCTAAATGTTTCACGAGAAGAAACCATCCTAGACGTGGTCCTTCGCTGGGTCAAACACAGCACACTGATGGATGGAGAGGTCCGTCTTCTGCACCTTCCAGAGCTTCTGAGGAAGGTCCGTCTGCCTCTGATTAGCTGTGACTATTTAAGAGAGGCAATGAAGAGGAACACAGCTCTGCTGGCTGATGCTGAATGTCTAGAGATGATCAATCAAGCCTTGGAGGCCACAGCGATGCATCCCTCAGCGGCACCACGAAAACTTAAGCTGCGGTACGGCATGGAGACCACAGATCTGCTGCTCTGTGTTGGAAATGACGGCGGTGGGATTAGGTCAAGATATGGCAACTATAGTGAGCGGAGCTTTTGCTTTGCCCCATCGACTGGCCGAACCTACTACATCACTTCACCTCGCTATGCAGAGGCCCTGGGGTATGTGTGTGCCGGGGTTGTAACTGAAAAAAATGACATTATAGTGGCAGGAGAAGCAGGTGCTCGCAGAATGGCCCGACAGAAGGACATGCATGTTGAGATTTACAGGTAAGATATTACATGACACATCTGATGACTCAGATGTCTGTTGACTCAGATGACTGTTTGTACATACAGGTGGAACTGATTATTATCCTGGGTCGACAGGTACAAAATAGAAGCCCAAGGAAGCTGGGAGCGCCTGACGTCAGCGGAGTACCGTGATTCATATGCTCTGGGGTCACTGGGTGACACTCTGTACCTGCTGGGTGGGCAGATGAAGCTAAAGAACCAGTTTCTCATCACTAACTGTGTGGAGCGATGGTCTCTGCAAGGAGGACCCTGGCGCAGTGCAGCACCCCTGCCTATGCCTTTGGCCTATCACAGCGTGGTCAAGATGAAAGATCGCCTTTATGTATTAGGTGGTCGAACACCACAGGTGATGTCAAAACATCTGTACACATGGTAACTTCTTAGCAATTATTGTTAAATCTAGAAAATCAAACTTAATTAACACATTTAATTTGAGCTCTTACAGTATCCGTATGTGACTCCTCTCTGACTGCACCTGCTCTGCTCTGTCAAACCCTCCCTCCCCTTCAACCATCCAGTCATACCGGATGGATGATGAGCCTGACCGTCTTAGTAACCGCCTCCTGGAGTATGATCCAAACACTAATAAGTGGACAGAGCTAGGTCCCATGAGGTACTCAAAGTACCGCTGCAGTGCTGTTGTACTCAATGGTGAAATTTTCGTAATAGGTAAGATTATTTTTTATTTCAAATCTCTCTTGGTACGCAATACACAATACTGTGATGATTCTGCTACATAAATTGAACGGCATCTCTTCATGGAAGAATTGTTTTTTACAAAATAATGCTTTTTGTGATAAAAAAACAAAAAATTATTTTGCAGGAGGTATTGGATGTGAGGGTGGGGATTGTGGGCAATCACGCCGCTGCCTTGATGTTGTGGAGATCTACAACCCTGATGGAGATTACTGGAGGGATGGACCTCCTCTCCCATCTGCACAACTTGCACTGCGCACCAACGCCTCCAACGCAGGAGTGGTGGGAGGCAAGATCTATGTGTGTGGATACTACAAAGGAGCAGGTAATTTAAAAAATACCCATATTCAACAAATGAAAAGAGTTTGAACAATGTTTCCAAGTGACTGTATTACCCCTGTTTTTTATTTACCGTAAGATCGCCATGATGATATAACAAAGGACATTTTGGAGCTGGATCCATGGGAGAACCGATGGACAGTGGTGGCTCGGCACGCTCTGATGCATGACAACTATGACGTCTGCTTAGTGGCAAATCTCAACCCAAGGGGACTCATGTCCCCACCTGCAGACTTAGTTAAACAGTGACACCCCTGTCAGTTAAGGTCAAAGTCTGTGTGGGAAGATTAGAGAGGGAAATTATTAATTACTAATGCACATATTGCTGGGCCAAAGGCATTCATTTTTTTCAAGCAGAAAGGTTTTAGTGCCCTGCATGAAAGGGGATCTGTGGCTAATGATTTGCACATTGTTGAGAGGTTCATATGTTAATGAGAATAGAGAGATCATTTGTAAATACAATGTCATGAGATTGAAAAACGTTAGCCATAGTTAGAATCATGGCTGCAACTACCAATTATTTTCATTTTACTTTCATGTACAACAAAGACAAACAGCTAATTGTGACATTTGAGAAGCTGGATCCTGACGTTGTATATTTTTGCTTGAAAAATGACTGAAAGGATTATGTCGATTAATTTTCTGTCGATCAACTGATCGTTGCAGCTCTAGTTATAATTATGGTGTTTGATACAAATCATACAAGATGCTGGTAAGTATGTGGTCTGTTATTGTGGGGAATTACTCAAGCTTCATAATGGCTATAGTATACTGACATTGGTATACTAAAAGTATTAATCAATTTGTATGTTCTTTATTTTGGTATGCTTGCTAAAGCATAATAAAATGTTTTAATGCTAATAAACATGCACCTTAACGATATGGAGCATGGCTGTTTATTTTAATACAGACACTACATTCTTTAGTATATTTTAAATGTCAGTGCAGTACAAATACAGAATAAGTTCATATCAAAAAGTCAACAGACACTTAAGTGTTACAATAGTTCTTGTGAGGTGCAAAAATGTGAATTTGTGGGTCAGTGTGTACTTAACTTATTTGTCATTAGTAGCTTTTTACACCCTTCCACCATAAATATAAGACAAAAAAAATTTATCAATGTGTTCATTCTTCAAAACCTGAATACGTCTACAACTAATATAACATAGGTCACAAGTACATCAAACAATAAATATAACAACCATTTCTGGCTTTTACTCCAAAAACAAGAACACAGATGATTTAATCTTTCTTTACTCATCTTCTAAGTCTAACTCACTCACTATCCATGGTAAACAACTGCCAGAAGCCTGCAGGTTTCACTGGGGTCCCTGCATTGGACTCAGCTGGGAGCTTCTCTAAGTTGGGTTCGATACCTGTGATGCATCCGGAGCTGTTGCTGTCCTGAGACCAGCAGCTGAAAGGTGTGATAAAACATCTTTCAGCTCTGGATCTCTTCCCATTCTGGCTGGTTACCATGTTTGAATCACGACACTCGTAGAGCGGTGCTGAAACGTTTTGTTGTTCACGGTTCATGAGAGGTTGACTGTTTTCATCCGTGACAGTGCGCTTACTCCTTTGTGAGAGCACCAGAGGCCTCTTTTTATGCCTCCTATGGCCTCTCAGAGTGAGTTTCCTCTTCCCTATGATGCAGCTCGGACCCTGAGGGGGGACTTCAACCGGATGGCGTTCAAGGTTGGATGACTTATGTGCAAGATGTGTGCATTCAAGCTTGTTGCTCTGCAGAATGTTGGAGAATGACTGCTCCAGCCCTGGTGATGTCTGAATTGAGCTGTCCGTCACTCTCTCAGGGCTGGGTTTGGCTGAGTGCTCTGAGACTAAGGTACTGAGCAGCTTCAGAGCCTCTTCAAGCATATTTTTTTCTCTCTTCTGCTCCTCTCTAAGACAAACTAGACTAATTTTTAAGCTTGCCATATTTGAACCAAGTTCTGCTGCGTTGTTGCCACTCTAAATGGTAAGAATGAATGTTTATTAGCCACCAAAATTCGACTTTTACCTCACTGAAACTGCAGCAATCGTGACCATAAGCCATGCATACTATTCACCTTTTGCACCCTCTCCTCCAGTTTAGTCATCGTCTCTTTCTGGGAGGTCACTTTATTCAGCAGTGTCTCAAACTGCTGGGAAATGTCACTCTGAAGACTGCTGAGATTATCATGCACTGTGATGAATGGGTAAAAAAAATTGACAAAGAAATATTTCATATTAATGCACTGAAGTTTATACTACATACAATTTAAAAATGCATGGAACCATATTGTAATTTCCAAAGTTAGAGGAGATTATCGATGACCAATGATTAATCACTGGGCAAAGAGCACCATCTACTGGCATAACAAATGTTTGGTCAATGCCTTTTGTCACTGACTTAAGGAGGTATACAGTACACAGAGAGCAACTCCAGGTTCAATATGTTCAACAAAAATACACATCAATAAATTAGTAAACTTACATGTTGATACAAAATTGTCAAATTTTTCAAGGACTGTTTGGCACACAGCCGTATTTCTCTCTGTGCCAGCCACCAGCTGCTGGATCTGAAAAACACAGCAACATTTTTTAACATGTTAAAAATCTACAAAAGAGGAGCTGTATACTTAAAAAACAACATAATGGAAACATATCATCACTTACATTGTTGAGAGTTTCTCGAAAGTGATTACATTCTTTGGCTAAAAAGTCACTGTCAAAGCAAAGTGACACATGTAAAGATGTTGGAAGCGATTAGTCCTACTTCTTTTTTATAATCCCACAAGTATAAATCAAAGGTGAATTTCATGTTTTTCCATTGATACAGAAATGTACCTGTCTGTTTTTTCTTTTGCCCTTTTCCTGTCTTCTTCAAATTTATCCAGTATTCCAAAAGCTTTACTCTTGTCCTTTACGTCTCCAAACAGGAAAGGTTTAGCGTGATAACTGCTTGAAAACTTTGGGTCACTTCCCTAAAAAAAAAACATAATTTAAAAAATGAGGTTAAGAGACACAAGACTTTTTTTTTTACATAATCTGAGTGATGATTAACAAAACTGTATGCACATGGTCCTATACATGGGGTAAAGTTTTCTGACACGACAGTATACTGCATGTTATCCTCCATTTAATGCTATGAAACCGATGGCCTCTTAAATTACTGCACTCAATCATTATAGCCCATTTAATTTAAACTAAAGAGTATCACAATAATGTATAATGCACTATAAGAATACATTTGCTTGTTACTAAATATAGAAAAATCTATTGCCTCACCTTGAATATTGTCATACTGCTGAAACCTAAAAACATCTCATGTGTTGTGGTTGAAATGGTTTTATTTAATATATCTTCATATTGTTAAGGGGACACTCTTTTGGGATTTATATATTTTAAATATATGTAGTGTGTATAAAGTTACTAAAAGGAACAAAAGCAGAAAGGTGGTTGCGCCGCAATCATGTATTTTCTACTTTTCTCACAGTATACCCCTGCAAATATCGCCCTCAACTGTCCCATTACACCTGCTTATATTCATGTAAGTAATAATGTCATTAAACCAGAGGGCTTTGTCCATCCATTTCAGTACTCAAAGATATTACTGCATCACCAAAAACCACTTGTCAGATGACGCTGATAAATCTCACCTCTTGTGAACTGTGCTGGGATGTCCTGGATGACACACTCATATCTTGAGATGTGCCTTGAGAATTTTCAGGCCAAAACTGAGACCCAAAGAACAACTGAGAGTCTGTGAAACTGGAGTAGCCACTAGTAGACACATTTCTGTCGATTGTTTTGCCCCAACAAGGTTTGACGAGAAAAGAAAACACACAATTGGTTTGAGGCAAAAAACAGATGAAGTGTTGTGCAGATATCAGGTAAACACACAGACACACACAGAGAAAACATTGTTCTACAATCGGCTTAATGGTCGAATGTTATTACACTACTTTTCAGGGTTAGTACACCTTTTCCGAGGTCAAATTCAAGCACTTTTCAAGAACTTTCAAGGTCCATTTTCAAGCTTTTCCAGCCCCTTACAGTTGTGGTAAGTTACATATTTCTACAAATACAGTGAAAATGATCACTTCACTCTTTTGTTTTATTAAAATCATGTTAAAAGAGACGGTATTATGTTATAAACAACTGAAATTGTTTTCTTATACCATAAGGATAAGAAATTCAATTCAATTTTTATTATATCGCTAACAAATGTGGGTACTATTTCAAGCCTTTTCAAGCACTTTATCCAAAATTAAAGCACTTTTCAAACCTTGAAAACACAACATTAAAATTCAAGCATTTCCAAGGATCTCAAGCACAACCCTGCCTTTAAGATAACCACCTGCTTCCCGAAGGGATGCTCAGCATCTCCTTTATGTTCCTCATATGAGTCATGGCGTTTCTTTACCTGTTTGTAAAGATAACAAGTTAGGAGCAGGTTTAATAAGATGTTTCATCACAAGAGCCTCTGTTCAGCTGCTGGTAGATGTGTGGTAATGGTGTGAGTTAATTACAGTTAGCTAGCATTAACGCTAATCTAGAAATGGCTTCACTAGCTTAATTAAGCCAATTTAAACTAAAGTTACCATTAACCGTTTAGCTAGAAAAGCTCCTCAAACCATTACCACAGGCTTATCAACTTAAATTTAGCAGCGTACGCTTTAAATATAAGACATAAACATGTAGTAAATGGACTCACACGGTCCTCAGCAGCCGTGAGATGGACGTTGACACACGTAGTGAGCTCGCGAGGATTTAACTCTCCCGCCATGCGACCTCCTGGAACGAGGCTGGGGTGCATTCAGGGCCCGTCGAAAAAGTCCGAAACGGGAATTGAAAGATCCAAAACAAACGTCGAACAACCACTAAAAGATATACATCTGAGCATGTATTTACCTATGCTGTATAATAAATTTCTTATGTACATTTTGACACACGTGGCACAGTTTGAGAACCACTGGTTTAGAGAAATACAAACAAGCCAGAGTGTTCCCCCCCATCTCTCACTTAATGTCACAGTGCTGTACTCAAAATGTGCTTTAGTGAACAATATTTTAATTTTTAATATATTGTGTCCTCAGTGGGCCTTAAACACCTGAAAATTACTTGGACTGGTTATAGTGGCCCTTTAATTTAAATTAAACACCAATCCCTCCTTTATTTGCATTATAATAATAATATTATTTTTTTTTTATATTCATTATCATCCTTATTATGTTTAGTATTATAGAATTGAACATTTCAATATGTATTGTATTATTATTATGATTATTATATATATACTATTATCATTTTAATTGATCAATTGATTGATTGATTGATTGATTGATTGATTGGAATGTTTAATACAGTATATAAAATAGAAAAACACAAAAATAATTTAAGCAACAACAACAACAACAAAATCCAATTCACATATTCGACGTAAACAGAGTCAGGGTTTTATTTTGAAAGTCATGCCCGGAAGTGTGGCTGCTCAATGCGCGCTATGAGCTCCGCACCGTGGGACCTTCATGGACCTCCTGTGTGGTAGAAGTGCGGAGGTGTGCTGATGACAAAGCTGCAGAAACTATCAGTGAGATTGTGACAACACCTCTGCGGCGACTGAACCACACCTGGCACCGGGGGTTTGGCCAGAGCCGAGTGTTTCGCTGGTGAGTTAACTTTTAGTTATTAAGCAGCAGCTGCTCAGTGTGTGATTGTTCACAAACCCGATGAGATACACAGATTTAAATAGATTAGCAGATCTACCTGTGTAGCGCTGACAAAGCTATTTTAGCCCCGACTGCTACATCACAGCACAGTTACGACTTAACTTCCCCCAGTGACAGGTGCTAGCTACAGCAGCTACACACGTTTCCTTTTTTTGTGGGAGGTGATCTTTTTTTTTTCTTTATTGAACAATTTAAATGTACAAAAATACAGGGCATACAATAAGCAGCACATTGGTGACATACTTAATATACAAATCAAGGAGAATTAAAAACAATTAAATAAAAATTAAATAAAAAAATAGTTTAAAATAGGGGCTTTAGGGGGAAACTTTTCATAATGACTCAGTACTTTTTTTGTTTTTTTACCAAGATCAGAGATTTAAGCAAAGAGGTCAGTTCTAGGAGGAAAGGAGCAAATTTAGGTAGTGATTTTGCAATAAATAATAATTTTGCGTGTAGGATAACAAGGTTCCTCAGGTGTATCTTCTGGGCTAACATGGTAGAAAATAACATCTCTAAGGGTCAGAGAGTAGACAGAGTTAGCAGCATAAAAAAAAGATATTCAACATCACTCCAAAACTTCTTAGATATATCACAATAAAAAGACAGATGTGACATTGTTTCTGTATTGATTTTACAAAACGTGCAGGGATCATCAACATCTATAAACTTAGCAATGATACTACTAACTGAATATATGTTATGCAGTATTTTAAAATGTACTTCTTTAGCCCTGTATGCAATATTTGTAGGATAGAAGCAGCTGAACTCAAATCTCTCAACTGACGTCAGCACACGTCATTAAAAAGAAATGTTGCTTTACTCTTAAATTATTTTTACCTTAAAAAAACGTAGGTACAACATGAGCAGTGTTTATAGCATATATTTAAACTTGATCATTTGGATGCAACACTAATTAATATCAAATGTGTTTGGCCGATGGTTAACTTATTACTCAAATGTGCTTTTATATATTTTATGTTTATAAGCAATAACTTCAGACATTCACCTAAAAAAATCCTGCTGTGGTTCACTGTTTTGTGACAAATGGAGGGGAGCAACACTTGTAAATAAACTCTAATAAAAATTAACAAAAACATCAAATCAGCCTTGCACGACACCTCAAGCATTATTAAAGGGCTGAGGATTGTTTGAAAATGTTCTTGTACCAGTGCAGAATCTGCAAGATACATATGCCATTAAATATTCTACCTTACACTGAGGAATTACATTGTTTTGTCTACAATATCAGTTTTCCCATTCACCAAAAGATGTCAAACAAATATTAAATGTTGTCCACACACTATTATGGACAAGATTGGGATTTAAATGACAAAGTAATGTGATTAAAGAATGAGTCAGCAAGACTACAACTGTGACCAGATTTGACACGAACCGTTTCCACAAAGTATGTTAGCAGACCTTTTTATTAAATTTAGTTTGGCCAAAAAAAAGACAGAACATTACAACTTATTTGAATTATTTGGATATCCTAATAATAGTGAATATACTGTATGAAACATGCGTTAGATAAATATCCAACCAGTCATTAAGGGTTTTGTTTGGTCATTCTTCTTCCCTGCTCTTCCTGCTCTTCCCAGGTTTGTGTCCTTCAGTGAGCCTCAACAAAGTGACTGATCTATTTTGAATCTGTTTGATCTTCAAGGGTTCGAATATGGCTCTGTCATTCCTGTTGGTCTTGGCCGCGACTGTGATTCTCATCCGACCCGAGACACCTGTAACTAAGGTAGAAAATGTTTGTCACTCAGCCAGACTGGTGTTTTTTCTCAAGGTTACACTGATTTGTTGATCTGTGGATGCTCTCCTGTCCGTAGGCTTTACATCAGAACTCACTCGAGTGCTGCGGCGAGAAGCAAAGAGCCAACAGTTCATGTTCAAATGACACCCACTGCGAACCAGGTAATGTGTTTTATAACAGCTCTGATTCAAGTGCGCATATACAGAATGTCACCAAGAGTTTTGATCACTATTATTTTTATCATTATCAGTTAAAGATTGGCCCAGTGGGGAAGGATGCTCTGGATATTAATTTGTTTATCTCATATAATTATTTTAGTAAATCCAGAGTTCATTGAAAGACATAATCACAGTGAGGAGATGTAGTCAAGTTTAATTTCTGAGAATCAAGTATGACAGTGTTGGTGGAATTTAAGACTGAAGAAAAAGGGCACAGTTAATAGACTGCACTTGTGAAACAGCAGTCATTATCCCCTGCCTGCTCACGTTGTAGCTGTATCCTTGGCAACATGTAAAAAACTAACCATCTTTTTCTTTATTCATTTTAAACTGTCACATTTTTAAAGCTGTATTAAATTTAATGTAAATACAGTTTATAAAGCCGTGAATTTTTTCATGGTTACGTCTGTTCTGTTAAAGTGCAGGAAATCCATCATTTAAGTAAGGGTGTCAAAGGGCAAATAAAATAATAAAAGTGAAATATGTCCTTGTTTTGACTTCTTCAGGATGCTTCTTGCGTGTCCTTGAGAACAGCAACACTGTTTGCATATTCTGTGATTCAGCAGCTGTGGATTTGGAGAACATAACAGTCTGCACCTATAGTAAGGACGGTCGGTTTTTTAGATACGATGAAAATCTGGATGTTACATATTTGTTCGTTTAATTTTGCTTTTTTTGTGTGCTCGCTAGACTACACAGTGGAGAGGAAAAATCACACAACTGTTACTACTGTCATTCCTAAAATTGGTAAGAAATCATATCCACACTCATTGTGGACTGATTTACTAATTTCCTTATGTATAATATTGACTGTAATGTTTCTACGAGTTTAGATAAGTAGAAAAAAATAACCTGTTAATTGTTTCCTGCAAATGTCTTATGAAGTGAGTCAGTGAACCAACTTTAAGAGGTTATATCGTCATTTTTTTATTATAATGACTTTGAAATGTAAGTTAGATAATAAAACGGTACCCCTTTCCATGAGTAGCAAGCTGTTTTATATGAGGACGTCTGCAGCAGCCGCTAAGATATTCACCACGTTTTTCAGCCCTGTCCTGTTTTGTGCTAATGTTTCTGAGCAGGAGGGCCCGGTGTGGCAGCCTCTCTTCTTCTGGGAACACTCTTGATCAGCCTGTTCCTGATCCTCTCCGTCGCCTCCTTTTTCTACCTCAAACGCTCCAACCGACTCCCAGGCATCTTCTACCGCCGCAACAAGGGTAAGCACATTATCTGAGCACCTCCTTTGTCACTAACAAAATCTGTAAATAAATGTTTTGTTATATTTAATGATATCTGTTCTGTCATTCTTTTATTTTTTATCGAAGTTACTCGGAAATCTCTTGTTTGCCTATTTTGGATGCATTTTATATCAGATTAATTTTTTTTTTTTTTTAAAGCAATATATCAACTACTCAGGTCACACAGTGATGTCTGAAGCGTGTGGATTTTGTGCTTGTGAGCAAAGATTACTGCATTTTGAATCAGCATACTCTCAGAAAGTGTCAAAAAATGTCAAATTAGTTTATTCAAACCAGCCGGTCAGTCAATATTTTTGGCATATTACTGTACGCCCAGCAGCTAGCTGCCCATGTTGTTCAGTGTGGTGAAATATGTTGTTCTAATTCCCATCAATGTTGGCATATCGTGTTTACTAGGCTCCATAGAGTGCTTTAGACATATCTTTGTAGGCCAACACAGATAAGCATCACCCATTCCCTTGATAAAGAGCCATTGGGATCTTTCCATTGACTTTCCGATTATTGCAGAAAATAAGATCAGTGGCAAACAAAACGGTGTGTTCAGCAATATAATCTTCACAAACGCCACATTTATGATTTTGGAAGTGTAAATGCTTTTGCCTGACAACATTCAAAGTGATTTTGCTTGTTCAGCGACAACCTGTAGTTTCATTTAGACCCTTGTTAGAAACTGCCTTTTATGTTGTAGAAATAAAAGTGAATTTTTTTAAAAGTTTGTTTTAACCACAGACCTTATTTCAGGCATCTAACCAAAACATAACAAAACACTGACTTAGAGAGGAGGAAACTGGAAGTGCAAACATGTCAACTTACAGTGTTTCTGGATTTAAGTATTCATTCCTGCAGCACTCTACAGTGATGCCTGTTTATTATGTCTTTCCTGTTAAGTTTCTGCACAGCAGCACTTGGGACGGATCAGCAGTCTGTCTGCGTTCTTCCTGATTTACAAAGTACTGCATGCACGGAAATGCCTGGAGAGCTCGGGAACAAAATGTTTCTGCTGTGCTTTTGTGATATTGATGTTCAGTCAGTTAAACTCAAATGTAAACATTTTTGTGTACTTTTACAGCCTTCAAATTCCAACCAAGTGAGACAGTAAGTACATTTTATCGTTTGTTCTTAGCTAATCGCACACTACAGTACATTTGGAGCCTTTTGTTGAGACTGAATGTATTTATCGAAGCCTCAGCAATATTTTCTTGTAGAACAAATACATGTGTGTATGTATATATAAATAGGGATGGTTTTACTTTCTGTTTGTTTTTCCATTCCAGGCTGTTATGATTCCCTCCTCGGCAGGTAAGGTGACTTCACTGTCTGTCTCTGACCTTGCTGAGCAGGTTGTAAGATTATGCAAAGCTATTGAGTAATTACACAGGAGTATTTGGCAACGATGGTGAGGAGTGTTGCATATTTGAGGACTGTTGTAGGGTTGAGAGGCTTGTTTCCACAAAAAGGTGAACTTGGACATAAAAAATAAAATGTTTTTTTTTCTTAAAAGCACAAAACATGCTAAAAGTAATCTCAAAGATGGTATGAGTGATTCCACTGCATGTCTCCTCTTGTTTTCCCTTACAGGTAATTTATATGTTCCCTCTTGTTTTTTGTTTCTTTTGAAGTGAGGAAGCCAAGATATGTAAGAAGGGAGCGGCCAGCCACAACATCAACACTGAATAATGACACCGTGCCAACAACATCCACCACCCATGTCTATAATGAGTAGTAGGAGGAGGAGGGGTGGGAGTGTAGGTGCAGGTGCAGGTAGGATAGAGCGCTCAGGAACGATGTTAGATTCGGTTTTCATGTGAAGAAAGACCAGTTGACTTGTACGTAGGTGGCCATATTTAACTGTAGCTGCTTCTGCTGCATTCTGGTCACTCTGGCTTTTAATTTTTCTCCTTTTTAACAAGAGTGTGACATTTGAAAAAAAGCATCCACCAACTAACCTGTCAATCATCTTGACACAGTCTCTGATTTGTTTGTTTTTTCGCTCAATAAGTGAATTATCCCAGATAAAATAGTTTCTCTGTCAATTCATCATGTCGGTTTATATTTTTCTCGACTCATGCAGCTCTTCAAGATCACTCCTTTTGTTTAAACACTGTTATTCACAGTTTCTATCTGCTGTTTGACAGTGACGGGTTTCATGAAGGAATAGTTGACATTTAGGGGAAATGGCTCAAAAGCTCACTAATTAACACATAATACCTCTTTAAACAAAGTGGAAAAACCACACTTTCCCATCGTACTGGCCAAACTATTCTGTGGTTTTTGTTCAGATGAAACAAAAAGACATAATGTGTTAATTTATGTGATTTAGAGTTACTGGTAGGATCATTTTGTCACCTTTTTAAGCACGTTCAGACCAAAGATTCACGACGGAACTCAGCTTGTCAAGTCAGCGTAAGGCACACCATCTGTTTCAACAGCCAATCAGCTTGTAGCAAAGTCAACAGGTCAAGTCAAATACAAATTATCAGCTGGCCGAAATAGTTTTTGAGTTTTAGACGGAGGCTCAACAAGCTAGAGGGTTGAATGAGCTAGAGAATAAATGAAGAGAGGGAGTGCTGTAATGATTTAGTTATTTTTGCTTTATTATAACAAGATAGGCAGCTGTAGCAAGTATCTCACTGCCTGTGTCCTCATTTACATTTTAGGATGCTACAAATTATATCCAGCTACAAAAAAAAGCCTGAAAAGTCGGAAGTTAGAACGGAAGTACAGAGAGTTGTTGCCATGGAGATGATGCAGCATCTTGTCTAATCGCATAGATATAAACTGGCAGTGTTCACAACGTTGCAGACCAGCACATTGCAGGTAGTGGCTGGTCTTGTCGTGAATCTTTGGTCTGAACTGGGCTTTAAACAGCCAGGCCAGCTGTTTCCCTCTGCAAAGTGAGTTGCTAATTAGGATGTTATTTTTTTTTTTTTATATGTGTTTCTATTTATTAATATTTTGTAACTTTGCACTGAATTTTACGGATTACAACCAGACCAACAGAATAAATAATGTGTCTAATAGCAGTAGAGTTCTTCTGGTGGACCGGAACGTCTTAGGTAGAGTTTACAGAAGACACTGTCTGGATGATTGTTTGATTGATTTTGTGCTTTTATTAGTACTTTTGTACATATTCATTTTTTTTGTCAACGTAACCAAGTTGAATGTATTAAGCATTGCATCATGAATTGCATTCCACATCAGACCCAGTTGAACACCAGAGAGGTGAAGTCATTTTCAACAACAAAGTCATGTTTCTCTCTCAAAACATAAAATTACTGAATCCTCGTGCACTTTATTTGTCTTTTTTAAAAGAAATATTAGAAACAGCTTGTTGCCATAGTGTGATTGGTTGTTTTTTTTGTTGTATAGATGGCAACATTATTGTTGCATCGTGAAATTTACTTGACTACAATTAACTTTTGCCAAATGTTGTCTGACGAAAATGGCTTTTACTGTGTGCCGTTACTGTGATTACTGTGCCATCATGAGCTTCAAACGCAGCCAGGAAACGCTTTATCATGATGGGGAAAAATAATTGGGTATTTTATATATCCAGTGGCCTTTACTGTACACGATTCTAAAACAAGGCTAGATAACCAAGTTTTACTTACATATCTTGACACTAACACTAAGGCTGTAAAAAGTCATTCAGTATATGTGAAGCAACATGAAGTGAACCAGATAAAAAGGCAGCAATCATTCCATGAATATTCCCCTTTTTGCTTAATGTATGTGCTGTTGTACAGAAACGGAAAACATGTACATATTGTTTTATACAGATGATGTATTGTTTTTGTAATGATGTACATATTGTAGTTTCAAGGCCATGAAGAATGTTCTGAAGATGTATCATGTTTGGAGAAATAAAGTACCTTTCCATAATTATTGTTTACCTTAAGTCTCATGGTGCTGTTTCAATAGTTAGCTTAAACCCTTGTCTTGTTCATTCAAGTTTTCAGAATTACGCAGAGTTCTTAGTAAAAATGAAGAAAAACAGAATTGTTAACTCTTTAAGTTAAAGTCAAATTATAAATACTGAAATACTTTCATCAGTGGGTCATAGGCTCAAAACAGAAATATAAAACTATATATATATATATATATATATATATATATATATATATATACATATTGGATACCGATTTTTTTTTGATGATCGATATGGACTGCCGATTTTCTTGAGCCGATATTTGGAGCTGATACTTCTTTTGTCTCCCTCAGTTTACATCATGAAAAAATACACATCCATGAGAACAAATGTTACGAGTCTCAATTTTTAAAAAAGGAACATTTATTGGACTTAAAAATGGCGTCTCCAGTAACACAGCTGCCTGTGGATGCCTGTCTGTAAATGATGCCAGGAAAAACTATCGATTTATCGGCCTAACATTATTGAAAATAAGAGACACACACTGTCAGCTTATAGCGAGAAATCTATAATAATACAGGTATCTATTTTAAATAATTATTAAAGTATTTCTGATTTTGAAAACGTTAATATCAGCCGGCCAATGTATTGGTCACTAGTAAAAATGTGCAAAAAACAATTGTTTATGATTGAGTCCGTATTACAGAGAGGTGGTGACAGACTCTCCTAGGGATGTGTTGTTTAGTTTAATGACCACAATGACCAACTATTGCACTTCTGAGGGTAACAGGACTCAGTTCAAGTCTGAGGTGAAGAGGGTGAAGAGAAAGGGAGCGAGGACAGTCCCCTGGGGGGCCCCAGTGTTGCTGTCAGATACACAGTTCTGTAGGCGTACATACTGTGGTTTGCCCATCAGGTAATCCACAATCCAGGACACGATGGGGGCCTCCACCTGCATCCGGGCCATCTAGTCAAAAATCATTTTGACTATTGCCATGTTCTTTTTCAGGGTGGATTTAAAACTTGTTTGTATTCTAAATCTTAAGATTTAAGATGCACTCCTGCATAAACCGACCGATCTGTAGAACCGTGGCAGTGGTAAAAAATCTACAGTATTTATTAAAAGAAAGATGGGCAATTTTGAAACTCCACAATCATGTTTTTCTTCTTATTTCAAAGGGTTTTAAAAGTTTTTGCAAGACTTTGTAGTAAAGATTTGACATATTCCCTCTTTGACGTCATTTATCTGTGGATTGAGTGTTTTGATACTTTCACAGTATTTATATAGCACCTCGACCTGCTTTAAAATAATACTAATATTTTAAAAAGACATGAAAATAACATGCCACATTTAAATAAATCCACTATTATGTTTAAAATATCCATGATCCATCCAAAGTGTGACACATGTCCTTGAACTTCTGTCATGTTAATAATGGCATTGATTAGTGACTTAACCTCTAAAAACTAAGAGGGATTGTATTTTAAGGTACTGAAATGTCATACCTCCGGTAACAGAGGGACAGACGTTGGGAGCTACATGTGACTGGACATACTCTATTTATAACAGCTGACTGCAATGCCCCAGTCTGACATACAGTATACAAGGACAGACGGACATTAGAGCTGAAATGTCCCTGAAGGGAGAAAGTACTGACACATTCAAACTGGACGCTTCATCCTTCTGCAACAGGTAGGTTTTCTTTCTGCTTCAATAACACATTAACATGAATGTACTGTAGCTATCTGCATGGAGGTTGTGTTGATATTGTAATAATAATGTAAAAGAACAGACCTTTAATGACTTTGACAGCAGTTATAACAATGACAACATGATCCTAATAACTCCACACCTGAAAATAATGAAAACTTTTCATTCTGTAGATAAAACAACACTACAAAAAATGTGGTAAGAAAAAATATAATATATGAGTTGGCATTATTTTAAGCAAGGTCACATTTTAATGTTTATCACTTTGTATCACTCCTCCGCACTGAATATGTTTATGCCGATGTAATAAGTTGTGCTCTGACATTGGACAGCTGAATTTTTCACATCAGGTCATATGACTGGAGTATTTTGGGGGTCTGTTGTGGAGCGTGTGACCAAGGTACTCTGGTGTTGCTTTTCTGACTTCTGAAGTCTTCAGCGCTCAAGCTTTATACATGAGGTTGTTTACTTTCAGTCTTATAATAACAGCCGATTACAAGCAATATTAAGCTTCGCACAAATGCACACTCTATTTTTAACTCCAAGGTGTTGATGGACCTTCAACAATAACAAGAAGACATACTTTATTGATCCCAGAGGGGAGAGTCACACACAGGCCCAAAATACAAACACATGTTCAAACAGGACCTTTACACATCAAGGGCACCTCAGCAGTACCCGGGAGGTGAACTGGCACCTCTCCAGCTAACAGTCCTCACTGTATTTGGTCTGTACTGTTGCCTCAAGCGGGATAATCCAGCCGGGATACCAAGTATTTACTGCTACACATTACATTATATTTTATGCCTGCATACTGTCCACTTACAACTAGATAAGCTATAATAATAAATACTAATAACATTTCAGTTTCAAGTGATACCAGAATCAGAATCAGAAATACTTTAATAACATCAGGGGTGAATTATTTAAAATAGATACCTGTATTATTAAAGCTTTAGCTCTAGCTATAAGCTGACAGTGTGTGCGAGTCTTTCTAATTGTTTTCAATGGTGATGGACCGATACATCGGCCAGCAGATATTATCAGCTGATATTTGCGTTTTTTATGTGTATCGGCATCGGCCAATGCAGGCTGCTGCATTCGCTGTTTTCCCAGCATTATTTACAGACAGGAGTCCACAGGCAGCTCCGTGTTCCTGGTTTAACTTCAATAAATGCTCCTCGTAACATACGGTATGTTATCATCATTGTGTAATTTTTTTATGTAAATTAGGGGAGCAAAAGTAGAATCAGCTCCAAATATCAGAAAATCGGCAGTCTGTGTTGGTCATCGGCTGAGTCTGATGAAAAAAACAATCCGCATCGGCCCTAAAAAATCTGTATCGGTCAATCCCTAGTTTTCAAGACTACACTTTCCTCTGATGCACCTGTCACTCATAAAGGCGTGCAGAGATTTCCTTAAGTAATTTTTAATGCAAATTAGTTCTTTCACTGATATTCTTTACATTTTCTCTTATTTTTTTCAGATTCAAGAGCATGTGAGGTATCAAAATGGATGATTTAGATCACAGCATGCACATTTCAGAGTATGACTGGACAAGCTTCTATGACGACAGCGAGGAGTGTGGTCTGCTGCAGCCTTCGCTCGCCAGCCCTGATAGCTCAAGCCTCAGTGATTCAGAGGATCAAGGAAACTCAAGTTCAGTCTTCAGCACAGACCAGCAAGGGCCACAGCAGAGCTCTGCTGCAAACAGTGGTGAAGCTGCAGGATGTTGGGACATGGAGGAAGAGAACTACACAGGTTGTGTAAAGTATATATCAGGGCAGATTATGCAAAGTGGTTCAGGAGGAGGGCAATATGATTTTACATTAAAAGCTGAAATATGCCTTGATCATCCTGAAGGAACTACCATCAACACAGCAGATCCCTTCGTAGAGGAGACAAATGACAACATCACAGCCACACTGCACACTGAGCGACTGAATGTTCATTCTTCAGATGAGCAATCAACAGAGCTGAAAAAAGAACATGGAGATGTGCAAATGGCGAGTGACAGTTATGACCCACTTTCTTGCAGAAGAGCAGAGCTAAATGTGAATGAGCTGCGCACTGCAGACGGAGCTTTGAGTGAGGATTTGAGTGGCATTGCTCTGAGAGCAGAAAAAGAGCGCTGGTTCGTGACAGTGAATGACAGTCCAGCACAACAGCGAGTGCGTGCTGTGAAAAAAAAACGAAGACAAAAAAAAACTCCTAAGGACAATCACATGTGCAGTTTTGGCCAGGAGAGATCGCTTGAAAACAGCCTACAGTTAGAAATAATAGAATATAATAATGAATCTGAGGGAGGGACAGACACAGAGGATGTTACACAAGCAAACCAAAACATGGTAGAAATATCAGGAGGGTATCCAAGTGCTGAAGAAGATCCTGAGAGTGTTCAGACGGGAGTCCTTTCAAATCCATTGCAAATGTCTTTAACATCTGTCAAAGACAATTTGTCAGGAAAACTGGTTTTGTCTCATTCCCTCAAAGACAATATACCTGAGCCAACGATTGAAAGAAACAAACACGACCCAAGCAGCTCAGCATCCAAACCCTTAGACGCATTTACACCCAAAGACCCATCACGGTTGGACAGCGTAGAGTCTGACGAGCTTGAGTTCTTCTCTATGCACAGCTTTGATTCTGAAAGCTTTCTGTCAGCTACTGAATCAGTGGAGGAACTTCAGCATCTTCTCGTGGAACACCAACAAAGCTCATTATCTCTGACAGAAAACAGCTCCCAAAACAGTCTATTCAGTCTAACTGACAATATTGATGTAGACAATACGCAGGACAGAGAAATGCTTTCTTTTGATAGCGCTCTTTCTTGCAATGTAACAGCACCCATCTCCGAAGGCCATGAGAGCACAGATACTGAGCCTGCCCTGGCATTTCCATCTGCTGACCACTTTGGTCAGACAATGCCAGATCACAACTCTACATGTGATAATGACACACTCAGCACGCTGCCCTCGGATACACCTAAACTCAGAAAACATGAAATTAATCTTTCAGCATCTGGTGGCACATCAGGACATCAGCTTCTTCCTATTCCCGATTTAACTGTAACACCTTGCTCCGTGGCCGACAGCCCTGAAACATATGCTGAAGCTGCGGGCCACACTCGACCTGTGTATGCCATTTCTGCTTTTTGGGATGAAATGGAAAAATTGACGATAAATGACATCTTGCAGCTCAGGATGGGTAGAAGCACCCCTTCCTGTGAAACTCGAGAAACAGTGACATCAATTGTAAATGATCACAGCTCTTCGGTTGAGTATAATTCGTCTGATGGTGGTCTCATGGATACATACGACACTGCTGACTCAGACTATTTCACACAGCCTGACGATTCCAAGCCAGATCGTTCCAGCTGTGAGTTTTCCACCTCAGATTTTGAAGAAGAGTACTGTCAATTTCTTGGCGTCAGTAGGAACACCAGTCCTGACCCTCAAAGCAAAAAACAACAAAGCCGGAGTGACTCTTCTGTCTTAGTACATGACGAAGAGGAGTCCACAGGCTCTGAGGGGAAGGAGTCACCTGTGCCTACAGAGGACTCTGTAAGGAAAAGTTTAGAGGACCAGGACTCAGAAGCTTTAATTTCAAGCGAAATTGTGTGGCCGAGACAGATAAAAAAAAGCAAAAGCATGTATGACGTACAAGCTCTCAACGCGGATGATTTATCTTTGCAGTTGCTACTTGGTGAGAACAGTCTGTTTCTCAGCAGCTGTCTGTCTCTGGAGGAAAACGTAGTTTTAAAAGCAAGCGAAGGCCTAGGAGCAGTAATACCTGCACCTTTTCTGGATGAACATCAAATATTGAGTGACTCTCGGTGTGTCACTGTTTATGATCCAGAGGACATCTCAGTAGCTCCTGTGTTTGACTACACTCTTTGTACATTCGGGGATGAAATGGTATTCTCTTCCCTCCATAATTCTCAACGCAGTGAAGAGAAACCCATCCCCATTTTCTCTTGTTCTCATCCCACTGTAAGAGAACTCACATTCCCAAATCTGGACTATGTTTTCTTGAGTTCAGACTGCGATGAGGAAGACATTTCTCCAATCAGAGTCATGTCTCACACTTTCTTCCAGGACAGGGATTTTTGGACAGTGGCCCCTTGTGATTTTCACAGTAGGAAAGGTTTGACAAGGAAGATTCACTTTCCCGGAAAAGGGAGCATCTATTGCAAGAGGTCTGGTGCCTGGGTGTTCCCAGTTGAGGCTGAGAAGATCACCATCAAGAGTGCGGATCCACTAGTAACAGTGCTCACAGAGAGGAGGATCTCTTCAACACAAAGGCTTTTGGATGCCGTTCAGACAACAAGTAAGTCTGAGCGTTCTCGTGCACAGGACGGGTATGTAAAAACAAAAGAAGCACACAAACTATATGAAGCATGATCATGTTTATGTCTCTTCCAGGGCGAGAGGGCATCTTCTCCGCACTGAGGCAGTCGGATATGTGTTTGGTCTGCATTGCTTTTGCCTCCTGGGTGCTAAAATCATCTGATCCAGAGGCTGCTGATGCCTGGAAAGCAGGTATGAAACTCCTCCAGTCCTTAAAGTGGCTGATTAATTACTGTAACAACAGTGATTAATCAACCAACTAAATAAAATCAAAAATACAAACATTCAAGGTTGTGAAAAGATCTTTGTGCTGTCACATATTTCCATGCACCAATCAGAGTTGATTTACACTTGATTTAAAATCTGATGGCAGTTGGTTTTAATATCATTATCATTTATATTTTTATTGCATTATTTAGTTTTCATTTTCATTCATTCATTTCCATTTAATATACCTGTGAAATGTATTGCTGTTTTGTTTTATTGAATTTTTATGCTTTGGCAACATAGTCTTTGTGACATTCATGCCAATAAAGCTGAACTGAATTCAACTGAACTTAATTGAAAAATTGTTTTATTGAGCTGAGAGTTGAACACTTAATAAATAATGACTAAGGATATTAATTGTCATTGAGAAATACTTTATATTTACTTTAAGTATTGAACATGGAGAGTTCTGTATAACATGATAAACTGACATCCAATTGTCCAAAGTAACTTTTATTGATTTCCTCTTCAGCTCTGCTAGCAAATGTGAGTGCGCTGTCGGCCATCCAGTACCTGCGGCAGTATGTGAAGAAGAAGACTCCTTCTTAAGATGATCGCTGATATGTAAATACAAGATAGAAGAGAAGAGTAATTTCCAAACATTTTCACATGGTTCCATCCATAAACATCTATCTATGTATCTATATATCTATCCGTACTGCATCAGTGTGTGCATTAGTTTCCAAGTTGCACTACAGCATGTAGAGGTAGAAGTTAGTGAACTGATGTTTTAAATTCTTTTCAGGCAGAAACTAGTTTTTTAAACTTAAAGGAAGTCTGGTGATATTTTGTTTCTTACTGTCAGCTGATTACATAAGAGAGACAAACCAACAATGAATTGTCCTAATAACAAGTATTGTTTGGACATTGTTTGGACGCTGCAGTCACAAGTAAATCAGGGGCTGAAAATAATTCTTAAGATAGTTCATCCAGGATCAAGATCTATTTGTCATATATTCATATATATATTTTTAATATGTGCAGTGAAATGTTTAGAAATGTGCTATAAGAAAAATAATTAGTATGGCAGCAAAAAATAAGAATTGGAAAAACAACATGTAATGGATAACATTTCAAAGATAAATAAATGTATTGATACACGTAATATAAGCATTAAAATGTTAAAGTGCATATTTTCAGTATAGGAAAAATGTAAACTATACACACTCTAATCAACCTATTGGTTATGTTTGCTAAAAACAGCAGTGCCCAGTTGTTTTAGGAAATATATTAAATTATTCTTTATTAAATCAGTATGTATTTGAGACCTAATAGGAAGAAAGAGCCTTTGTGTTGAGAGCCCGCTGGAAAGTATCAAGGGACTGACAACACTAACAAATTATTGGTTTTGGTCTTGTCATGGGATTTGTTGACAATAAGAAAAATATCTCATCAGCAGCCTTATCCTTTAAGCATGAAAACATTTCAGCTGTATTTCAAACCTTTGATAACTTTGATTTTTCAGTTCTGGGTAAACTGGTGTTGATATGTGGACCAAGCACAGAATCTCACATTTTTTAAACGTGTTGTTTGTGAATGTTAAGGCTACGATCAAGCTAAGTTATAACGGC
Source organism: Echiichthys vipera (assembly GCF_963691815.1). NCBI lineage: Eukaryota > Metazoa > Chordata > Actinopteri > Perciformes > Trachinidae > Echiichthys > Echiichthys vipera. The sequence goes on along the minus strand of NC_139825.1, from coordinate 25,458,748 downwards.
AGCTTGTAGAGTTTTTGAGCAGATGCAAAGTGTATGTGGGGCTGAAAGAAAGTTGTCTCGCAGATATTGGTCTGGTTTATAATGATGTTCTAAGAAAAGGTTCGGTAGGTGACTGCATTAGCTGTGCATGATGGGTAAGCATCTACGGTGGTCCCAAACTTTTTGGCTTTGTGCCTCTTTAAAACAAAGTAATGTCTATGTGTGAGTGCACGTCACTGACTGCACGTGGTGAGAGCAGTTACAAAGATTTTTCACTTTAAGACTATTTACTTAGAGTACTTTCTACATGCCTGAAGAGATAAAACTATACAATGTTAAACTACTAAGACTGTAACTGTGTAGAAGATTTTTTTTTCCCTGTTTCCTACTCACGATGCCTTAGATTAATCTCAACCCCCAGGTTGGGAACATGGGAATCACTGGTCTAAAATACTGTGTGGTGAGAAGGCCAGTGTATCTGCTGAGAGCTGTCACATCCTGTGTTGGAACAAAATCTAAGTTTTAAGAATAGCTAATTATTATAATTGCCTATATACATAGTTTGGTGTTGCTGTCTCTGATGCTTTTATGTATTAGGCAGCATTCACACCAAATCAGGCATTGCAGCAATCAGTGCATGACTGGGCGGGGGTGTAGGAGTGTCACTTAAATGGCCAATTTGTGTGTCTGTTGTGTTGTATATGATCGCTCTACTTTTTTTACATGGACGCTGCAGGGTTTTTTCCCCGTCTGAGCCTAAACACACTACCCTCATTGAAAAAATCTGAATATTGCCTGATAGGTGTGAGTGCAGCATTGCCCCTAAATCACCGGCTGTTGTCACAGTCACATTTTTGCGTCAAGATCTACAAGCAAATGATTGTTAGCAGAACACTTCATATCTCTTGTCAAACAAGACTGGGTACATATGATTTTACATATATGACAGATTTTGTGCAATAAGCTATTTAATAAAACCATGAATACATCACCCCTCTGTCAAAGTTGATGTGTGCAGGAAAAACTGCACTAACAGGAAGCATACTATTATTTGCACACTATATCCATGCTGTTTTGAGTTTATGAGGTACACCTAACTAAATAACGAGTCTAATACAATGATCAGGTACATAGCCGGAGCTTCATTAATGTCTTTCAGAAGCTGTAGAGTACTCCGTTTTCTAGCTAGAAAAGAAGATATTGGTATCATATGAAACTAGACATTTTAAGGAAACCATTGCTACCACCATGCTAGCTAGTTGGCAAGGGAGGCTAAATAATGCCACAGATTTATGCTATATTTTGGCAAGGGAAAAACTGGCATGGCCATTTTCAAAGGGTCCCTTGATCTCATCTCATGATATCTGAATTAAAAAATGGTCCTATGGGTACCCACAAGTCTCCCCTTTACAGATATGCCCACTTTATGCTAATTCTGTGCAGTTTTGGGCAAAAAAACATGCAGTACAAATATAGTATTTGCATATTTCTTCACACTGGAGTCCCTAAACTGTCTTTGAATTGCATACATTGGAAAGCTGAGACTCTTGTGGATTCAATGAGCCATTTGTATTCATGTGTAATGATTGTAGAGGGAACCTTTCACATTAAGGCCAATAACAATACATTTTTGAAAAATCTTGAAAGTCCTAATTGATGGACAAAATAACAGAATCACCTGCCTGTATAATGCAGTTGAGTTCAACAGCACAATAAACGACATCCTCCAAAATGACCACAGTTGAATCCACACCCCTCTATAACATTGTATAACCTTCATGAAGGTATAATTTACTGTAGGACTGTTGTATTAGACAGAATTTGTTGTACATAATAAACTGGTAACTGAGTATATACACCACAGACTGTTCTTACAGAGGAACTCAAAGTGCAAAGAGAGTAAGGTGTCACTGCATAATATTTATTGAAATAAATATGCAATGGATACATTTTCATATTATGTCACATAAATATTGAATTTAGAGGCAGTTCTTTTAAAAATTCCATTCAAATGCTCAAGGTTTAGTTTCTCTCCAATTCTCATTAAAATAATGTAAATACATTATTCTAACAAAACTGTAGCGACAGATCATGGTCCAATTAATAATTATCTCACCTTTATAATACTATATTTTAGCTTATGATTTACGGCTATCGTGCTGAATCGAGGGTCAAGTGTTCACTATCATCTACTGCTATATCAATAGTACTTATTCATATAGAATATTGTGAACATGTATATTTACAATCTCAAAAATGAGCGAATAAAAGCTTCGGTTATACTGTGAAAAGATATCTTGATATATAAAACTTTAGGATTTAGACAAATATTTAGCAGATTTAAGAGTAAAACCAACCTCTACTATGCCTCCAAAGTCTAAACACCACAATGCAACTTGCTACTCTAGTTTGGTGAAAAAAAAAACAAAGGCTGAGTCATGCTAGGTCGTTACAATCATTCTAACACTGATTTAAATGCCATTCTGTACAAGGAAATCGTTTAGAAATCATAGATATTTAAACATAACACCAAAGTCAGTCTGTTTTCATATCCTTTATAAGAGCTATAGTTTAGCTAATTAATATCACTGCATATGAAACAGCTTAACACTTTGTTAGAGAAAATCTGTCGCTTTAAATCTCACGTGAATGAGTGAGATGGTTTGTTATTTTAATAATAAAACTAGTATAAAGTCTTAAGTGATATGAAAATCTCAGACAGACTTTGACAGTCCCATTAAGTGCTGAACAAGGAATGCAAAGAAAGATCCACAAAGATTTTTCTAAAATATATTAAAACAACAAAAAAAATGACACACAAATATTCTCTTAAAGTCTTAAAAGTACACAGTATTCTATTGGGTATGAGTGTTGGGTTTCAGGGCATGTACCACCTGGCACTCAAGATGGCTTGTCACCTTCTTTCTTCAGACGGCTTCAGAGAACAGAAACAAAGAAACTATTTTTAAACACTTTGCCAGTGAACACATTTTACATGACTTTAAGCGAGTAACCACTGCACAAATATTAAGGGATTTTACATATTATGAAGTCCCATTAAAAAGCATAGCTACGATAATAATGGGTAATAATAATAATAATAATAATAATGCTCTTTAATCACAGAGGGATCAAGTAATTGTTTCAGCCTATAACAAACTTACTGTATATTAAAAACTATATGAAAACAATGAAATACTCACCTGTAATAATCTTCCTGACTGGGTAGAGGGCCTCCATGCATATGATGCCCATGCAGCCACTGCTGCTCCATAGCCATCCTCTGCAGCTCTGCAGACTGAGCATGCATGGCCTGGAGCTGGTGAGCAGCAGACATCTGAGGAATCTGGCCCTGCAGCTCCCGCTGATATGCAGCTCCTATGGAAATATACAAAGACCAAATTGGAGAAAAAGACTCAAGTTGTGGGTTGTTACTATGTAAGGAGTTGAGATTACGAACCAAACAGTGGGTGTCGCAGCATCTCATGATCATGAGGAAGATCGCTGAGTAAATGGTTGGGGATTGGGCCGCCAGGGAAGGGGAACCGGGCCAAACGTGGTCCTGTTGCCATGGGGTCCACAAGAGGATGGGGGCTTGGACCTGGAGGAAGAAATAAAATCATACAGTGAATGAAGGTCAACTTCAACCCATACATTAATAGTAACTAATTAATTTCTCAAAAGTCAGTAAGTTCAACCCCACCTTGACCGAGGGGATCCTGTTGGTGCAGGTGGAGGTGGGAGTGAATGTGAGAGTGCTGGTGATGATGCGGCGTCACATTGAGCATCTGCAGCCTGGCAGCAGGGTCGGTTGCCACAGATGCCATCCTCTCTGCGTGAAGCCGCTCTGCAGTGAGTCGCTCTGCGTAACTCAGCTCCGGGCGCAGCTGAGGTCCTGCCAGCACCATCCTCTCCCGTTCCAGGTGGTTCAGCCCGTGATGGAAGGGTGCAAAGTGGTGGGGAGGCCCGGGTATGTGGGGAAGACCGATCGCCCCGTGTCTGGCAAAGTGCTCCATGGGGTTGGCCGAGGGGTGTAAGGTTTCCATGTCTGGGGGCTTGACCTCAAAGCCAGGCTTCATCCTCTCGCGGAGTTCCCTCTCTCTAAGGTTCCTGAGCTCACGCTCTCTGAGGCTGGGTTCGGCGCTGTACAGACCAGGCATGTGGTAGGCCAGCAAGGGGTCGCCAGGACTCAGTGACACATAGAAAGGGTGGTTGCGGTTGGAGGGCGACATGACATGGGGTCGAGCGTATTCACTCAGGGTGCGTAGAGCAGGTGTATCAGGGCCAATGTAGGGGGGCACAGCTGCCACAGTGGTGGGCGGCTGCTCAAAGGAAGGGCGTCCGTGGACCTGAACCGCCATGTGAGCATCACTCGTGCGACTATCATGGGAGGAGCTGGAGGCTCTCTGTAAGCAAAGACAGTGTGTGAGATCACTAATACATGCGAAGATGTTTTAAAAAAATGAATGGACTGTTGCACTCACAGCATTTCTGTCAGCCTCCCTTTCTCTCTCTCTCTCTCTGTCTTTCTCCCTTTCGCGTTCTTGTCGAGCGCTGAGCTCAGCCTCTCTCCTTGACTTTTCCACGGCCTCCTCCCTTTTCTTGGCCAGCTTGGAGGACAATAGTGGAGTGAAGAACAGGTCTGTTCTGGCACAGGAGTTGTAACCACGATCAAAGTGTTTGATAAACCTGAAAGAAATAACAGATTTTCTTTTTTGTATGACCAATAAATTCACAAAAAATATTAAAATGATTCATTCAATTATAGTTTACGGCACATTTCCTGACGGTTTTACTGAAATTTCAGGTGCCAATTTTTTTGCTGAGATCTGGGAATCAATGAACTCTGCGAGAACTGTTAACGTTTAATGGAAACCACATCAGCAATCAGACAAGTCCACAGTTTAACTGTAATATGTAAACCATGTACTTGTAAAGGAAAACAAATGTTATTATCCAAACCTGCTGCTGCAACCACACTTATTGTAGTTATGCACAAAAGCAGATTTACAAACCAAGTGACACTTCTACTGGACATTTTTCCCTTTTGGTTTCAACTCCAAATAAGTGAAATATTTAGCTTAAAGCTGCTACAATCAATGTTTTTTTTAAACAATGACTTCACATGACCCCCTGTATATGAAAGGGGTGACTTGAAGTGATGAAACTGCAGAGAATTAAAAGATAGATTCAACGGTCCACTTCAGCTCTAGGAAAATTTTGTCTTTCAGCTCATCATTTTAGTTTACTATTTTAAGTCTCTCCCATTGCTCTCATGGCGTTGCTGTCATTATCAGCATTTTTCTGCTTTCAGGGAAAATGACTCAAAAGCACAAGACGGGACAAAGTAAGCAACCAGCTGGTGAACATGCAATTTTCTCAGGAGGGGGTGGACGCCAAACCAGAGCAAAAATGAGAATAAAGATTGGACTTACATTTGTCACATTAACTCCCAAAGACTGTTAGTGTTGCTTTTAATCTGCTGGATGCGTAAATTGAATGGTCATACGAGCTTATTAAACTCAAGTGGATCCCAAGTGGCCATTGCAGGTTTACACTAAGGGATTTGTTTGAAAGGGTGGTTGTCTGACGATTTGTGTTTCCATAATGCAAGTTCAATTTTACCAAAATCTTTGGTAAATCTGCACACTAGAAGAATAAAAATCATCTGTATTCCAACACTGTGTTACAGCTGTTTTCACAATACACGTAAATGTGAAAACCTTTAAATTTTTACAAGATGAGTGAAGCATTTCTTTTTGTGATCTTCCCAATATACAATGTCATACATACCTTGCAGACTGGCTGGCATGGCTTGCCATGTTGATGATGGTGGGCTCTGGCGAGGGGCTCCGAGGTGGAGATGGTGGGCTCTCAGGCTCTTCCATCTCATCCAGTGGCTCTTCTTTAATCTGAATTTGAGATCCTCCTGCTGTGGCGCTTGGCGAGGTTCTCAGAGAAAGAGGTGGGAATGACGACTGAAGGCTTGGGACAGGGCCGATAGCAGAAGATGTTACGGATGTGAGAGGGTGTGAGGCTGCAACAGATGAGTGAGAGGAAGTCATGCTCTTTCCAGGGGGGGTCTGCACCTGAGAGATCACTGGGAGTTGGTTAGTGAGTGACTGCATTGGCAAAGGCTGTGGCATAAGCTGAAGAGGGGGAGGGGGGGCACCCGGAGGATGCTGGTTGGGCAGAGAGTTAAGTGGCTTCAGAGCAGGGGGAGGGGGGAGGTTGGAGGGCATCTGAGGGAAAGGTGTAGCGGACTGGTGGGGCATCTGTTTGTGAGAAGGTGGGATTGGAGTGGTGGGAGGAGGCTTAATTTGTGGGCCAGTTAGAGGAGGCTGGGGGAGCTGAGACTCCCTAAAGAAGGGTGGGGGTCGCTGGGGGGCCTGAGGCTGCAGAAGCTGTGCAGAGTTGAAAGCAGGTGGGACCTGAAATGCTGGAGAATGAGGAGAGTCCTGACCCAGTGCTGACGGAAGAGGTGGTGGACCAGAAAGAGAGTGAGCAGTGGGCTGAGCTCGGCTGTTTGGGCCTACTGTGGCAGCTGACCGAGCTGCAGCTTGCTGAGGGGGGTCTGGAGAAAGATGAGGATGGGGGATCTGAGCCGGCTCCGCAGGGGGGTTTCTTTGCATTGGCTGAGGAGTGATGGGATGGCCCTGAAGGGGGAGGGCCTGTGGGACTGGTGTGTCAGCCAACACAGCAGCAAGAGCAACAGGCTCTGGTGGAACGCCGTTCGGCTGGGCGGATGAATCAGAGTCACTCTCGTTGCCCTGCTGAGGGCTGGCGATGCTGGGAGAGGAGCTGCGGTTGTCCTGATCGATGTCTTTGGTGTCACTGCTGCCGTCGTCCTGAGCACTACGGCTTTCTGAAGAGCTTTCCTCCTCCACCTCGGCCTCTCCCTCTGACCGCAAGCCCCGGGGATCCTGGAGGAACAAACAAGCAAATGATGTACTCAATTCACACTCAGCAAGTGTGTTTCCATCAGCTTGTGAAATTAAATGTCAGGAAAAAAACATGGAAAAAGAGAGCTTGGATGTCTAAACCGTATTGTCGTTTGGGAGGTTCTTCTGTTTAGCTCTTATGAGACCCTATTTGATGCTTTGCAGATAACGGGTGTCTTGATTTATAGCGGAGAGTCTCCCCTATGGGTGCAGCAGTGTGCTTGACAGCTTTGGGGAAAGTGATGCTGGAGTGGTCGCTCCCAACACATGCTATTTGTTTCCCAGTTGAAAAAAACCAAAGCCTCTACAAAGCGTCTACATTCATTAACTGCCTTGAACTATGTTTTCGTTAACTTAGGTTGGCCTACATAACAAGCTATGATATTATAATAAATCTGTGCACAGCTAGAGGTGAAATATTGCTTTAACAACTTGAAGATCAACTGACACTCCTTTGACAACGGCCGCGTCATTTCGATGAGCAGCCATTGAAATGAACAACATGGATTTAGGTTTCATGATCATGACTTACACTTTAAACTCATTGCAGAATTTTCTGACATTTTAGGACTAAAGCTAACTGTTCCTGCTGCACAAAATGTTTTACCCAAATGGTATTTGACATAAATTGTTTCCTCCAACCTGTGTCTTTGGCCTTTTAGGTGTGACTTTTTCAGGCTCGTCAGGCTCTTGAGCAGGACTCTCCCGTACACGTTTTGTTGTCTTTGGTGACGTTACCTCCTCTTTTATCTTCTGCTGACACAGTATGACATTTAAATGGAAGTGTTAATTACAGACAGAAAAAGATTATGATGACTGACATGAGCCCTCAATGAGTGATATTCAAGCATCTATGGCTGCAGCAGCATTACTTATGCACTTTCATCATCTCAGTGGCTGAATTCTTTGAAGAATTCCTAATCAGAAATATATGTTAACAACACAGCTGGTCTGATAAGATAATGTCATGCAGGTGCAACATGTTTATGTATATGAAATGTTTTGATTTTGTTCACCTTGTTCGTCTTCTTGCTGGATTCATTCTTATTATCTGTGGTAGACGATCTCAAAGAAGTTGCTCCACTCGAGGAGGTCAGGCTACTGGACTGCTGATCCTCAATGGTGGGGGAGCCTGTGAGCCTCCTGTGGCCACTTCTTAAAGATGATAGCTGCTTTAAAAAATAAATAGAAGGTTATATATATTGTTAAACACATGCAAGAAGGACACATTCCCTTATGTACAAGACTATTTCCTAGCATAAAAGTGAAGGTAAAACATTTGGACATACTCAATAAGGGTGTAAAATCGGTCATAAATCATAATGACAATTTAACTGCAAAATTTAATTTGCACAGACGATTTCTTTTGAATCTTCATTACTAGTAATACGATAAGATTGTGTGATGGATCTGCCAGCCTCAGGCTTACAGGTGCTCTGCTCCGCCGGGTCCTCATGCCATGCTTGCTGTTCACCTCTTCTTCCTCTTTAACAGGTTTAAACATGAATGGAGCGCCTGCAGATTTTGGAGCTGCCGGCAGACATCTGTGTTTGTTTTCATACGTGCGACAAGTAGTGCACAGCAACGGGTTGTCTCTGCGCCCCTGGTGCCAATCCTTGGAACCTTTTTTTTTTTTTTTGAAAAAAAAAAACACCTTAGGCACAAATTTCATGAACAACTTAGAAGTGCTTTCAAGTACATAATGGGGCTTTAAAACATTTTTTATTTTTTATTGTATTACAAAAGCACCGCGTCCAGTCTGATAAATCACAACTAAAGATGCAGACTCACTTGTTGTTCCACAGTGGCTGCAGCTCTTGATTTCCTGTTCACTGTCTTCACTATCAAGATCATCCTCACTGGCAGAACTCGCATCCACTGCAAAGGAAAAGATCAGCTTCAATGAAGTTGCCCAGCTCATTTGATCGCCACACTTTGTGACAACACAGTTAACTATTCATGCAGCTAACACAGCTGCATGAAAAGGGGAAACTGAAAAAGACAACACATTTCTGCGGAGCCCCATTTGTTCACCTGAATAATTCCGCGATGGAGTGACGGGAACTGCTGCAGAGCGAGTCTTTGCCTTGCGAGAGGATGGCTGTCGGCGTTGCTGTCGATAAGCTCTTGTTCCTGCAGCCTCAGGAGTTTTCTTCCAGTGGTAATAGAAAGTGATCAGCTCCCCCTGATGAGACATTCACAGAACTTTTAAGGAACAATCCAAGTTATGTTTCTTAATCAAAAATATAGCTACAATGAATCACAGCTTGCATTACAAATGGTTCTGTATGCAAAGATAAACATTGTTTTCAATTACAGTCTTTTTGCTGGGCAGAAAGTCTTTCCGGATGCGGAAGAAATTCTTTCCATACTGTCTCAGGCCTTTGATGAAGCGTTTCTGTAAGAAAAAGGAGGGAGGGTGGTGGACAAACTTAATAATCTTGTGATATAAATCAGCATTTTTAAATACATGTGTGACATAGTTATCATAACAAAATACTAGATTGATTTGCCATTTAAAACTAAGGTAGTGGTAAAAAAACACAATTTTACTGCAGGCTTATATCATATTAAAGTGAACAAAGTTGAGTAAACTGCCAATTTCTGATCAGAGAACTTTTAATTTATACTCACTGAACTGTTTACCATGCTAAGTATATTTAAAATACTTAAACAGTTTGCATCCTTTCCATCACAGAGAAGTTTAACTGCCTGCACAAACACGTGATTAACCTTCATTACTGTATAACTAGCTAAAGGCGTCTCACCAGATCGTCCTCCGACCAGCATTTCTCGATAAGCTTCGGCAGAGGCTTCTTGACCAGACGCTGGAGAGCTTTTGCTGCATCATAGTGACTTGCATGTAGCTAGAATGGAGAAAAAACATGAATGCTTTGTAAATATTTTGTTCTGTGAATTTACTGGATACTGATGAATGTAAATCAAGTCGCGGTCAGCACCATGTTGAGTGCGTTGAGAGTGGTATCATCACGGGAGGCTGCTAAACATCCATCCTCTGTGGATCCACCGTCACACATCCCTGCAAACGCTGCCATGCTCCTTGAAATATAAATACGTAAAAATAAACATTGAGGATGAATTTTTACACTTTCTTAGTTAAATTTTTAGTCTTATTCCAAGAAGTGATTCTGAAATGCATGACAATACACGCCACGCTGTCGCCAGCAGAAAACTAGGAGTGTTAACAGAGTTTCTCTTAATAGCTTGCTTCAATTCTAACCACATTTCTCAGGTGCATGACATTTAAGAAATCAGAAAAACAGAGACAGTTGAAAATAGTCAGGCTGCTTTCACACCGCTATTCACATCACCAGACCAAGGCTGGTTTTGTTTTGCAAGTACTTCCGCATTTGTGCCACTTTTCTGATTACCCTGTTGATAAAGCTAGTAAGTAATACTGGTTATTTTTGTGTTTTAATATACGTAGGTATTACAATAATGTCCCATTTGATCTACTATTAGTACAAGTTTGACCTACAGTGAAGTAGTATGTGTTTATGGTTTACATAGAAAGGGCTATTCAGTTAGTTAAATAGCATCTGTATCTTGTTTTTCAGTAAGGACGAGCCTGCAGGTTGATTATTAGAGTTCAAAACTAAAATATTTCCCTTTTGCATCAGCCTTTCTCCACGGCTCAAGACTGACAAATAACAGTGATTTTAAGCAGGCACTGACCTGGCAGCTCTGAGGTACATGAGAAGGTCACAGTCATTGACCCCCGGTGTCCACATCAGCTCCTCACTCTCTGCCTGACTCTGTAAACCAGGAGCAGGCCGCGGCTGCAACTCTGGCAGTTTGACCTGCAGTGAAACCAAAGAAAAGACGAAAACCAGAAATCACTTATTAGACCAACTCAACGAACGGCAACTGAATGTGCTGCCAAGATCTATGTTGAAACTAGAATTACCACCTTGCAGTTGTATGCCTCTGCCAACCAGTCATGTTGCAGTTTACATCCAAACTGCCCAGTTTTACAGAATACGTAGTGAAGACTTTGAGGGAATTTAATGTAAGGTATTAAGTGTATTTTTGGGGTAAACGTGGATGCTTCACACGTCTTCAACCTATCAGCACAGATGTTCTGAACAATCACCACCGTTTCAAGATTAGTGTCACCAATTCAGTATCCGACCAAATCTGTTCCTGAGTTATGGCGTTGAATAATGGACAGAAAAATGATGTCACAGTAAAGTTGACATTCAACTTTTTTTTAATCCTATTATCCCCAAAGCAATTTCAGTCAAAGGCAACTGGACTTGGTTATTTGTCTAGGAAGACGTTTCACCTCTCATCCAAGAGGCTTCATCAATTCATTTATGCATCTGACCAGGCTGGGACTGGTCCAACTAACTGGTGTGAGATCCAGGTATTTAACCTCTCACAAGGCCGATGATGTCACTGAAACCCTTTGTGCTCCAAGTGCCAACGACCGGCCTTAGAGTGGCAGTCCTTGGTGGGAAGTAAGTTTCGACTTTGTTAGTGCTCTATTGAGTCTTAAAAAAAGCAGAGTCCAGGCCTGAGGAGTTAGCTCTCCTGTGTTGGGCCATGCGTTTATGCAGTGGTTGTTTTCTTTCTCCAATGTAGATATCTTTGCATTTCTTGTTGCATTGGACAGCATGGACCAGATTGCTTTTGTGGGTGTGTGGTGTTCTGTCCTTGGGATGTACTAGTCTCTGTCTGAGTGTGTTACTGGGTTTGAAATACACAGGGATGCAGTGTTTGTTGCGTTTGTTGAAGATCCTCCTGAGTTTCTCTGATACCCCAGCCACATACGGAATGACTATGTTGTTTCTCTTCTTACCCACCCAGAGAAGGAGGTCTTAGCCAAGGGCTTGAACTTTGTCATGACACAAAAAGAGGTACCCATAGCGGAGTTGATTACAGCTACAGAATTGGCTATAGAGAAAAACAACCTTACTGGATCTGAGGCTGAACAGCTAAGGTTAAAAGTGTCAGCAGCGTTGTCCCAAGCTAAGGTCCCCCAATCCAACCTCACCATTGAGGAGAGAAAAGCAGTAACAGCACTGAGCAAAGACCACAGCATCACAATCCTTTCAACAGACAAGGGTAGATGCACAATTGTTGTCAATACAACTGATTACCAGGCAAAGACGTCTGCACTATTCAGTGACACTAACACTTATGAAACTCTGAAACGATACCCTACCAGCGGTTACAAAAAGAATGTTATAGAGTGTCTACAGCAACTACAAAAATGAGTCATAGACAAATCACAATATTACAGGCTCTATCCCCAGGACTCAACCCCCTGCTTATATGGACCGAAAATCCATAAAGAAGGGGCCCCGCTCAGGCCCATTGTCAGCAGCATAAACTCGGTCACTTACAACATTGCTAAGAACGTTGCCAATATTTTGGCACCACTAGTGGGCAACACCCACCATCACATCCAAAACTCCATAGACTTTGTGAACAAAGTCAGAGACTTAAAAATGGATCCAGATGAAACCATGGTATCCTACAACGTGACTTTCTTGTTCACCTGTATTCCAACCATGGAGGCTCTGGCCACAGTAAGAGAGCGGCTCACACAGGACAACTCCTTACACAACCGAACAAACCTCAAACTAGACCACATTTGCCAACTTCTGGATTTGTGCCTGAACACCACATAGTTCCATTTTACTGGCACTTTTTACAGACAGAAACACGGCTGTGCCATGGGTTCACCAGTATCCCTTATTGTGGCAAATCTATACATGAAGTAGGTAGAGGACAAGGCTTTCAACTCCTTCAAAGGAGTAACCCCGAGCCATTGGTTCAGATTAGTGGACGACACATGGGTTAAAATCAAATCCAAAGAGGTGCAAGCTTTTACCGAACATATAAACTCAGTGGACAGAAACATCAAGTTCACCAGTAAGGAAGTCAAGGACAATAGATTGCCTTTTTTAGACTGTGACGTCCATATGGAGAATGACAGGAGCCTCCACATTGGGGTATACAGAAAACCCACTCACAAAGATCAATATCTACTGTTTGACTCACACCACCCCCTGGAACATAGGAGTTATCAGAACACTGCAACACAGAGCTGATAACGTACCCACCAGCTCACAGGCCCAAGGGGAAGAACGCAAGCACCTGAGAGGCGCCCTCACAACTTGTCGCCACCCCAGCTGGACCTTTGTGAAAACAGCAGCTGCTTCCAGAAAGAAAACCAAAGAAAGAAAACAAGAAATCCAACATAGTCATCCTGTATGTGGCTGGGGTATCAGAAAAACTCAGAAGGATCTTCGACAAACGCTGCATCCCTGTGTACTTCAAACCCAGTAACACACTTAGACAGAGACTAGTACATCCCAAGGACCGAACACCACACACCCACAAAAGCAATCTGGTCCATGCTGTCCAATGCAATGAGGAATGCAAACATCTCTACATTGGAGAAACAAAACAACCACTGCATAAACGCATGGCCCAAAACAGGAGAGCTAACTCCTCAGGCCTGGACTCTGCTTTCCACTTACATCTCAAGGAGAAAGCCCACTCCTTTGATGACAACAATGTCCACATCCCGGAATGAGAGGACAGATGGTTTGAAAGAGGAGTAAAAGAAGCCATCTATGCAAAAGCAGAGAAACCATCGCTAAACGGACGAGGAGGTCTGAGACACCACTTATCTCTAATTTACAATGCTGCCCTTTCATCCCTTCCCAGGAGATTCAACAATCTAACCTCAAAGAACAACTGTTCATAAATGGCCTCCTGTGACTCCAACGACTGTCGTTAAGACTCAATAGAGCACTAACGAAGTCCAAACCTACTTCCCACCAACGACTGTCACACTAAAGCCGGTCGTTGGCACTTGGAGCACAAAGGGTTCCAGTGACATCATCGGCCTTGTGAGAGGTTAAACACCTGGATCTCAACACCAGATAGCTGGACCAGTCCCAGCCTGGTCAGATGCGTACATGAATTGATGAAGCCTCTTGGATGAGAGGTGAAACGTCCCCTAGACAAATAACCAAGTCCAGTTGCTTTTGACTGAAAATGCTTTGGGGATAACAATGACCTGGACAAATGAGAACATTCACAGGCCATATCCTATTAGACATAAATAATGTGTTAAGTGAGGTCACGGTGACCTTGACCTTAGACTTCCAAAATCTAATCAGTTCATCCTTGAGTCCAAATGGACATTTTAAATTTGAAGACATTCCCTCCATGGGTTGCTGAGATATCACGTTCAAGAGAATGGGACAGACGGGTGGACAGTTAACCTAAAAACATAATCAGAATCAGAAATACTTGCCTCGTTCACTGATACAGAGGCATAAAAAAGTGGGAATTAAGGTGGTCATAATATAAATTTAAGACTTTATAGGAAATTGTAAATTTTGTGTAAAGTGTATTATTACCATTTGTAATTACAGTAGGGCGATTAATGGATAATATTATTTAATTATAAACAAATAGATGTTGCTGGTGTTTGGCAATCAGTTTTATATAATAATATATTAAAATAGATCCTCAATTCAACACACTACAAAGAAGCATACATACTGTATGGAATGCAAATAACAAAGCACACTAAGGACGTACTCACACTGTCCTTCCGGACCGCGACCCGGGCTTTAGGGTACTTGTCCCCCCTCCCTCTCCCCCCCGCGCCCCAGCCCCGTTTGTACTCACACTGCCAGGGCCGGCCAATGCTTCTTGCTGTCCATACGCCATCACGCCGTAACACGTCACACGCATTGATCGCGTGTGTGTGGCTTTGTTTACAAATCTTTCCATAGACCTCGGAGTTTTTGTGCGTCTTGTCGACTGTTTTTGAATATTTTCATCCGACCAAATCTGCAGTGAACACTCCACCTCCGCACCACACCAACGTGAACCTTTCACCGCCATTGTTGTTGTTGTTAAATGTCCGCGCATGGTCCGTCCTTCTATTTACATGTCCGAACAGGCGGACATAACGATACTGCCGTAGGGCTCGTGCTCGTACACGTGCGCACGCTTGTGCTCGTACATGTGCAAACGGCTCCGCTAAAGCCCACCTCTTTCAAGCAGGCCGTGGACGGTCCGCTGGCCGCAGTTGAGCGCGGAGCGGGTGCACTCACACTACTTAAAGGTACTAGACTTTAGCTGAAAAAACGGTTTTGGCCGCGGCCAAAAGGACAGTGTGAGTAGGCTCTAACAGTCTTCCTACAAATACTGAAGTTTTACAAAAAATGTCCTCACCCCTTAAAAAAAGAATAAATACATTTTGGATGTGAACTAATTGTTTCAATATGCAATTTCATTAAAATGTGACATGAATAATATTTCAAGCAGAGTGTACCTGATGACTTGGCCCCACTCTTATCTCGCCCTGTGTGCTGTTCAGGCTCCTGAAATAAAAAACATAAAGCATCCCATGTTCATCATGTGCATTAACAAATGTTTTTCCTCCTGACCGTCTTTAAGTAAATTAAATTGTTTTCACACAAATAAAAATCTGCTCTATATGAACTCTTAATTAGCAAGTAATTAAGATAGGATTAAGAGCTTTATCAATCCTGAAGGCACTACTTATTCCAGATTGCTTCAAAATTGCAGTAACAATTACAAAAAAAGTAAGATGACAACACCAATATATGAAAACAAAAGAGCATCAAAAAGTTGAAATGTAAAAATATGTCTAAGGAGTAAAGTGCAAATGACACATGATGTAATATAGGTATAATGCACATGATAATGAACATAATATAGCCCATATTAGTGTAATTGAAAAATATTGCACACGATGATGAAAGGTTATACTGAACATTACATTGATATTAACACTGTTGTGTGCACAGCGACGTGTGAGCGATGATGTGCGAGTGTAACTTGTCTGTCAGAGGAGCTTCCCTCCCACTGAAACACTGATTTCAGCAGCAGAAAAACATCCCGCCCCTCCATCACTGTGGACCAATCTCAGCTGTGACCTGCGCCCGTTTCCTTATATTACATGAATGAAATCCGACCGCAAAAAAACTGTCAATCAATCAACACGGGCTGCTCATTTTTTTACGGTCACCATTACGGAGAACAGTGTGTGCTACTTAGCGGATCCTAACAGGTTGACAGCAGTGACTGTTAGAGTGTGCAATCAATAATAATAATAATAATAACAATGATAATAATAAATAACACCACAGATAGAATGCACAACATAACGTTGTCATAGCTACATGACGTTCCATGTAGTTAGCGACAACGATGTCAATACACGTCAAACCCCAGAGGGAATAACAGCCGATTAATTAAGATATGCTTGAGGTTTGTCTCCTTTACTGACACCATTTAAAATAACCGCCGCAGAAATAACTACATTAAAGCGACATAGAAAGCCATGTTAGCTGCTAACGAGACAGCAACATTACGCTGTTATTGGGCGCTAGCTTGTTAGCACAGACAGGAACTTCGTGACACTCCGACTATTTCATACAAGCGGCTTTGAAAGTAACGCCACAAAAACACTTGTAAAATACATAGTTAAAAATACAACAACTGGAGTATAAATGCAAAACGGTTAAGTTAAATCAAGTTACCTCCGCGGACTGAACAGGTCGTCCATGTTTAAGGGATGTTTGGCTGTGGCTTGTTGACACTCCGCAGCAGCAGCAGCAGCGGCGGCGGCAGCGGCAGCAGCAGCGCAGTGGGCGATACACAAAAACTATGCGAATCCCCGTTTACATCGCTATTCAAAATGGAGGCGGTGTAGTGGAGGGAGGGAGTCAGTCTATTTTTTTTTCTCTCCCAGTGCAATGACCTCAGCAGCCACAGCTAAGCCTTCAAAGTTGTCTGGGGTGTACATAACTGAGCATGTGCCGCGGATCAGCAGCAGGAGGAGCAGGAGCCACTGAGGCTGCTCCTCCTCTTCATCATCTTCATCAGCTGCTGCACGGACAGGCCTCCATGGATCAAACAGATCACACTGTGTGGTTATTAAATATTACTATGTAAGACATGGCAGTGCCATCCCACCAACACCATCACTGCTAATGTAGAAAACCACTGGCTAATACTGAGGTTTATTATTTAGTACTCAAAGTAAACATCACAAATATAGGTGTTTATTATTCTTATTTATTTATGTATTTTAACTATTATTGCATTCTAACATACTTTTCAGCATTACTATTAAAGGTAAGTATAATTGTATATATTGTATAACTATATTATAGTATATTGTACATATTTTAAAGATGCTAATCTTTTCCATTTTGATCCATTTTTCTTTTCTAGAATAAGTATATAAATAATATAAATAATAAATTAAACTAATATTGTCTATTCCGTGAATTTTATTCTACTTTATTCTTCTCTCGACTTTATATATTTAACTAAGAGTATTGTTTAATGTTTATTGTTTTACTCTATATTTATTTAGCTAAGAGTTTATTGTTTTTTTATACTGTACTTTTTATACCTCCCTTTCTTCTACACAAGTGATGTTAAAGCTGCTGAAAATTAAATTTCCTTGCAGAAATCATCCTAAAGGGATCAATAAAGAGAAATGTCTGGTGCTGTGATTTAGCAGGTAAACCTTATTATTTTTATACTTACAATAATTAAGAATAACAACTCACATGGTGGACAGATGTATAAATTCCTCATGAGAAAGTTGAATTTATGCATTCAAATTGTAGTATCAAGTATACACATCAATTTTCCACATATTGTTGGTCTATATTATAGTATATTGTACACATTTTAATATTTTAGTAATTTTCTCCATTTATCTATATTTCTATTAAAAAATGAGAGCATCTCTATGTTTTTATACTTACAATAAATGAGAATTACAACTCATATGGTGGACAGATGTATCAATTATTTCTCTTGAACATAATATATTAATTTATGTTTGAATAAAGTAAGAATTAAAGAGGACTCATTTGGGTCATTATATCAAAATAAAGGTATTATACTTTCTCCCTGAGACGCAAAATGAGAGTGACAATGTACAAACCATGACCATCACCTGTTTTATCCATTTGGTTGTCAAACACTACTGGAAACAGGTTGTACTGCGACATGGGAGTTCTCCATCAAAAGTGAAAGCAGGAACAAAAAAAACACTGCATACTTTCTTACTAGTTGTATTAATGCCATTCCACATTTGCAGATTGGGATACTCGTGTATATTTTTCAATATTTTGAAAATGTATAATCTGACTGAATTGCCCATTCGCGTCACATTTATAATATTTAAAATCGCTGAAATCATCAAAAGTGTGGGAAGTAACTCTTCTTCAACCTGACCATCTGGAGCCAACACAGCAAAATAAAATTAAACATGGGACAAATAATCAAGATACATTCTGTCACTAAAAGTATTTTATTAAGTGCAGCTTTTGTGATTACAGTCTGTCACTGTAAATAATTATTATTTGCGTTGGGTCTATTATTTTACTCCACATTAACAAACAGGAAATAATAAAGTAGAAGACTTGTGTACAATCTCAGTAACTACAATAAGTTCTCTCTATAAATTAATTACAGTGATCAGTATACAAGCAGCTCAACGTTAACCATTATTACTGATGTGTTTTCCATTATTATCCCGTGTGTTGTCATAGATGTGTGTATGAATCCATTTGAATGTAAAATAAATGCACTCTTCATTTACAACGGGTTTCTGAAGTTTTTTCCAGCAAAAACAGCCTTGTCTCCCAGCTCCTCTTCGATTCTACAGTAAAGAAAAGTAAATCTTGTTAATTTATGCATTTATTTCAACAACAAAAGATCTTTTATTTATGGTTTAATTAATTTTTAATCAATACAGTAAAAGCAAGTACTTGTTTAGCAAAAAGAGCATTGGCGGAATTTCATTTCACAAATTAAAGAACGCCACATGCACACACATGTATACTAATAATAAATTTCTTCCTTTTGTACAAGAATGAGTCTTACCTCAGAATCTGGTTGTATTTGGCCAAACGCTCAGAGCGACAGGGTGCCCCAGTCTTGATCTGAATGTGACAAACATGTAAAATGATTTCAACCAAAGGGATTCAGAGTCTAATCTTTGTCCAAGTCTGTCTCTCAGATCAATGATGAATAATGACTAAAGCCAATCAGACAAAGCGCGTTTAAGCAGCCTTGGACGCCTTTATGTAATTGCTTTCAATGAGAGAAAAGCGTTTTATCAAATTTCCCCCCATGGGATCAACAAAGTATTTCTATTTTGCTGCTTTTGTGTTGTTGAGCACCTCACAACTTTACCTGACAGCCCATTATGCCTCGATTCAGAAACGTTAAACACAGTGGAAAAGCACACAACATAATTTAACTTCAGAGCAAAATATAGGCTGAGGACGACTGATTCTGTGGTTGCCTAGTAGCAAGAATAATAAATAGACACAACTGCCAATGCTGTGTCTGATCAGGGCCTAAGGATGTTGTTTAATGAAACTTTTTTCAAAATAGTTTATACAGTGGAAATCATTTTCATGTGAAATCGACAGAAGAGACAAATCCGTATTGTTTGTCATCAGTGTCCAATTTATAATGTACATGTTATAAA
Organism: Echiichthys vipera; assembly: GCF_963691815.1. Taxonomy (NCBI): domain Eukaryota; kingdom Metazoa; phylum Chordata; class Actinopteri; order Perciformes; family Trachinidae; genus Echiichthys; species Echiichthys vipera. The sequence goes on along the minus strand of NC_139825.1, from coordinate 25,439,284 downwards.
TAAACATTTTGATTATGTGAATTTACCTGTCCAGTGCATAAGCCGACCACCAGATCTGCTATGAAGGTGTCCTCAGTTTCTCCAGAGCGATGGCTGACCATCACACCCCAGCCGCTCTCCTGAGCCATCTTACACCTGTGGGAAGGACGGACGGGAGAGCATCAACCAACTTCCAGACATTACATGACATTTGTATGGTACAGAGTCTAATATTCAATTGACTTTTAGCTACATCCCAGACTTATTTTAAATTTAAAGTGTTGCCTTACGCTTGCATAGACTCAGTAACTGTGCCAATCTGATTGACTTTAAGCAGAAGGCAGTTGCAGGCCTTCTCCTCCACAGCCTTGCTGATGCGAGTAGGGTTGGTCACCGTAAGATCGTCTCCAACAACCTGGAGGTCTGTGCTTCCGGTGAAGTTGGTCCAGGCCGCCCAGTCGTCCTGGTCAAAGGGATCCTCGATAGAAACCACTGTAAGTGGACATATGCAGACCTTCCTCATTGGATAGTGAAACAGATGACCAGTATGGCTTAAACTGACATATTTAGGATCATATTCCGCTGCTATTCCATCGAAACCCAAACAGACCGCTCCTAAATTAACCTATCACAGCTTATAGTTGAATATTAAATCATTTTGTAGGTCCAACAGGGCAAGAAACATGGACGATTAGACAATCAGACGATTTTACAGGGTCACAAAAGAATCTGATTATCTACAGTAAAGCATTTTATTCTGAGGTAAAACGGAAAGTCCAAGAATCAAGAAATAGATCTATAAATGGTGATGGACGTTTACAACAGACAGATTGGATAACCTAACGTCTGAATGCTTATGTTCTGCAGTTAACCTGGTTTGTACAATGTTGTCATCGCTGATAGGAATGAATAATATTAAAATGAATCCTAAATTGTGGCAAAACTGAAATATCCTTTCGTTCTGAAATATTTCGGCAATAAGCGGACTGTGTGCAGGATTTCTTCACATTTTTAATATTAAAGCTTGTAAAAACTAAACATAAATGCAAGTCTGAACTAACATTGTGACCATGCCACCTCTACTTTACTATACTACTTATTGTTTTTGTAGTACAAACAAAGAAAAGTGTTGTGACAAATAGTAATTTAAATTTAATCTCCTGTTGGAATTCCCAGTTGTTTTTGCCGGTGAGGTCAGTGTGTCTGCTTTTATTACTTTTTAATTGCTTCAAAAAAGAGATGACCTCCAACCTTGTTTTTTCTTTGGTTTCATATCTGTTTAAGACATGAGCTACAGCTGAATGCCTAGATCTTTTTATAATGTATTTGAAGATCCAGAGAATGAATTTCAGAAAAATTGAAACTATGAATATTGCTGTTCCCAAAATCTTTCTAAGTATGAAATAGGTCTTTGATGTTATAACACAGTGTTTAACGATAGCACACAAACAATTCATTTGATCCTCATAGAGGACAAGAAGATTCAAATATGAAAGGTAGCTCATAAAGTTACCGAACAGATCCCTCGCCTTGATGAGATCATAAATTAATTAATTAATTAATAAAAGTGTGTAAAAGGGAGAAATCGTCTGAAGGTTACCTGGATAATCCTTCACAAAGCTCTTGTAGAGATCAGCCAGCTCGTCGGGAGTGATGTAACGGCTCGGGTCGTCAGGAGACTTGAAGTCCAGGTCATACTTTCCCTCCCTGTAGAATTCAGACGCTGCAACATCCATGCCGATCACAACCTGGTCTGTGTATCCGGCTTTGGCAATGGCCTCCTTCACCAACTCCAGAGCTGCACAGTGAATCAATGAAAACAAAAAATCTGGGTTGCTATAAAACTTGCATTGAGCACCACAAAAGACAAAAAATGACAATTTCCACACTGAGTTACCAGAAAAACAGAGACGCCTATACACTGTAATACAAACCAATTCAACAGCCCTGTCACAAATATTACCAACAAAACATACATTATTAACTGTTCACTGTCAGAAAGACGTTGTTTAACAGTATTGTTGTATTATTTGTAAGGTCTAATATATTTGCTCCAGCACGTATATAACTGAAGTGAACCAATTATTAGAAATGTCAGTGCAAAATAGGAACGGGTAGTATCACCCATTGCGGCCCTCGTGTTGTCTTAAGGACAGCTTAACCACATATTTTGTGCCCTAACGAGTGCCTGCACAGTGCTGCTGCAGGTAGAGACAGACCTCAACGGCCATAGAGTTTGATACATAATCATTTATTTCCCATTTTCCCTGATGGTCTGAGAAGTTGCTAAATCTAGTGAGTCAACACTGCTGACCGCTGTGAGTGCTTTGGGACGGGGGAGGGCTCACGGCAGCACCTGCTGCTCAATGAGGACAGAAACTGCAGAGTGATATGTGCTTTCACGTGATAGTCTCCAAAACACCAGAAACGCTAGATTTGTATTTAGTCACTTTTGACAAAAAAAGTTGCAAGATTTAGTGAGAAAGTCTCTCTGTCTCTTCTTCTCTGTTGTTGGTGTATTTCTGTGGCAGAGTTACAGTGCCACATTTGGGCTTGGCATGTGTACTACAGCTTCTTGAGTCAGTTTCAATGTTTTTTTTGTGGATGCAGATATTTTTCGAGATAAGGCAGTGTGGACGGTAAACTGGAATTTGTGTGCGGACCAGAAAGTCTCAGGAGACAACTAGATGGACCTACAACCAATCAGAGCAACAAAAAGATGTAGCGTGAGTGACACTTGCAAGGTGTGGTGGTGCTCAGTTCGTTCTGAAGCAGGAACAAAACTGGCGGCCAGGACACAAAGGTTCTCAAATGACAGCTAAACAGTACAAATATGTTTCTGAAAACATTTTATACCCAACCCACGAGATAAGTAAGAAGTGATAATCTTGCAGTTGTAATAATTTAATTTTTCAGTAGTTCAAACAAAATCATTCCTTTCATACCTTCCTTGTTCTCCAGGATGTTTGGGGCAAATCCTCCTTCATCACCCACATTGGTGGCATCCTGGCCATATTTCTTCTTGATGACATTTTTGAGATTGTGGTAGACCTCGGCTCCAATGCGCATGGCTTCCTTGAAGGTACTCGCGCCAATAGGCAGGATCATGAACTCCTGCATCGCAAGCTTGTTGCCTGCATGAGAGCCACCGTTGATTACATTGAAGGCCTGGTGGTGGGGAGAGGAAATAGAGCAGTGAACAGTTCACACTGTCATAATGTTTAAGACTTAAACATGACGTCAAAATGAAGTTGACATTTTGGATACAAAATGTTATCACTTCATTATTTTATCATATTATCATTTGCGTGAAATGTTTTCAGAATTAGCGTTGAAATTCTTGAGTTATGCGTACAAAATGCGTTTTGTGAGGTCAGAGTGACTTTGACCTTTCATCTCCAAAATCTAAGTTCATCCTTGAGTCCAAGTGAACATTTGTGTCACATTTAAAGAAAACCCCTCGAAGCAAGAAGCACTGACCATTCTCTTAGTTGTTAGTTAATATGTGATATCATGTATATTCCTTTGGTTTGTGATGTATATATGTTTTCATGCTAATGATAATTATATTATTAATTCGGATTGTGTGCTATGATTAAGCATATTGTGAGCTCTTTTATTGGTGGCTATTATTGTTTTTGGTTTATTCCAGAACCACACAAACTCACCACCACTGTGTACTCTGCTTGCATTGGAATAAAGCACCATAAAGGGATTGACTGTCTCCTCACTTCCTCATTCACTTAAATCTTTGGGGAACTTTATAGAGTGCGTTCTAACAGATTCACACTTCGCGATTACAAATCAGAGAAGCCCTTCTGCATTCTTTAAGACTTCATGACAGACAGACAGACAACTTCAAAAAACATGATGTCTCGGGCCATGGCTGATGCAAATATCAAACTTGTCACACAGATACTCACTGGCACAGGCAAGATGACCTCTGGGTTTCCTGCAAGGTCAGCAATATGGCGATACAGGGGGACATCTTTCTCTGCTGCACCAGCTTTGCAGACAGCCAGGGAAACACCCAGGATGGCATTTGCTCCAAATTTGGCTATTTGGAGTAAAGAAAATAATCTACATTATTCATAAAAGACATGCCATTCTGTGGTGTAATTTTGTAAATGTACAATTATTTAGGCTATAAATTATTTATTGTGCCACAGATTGTTATGGTGGAATATGAAAAATTAATATCTAAGGAAAATTTAAACCAGTATAATGTTTTATCTGGTATACTGATGCTACTACTACTGGAGAGATGCTGCATAAATGCTAAATGATCTTAAACGTAGAGCCAAACAGTAAAAAATTCTTTACTGGTCAAGTCGATCATCTGACCTCAATTCAACTGAGGTCGCACTCACACTGTCCATCCGTATCGTGCCCCAGGACGTTTCACGGCTAAAGTCTAGTTCGTTTGACCAGTGTGAGTGCAACCGTGCCACACCTAGGAGCGGTACGCTTGCCGTCCACGGGAGAGGTGGGCTTTTGTAAAGCACGTTTGCACATGTACGAGCAGGAGCGTGCGCACGTGTACGAGCACGAGCACAAGGCCTACGGCGGTTCTGACGTCATTTTATGTGCGCCTGTTCGGACATAGAAAAAAAGAAGGACGGACCATGTGCGGATATTTAAAACAGTGCCGGCGAAAGGTTCACGTTGGTGTGATGCGGAGGTGGAGTGTTTACTGCAGATTTGGTCAGATGAAAATATTCAAAAACAGTCGGACAAGGCACACAAAACCTCAGAGGTCTATGGAAAGATTCGTAAACATAGCGACGCTCGCGATGACGTCAATCAATGCGTGTGACGTGTTACAACGTGATTACGTATAGGCAGCAAGAAGCATTCCGCCGAGGCCCAGGCAGTGTGAGTACAAACGGGCCTGGCCCGCGGAGGGAGAGGGAGGGGGGGGGGACAAGTACCCTAAAGCACGGGGCACGGTACGGACGTACAGTGTGAGTGCGCCCCGAGAAGGTGTTTCACTTGGCAGAAAAACGAGCAAGAAGGAAAAATGACTTCTTCAACAGAAATCTGCTGTACTCCACATAGAATACTGTACTGCAGTGCATATGTATAATATATGGTTGTTTTAGATTAGTTGGACTAACAGAATGACTATTGTCACTTACATTTGTTCTCTGTGCCATCCAACTGAATCATAAGTTGGTCAATTTTCTCTTGCTCAACCACTGATACATCCTGATGAGAAGGAAAGAATGAGTTGGGAATGATTCACATTAGCACTACAACAATGCAAAGCCCAAAACTTAGTTTGTACAAAAAAGATGTGGGGAAAAAAACACTTACCTGACCAACAAGGGCAGGTGCGATAGTTGAATTTATGTGTTCTACCGCCTGTGAGACTCCTGTGACAGAAACATGAAGTGTGATCATCGTTCACAACATTAAGGGTACAGCCAATGATAAAGATATAGATTTAGAGACACATGCCACTTTTTATTTCCCAAATACATAAACAGAGACACATGCAACAGTAATTATTTTTATAATTTGTTTATATGAACATACAATAACTTTCGTTCAACATGTCAACACAGTCTTATTCCGCAGTCCATCAATCCACAGGCTAAACATTGTGAGTGAGACCATGCTTTACTGACCATTCACCATGCACATCATATCTGGTTGATTGTCAAAAGCATTCAATTATGAGTTGGTATGTTGCAAAATTAAATTACTGTCTAATTAATTGTTTTACTGACAAATTTTTGTTTTTAATTGAGAGAGACAGGCAATGGATACCCACTAACCCTTTCACATATGGCAAAGAAGAAGAGAGAATGGAGAGTAAAGACAACACAGAAAGATAGAGGGATAGAGATAGAGTGGAGGCAATCAAGGTTGTTTACTTTTGATGGTAAATATCAAAACCACATCTGACATTTAACTATTTTTATCCCATTAAAAAGGTGTACAGACCTTTTCCAAGGTAGCGAGACTTGTCATTGTCCCTGAGCTCCAAGGCTTCATAGATTCCAGTAGACGCCCCACTAGGTACAGCTGCCCTAAACAAGCCTGTGAAATGTACGTGAGAGTAGAGATATAAGACAGGTGACATGACAATCAATAAAGAATGCATGGCAAGGCAAGTGTATTTGTACAGCACAATTCAACAAAAAGGCAATTCAAAGTGCTTCACATAAAACATTATGTAGAAGATTACATTTGTTTTGTTGATGAGGAACATGGGCAATATGGTTATACATTTTTTTAACAAGTCATATTGTTGCCTACCTTTGTCAGTGTAAAGGTCAACCTCTACGGTGGGGTTTCCACGGGAATCAAAGATCTCTCTGGCGTGGATCTTGAGAATGGACATGATGGTGTAAAGCCTTGAGATGAGACAGAAGTTGAACTTATTACTATCTGATGGTCCTCTGGACAAACTTGGGCTTCGGCCTGTAACAGCTCTCGTTTGAGACAGAAGAATAATGCAAATAAAAACTCAACTCTCCGTTACTATTCGCGCAGCTCTTACTCTCTACCTCCTTGGGGCTTACTCACAAAAATATCCTGACCTGGCTGCAAGCTTAGGAGTGCTAACAGGCATGCTACCATCCTAATTGGATTAGACCTTCTCATCTGATTAATCACATGGCGGTAAGAATGTAGAAATTGCTGCATCTGTCAAAGAAGGGTTAGGCTTGCAGCTACAAATAACCTGTGTTGTTTCAGTAAAATGTATGAATTTTAGTTTTAGAACGGCACCATGATGCTACCTTGATTACAACATTATTTAAGACATAGCAAAGACTGTCTGCCATTAACCACAGGACACGATATGCACGATAATCCCCAACCTTTGCATGCCAGATAAACAAGCAGGCTAACAGACACAGTGACTTCCTGCAGACTGGGCTGCACGCCAGAGACAAGGACATAAAAGAAATGACTGTTCCTGTTGTTCAACATCCAAAACGAGTAAACACCAGATTAAAGGTGAGGATGAAGCAGACACATCTAAACAAAGTCAGTGGCAAAGCAGATTCGTTCCAACAGGTCAAGACAAATTGATCCAACTCATAACTGTTCAGATGTTTGGTGGCAAATATGAATTTTGATCTGAACACACTCCACTTTCCCACTTTTAAACAACAGACTTATGCTCTTCATCTGCTCTAATAAAAATGGAAATAAAAGCCCCCAAATATTTTGAGCCAGAGGTCATCAAGTCTCAAGCAAGTTACAAAGCAACGCAGGTTTTTGCAGCCGCTTGAACTAAAGCCACTGGACCACATGGGGTTCAGGTAGGCCTGGGTGTGGTTAGAATTAGATGTAATCCAAATTGAACAAACAAAAACTAAATGCATATGTGCTTGGGAATCATCTTATTAGCACTAGACTTATAAGAGTTAACACAGGAGCAGAAACAAGTAGGCTAACAACTGCACATATTAAATAATCAAATGCATTAGGAAATAGTGTTATTTCTTTTCCTAAGTATTTTATCTGCACATTGCTACACATGTATTATTAATTCACTTTACAAAGCAACTAACTGTCGATATGAATCCCTGTCATTATGGAAACTATCCCTTTATCCTGCTGAGTACCTCAAAGATTAAATTAACTCAAAATTAATTAAATTAAATTTACAATTTACATCGTCAATTTACTAGTGGAGACGAAAATCTCCCACGAAGACATGGAGTGAAGATTGTTTTGTTGTTATCACTGCATCTCTCATTAAGAATGTGACAATCTTATCTACATTTGTTGATTTATTTAAGTTTTATTTCAAAAAAAGAAAACGGAAAAGGTCATACAGACAATAATAACATTACACAACTGAAAAGCATAGAGATTCATGAAAAACAAATACTTTATTTTTTTATTTTTTGACATGTCAGAAAAAGGAGTAGGCTTACAGTGTTTAACCCCTTCTCCATAATTCGTTGATACTTAGTTAACAGTTTTTCTGTCATACATTATTTTATTTTTTTCAAACTCAACCAAATTCTTATAACTTTACTTAACAAGTATTTTACGCAATGATATTTAATTTTCATATATTAATATCAAAATAAGTTTTAATTTCTTCTCAAATATGATAAACTTATTGATATATTTTTGTGTTCAACATATAAATTCATCATCATCACTCATCTTCAACCGCTTATCCAGGGTCGGGTCGCAGGGGCAGCAGCTCTAGCAGGGGACCCCAAACTTCCCTTTCCCGAGCCACATTAACCAGCTCTAACTGGGGGATCCCGAGGCGTTTCCAGGCCAGTGTGGAGATATAATCTCTCCACCTGGTCACCTGGTTTCAAACTCGGCTGCGAACCGATCCAGTGAGTGCTGAAGGTCACTGACCGACGATGCCGTCAAGACCACGTCATCTGCAAAAAGCAGAGACGAGATCCTCAGACCACCGACCTGCAACCCCTCCCCACCACGACTACGCCTCGATATCATGTTCATGAAAATCACGAACAGGATTGGTGACAAAGCGCACCCCTGGCGGAGGCCAACCCCCACTGGGAACAAATCTGACTAACTGCCGAGGATCCGGACACAGCTCTTGCTTTGGGTGTAGAGAGATTGGATGGCCCACAGAAGTGACCCCCTCACCCCATACTCCCGCAGCACCTCCCACAGTATCTCGCGGGGGACCCGGTCATATGCCTTCACAAAGAACATGTAGACTGGATGAGCATACTCCCAGGCCCCCTCCAGGATCCTTGCGAGAATAAAGAGCTAGTCAGTTATTCCACGTCCAGAACAGAATCTGCATAGTTCCTCTTCAATCTGAGGATCGACTATAGGACGAACCCTCTTTTCCAGCACCTTGGAGTAGACTTTACCAGGGAGGCTGAGTAGTATGATACCCCTGTTATTGGCACACACTCTCTGGTCCCCCTTTTTGAACAGGGGAACCACCACCCCGGTCTGCCACTCCCTTGGCACTGTCCCAGACTTCCATGCAATGTTGAAGATACGTGTCAACCAAGACAGCCCCTCCAAACCCAAAGCTTTCAGCATTTCTGGACGAATCTCATAAATCCCTGGGGCTTTGCCACTGTGGAGTTGTTTGACTACAGTGACCGGCAGAGATATTGACAATGATTCCCCATCAGCATCCAGCTCTGCCTCTGCAGAAGAGGGCGTATTAGTCGGATTAAGGAGTTCCTCGAAGAGCTCCTTCCACCGCCCGATTACCTCATTGGCTGAGGTCACCAGCGTTCTGTCCTTACTGTAAACAGCTTGGACGGTTCCCCGTTTCCTTCTCCTGAGGTGCCGAATGGTTTTCTAGAAGCACCTTGGTGCCACCCAAAAGCCCTTCTCCATTTCTTCTCCAAACCCCTCCCACACCCACTGCTTTGCCTCTGACACAGCAGAGGCTGCAGCCCTTCTGACCTGTCGGTACCTTGCAACTGCCTCCGGAGTCTTCTGGGATAACATATCCCGGAAGGAGTCCTTCTTCAGTCGGACAGCTTCCCTGACCACTGGTGTCCACCACGGTGTTCGAGGGTTACTGCCCCCCCGAGGCAACTAAGACTTTGAGACCACAGCTCACCGCTGCAGCTTCAGTAATGGAAGCTTTGAACATTGCCCACTCCGGTTCAATGCCCCCAACCTCCACAGGGATGCCAGAAAAGCTCCACCGGAGGTGTGAATTGAAGATCTCTCGGACAGGGGCCTCCTCCAGACATTCCCAGTTCACCAGCACTACCTGTTTGGGCTTACCCGGTCTGTCAGAATCTTCCCCCATCCCCTGAACCAACTCATTACCAGATGGTGATCAGCTGACAGCTCTGCCCCTCTCTTCACTCGAGTGTCCAAAACATACGGCCTCAGATCAGATGATATGATCACAAAATCGATCATCAACCTTTGGCCTAGGGTGATTTGGTACCACGTACACTTATGAGCATCCTTATGTTCGAACATGGTGTTAGTTATAGACAATCCATGACTAGCACAGAAGTCGAATAACCGACAACCACTCGGATTTAAATCACTGACGCCGTTCCTCCCAACTACACTACACTTTGGGTGTCTCCATCGTTGCCCATGTGGGCGTTGAAGTCTCCCACCAGAACTATTGAGTTCCCTACTGGAGCCACATGCAGGACTCCATTCAGGGTCTCCAAGAAGACCGAATACGCTGAACTGCTGTTCGGTGCATATTAGGGATGGGCATGATTACTCAACGATTGATTAATTGATTATTAAGGATTTCGTTGATGAAATTAATTTTTCATAGATAGAACTAATGCAGGCTCTGTTACATAGTATGGGTCATGAGGAATTAAATTAATTTCACAATGTGGAAGCAGTTACACATTTTACTACACAGGGGCAATGTTTGAAAAAAAAAGCCACTGGGTGGATCTCGGCCCTCCTGAGTTTCTGTGTATTTCAAAAGTAATCATGAAGAGGACGAGGTCACAGCGAAGTGTGGGATCATTTTGATTCAAACAATGACTTAGTTCACTGCAAACATTGCGAAGCCTTGTACAAGTACAACACGGTCACAACTCAAATGATGTACCACTAGAACAACACGCATCCGACCCTGGTTAGTGGCGGTGGATCCCACTCTCAAGTCTCAACCTAGCATCGACTCAATGTTAGCACGGACACGGAGGAGCTGCGATGCACAACGAGCAGAGAAAATTACCCAAGGGATCTGCAAGTTCGTTGAGATGGATATGCTGCCCTTAAGTATTGTCGAGGGCGAAGGTTTTAGAAAACTGATCACATTCCGCCTCGGCATGTCATCACCGTCTGATAGAGACTCAATACGAAGAACGGAAGCAAGAGCTGTTAAAAGAATTGAGCACAACTGAAAAAGTCGCTCTAACAACAGACTGTTGGACCGCATTAAAAGCGGAGAGCTACATCACCATCACCATCACCTGCCACTTCATCAGTAGTACTGGCACATGAACTCAGCGGACCTGCTCACTGACAGCCTGCCAGTACGGCATAGAGCTGACAACCTCGCCGAGAAAATGAATGAAGCTGTAGAGCAATGGGGACTTGAAGACCGAGCTATTCCATGTGTTCATGACAACGTGGCCAATATTGTTGCACAGTCCCACCAGAGTGAACTGGATTTCCGTTGCCTGCTTTGCACACACAATCCAGTTAGCCATTAACGACGGATTTGCACTGTATCTACATCGGGTAATATCAGCGGCTAGTAAACTTGTTAGCCACTTCAATCACAGCACCGCAGCAACCAATGCATTGCAAAAGAAACAGGAGCAAATGGGCCTCGCAACCCAGCGGCTTATCCAGTCATGTAAAACACAGAAGAAACTCAATTCTTTTTTTTAAATCTTAGTTTAAACTATTTTCATAATAAATAGCCAATTGGGTTAGGCCTAATTACATGCATACTTGCCTCCCGCCTGCTTTGTGTTGCCTTTTTAGGTATAGCTTTCTTTTTGATTGATTCCCTCGTTATATATTTGCAGGTTCAGTCTGATGAGTTTGTGTCATCCGCCCCCATGATCTTGTCAATGCTGGACCCTCGTCACAAGCACCTGAGCTTTCTTACCTCAACACAGAAAATGGCTGCTAATGTAAAACTGATTGAGCTGGTAAAAGCAGTGGAGATCGGTAGGGTGGCTATGCCAGAGGCTGGGGGAGACAGGGGAGGCTGGGGGAGACAGGGAAGCCTGCGTTGTACGGCACGGACAAGGGGGACACAAACACTGGAGTCGCGGCATCTCAGTCCCAGGTCTCTGCTATGACACAACTCCTCGGGGAGCACTATACCACTCAATGTGAGTCTGGCATCGAAGCAGAACATCAGAACTTCTGAGGGAGCCCCCTCCTCCCGCATTCCACGTACCCAGAGCCAGCTTCTGCTGCCCGGGTCTGGTCCGTAGAGGCCCCTCACCTCCACTGCCACCCGTGCAGCAGTGCACCCGACCCAAGTGGTTCCTCCTGTGAGTGGTGCATCCGCAGGACCCAATATCAATTAATTTAGAATTTTAAATAAATAAGAACAAATAATAAGTAAATGAAATAGAGTGGAAAAAGGGGAAATTAATAAATAATAAATAACAGTCTTAGCTGCTTAGATGAACTATTCCGTTACATTAACACATCGCAAACTGTCAGACCGCAGGGACTGTCTCACCAAATAAAGTCGTGAATCAATAAAACTTCCAATTTTGTATCCAGACTATAAACGCAACGTTTCCTTGGCTACGGTCGACATTAGCTAACGGAACTGTGTCACATTTCGGACAGTTTTTGGCTAAATTATCTCAAACACTCTGTTTAACCTACAAATATAAATGTTGGTGAAATATTTAGAGTTAATTTAATGCTGTACAACTAAAGTCTAACTTCTTATCTTTGTAACCATATATCGTTTTAATGGCCTAATTTATCTTTGTGTTTCCAAGAGTGGCCAAAAGGATGCTAACACCGGTGAATTAGCCGTGTGCTACTCTCGGCCCTAGTCGGACACTCGTATCTCTTCACCGTAAACACTGGGAGCTGCTGGTCCTCCATATTAACATTAGTGTTGTCAAAACACCCAGGACCATACTTTACAACAAAATGACATGCTTTAACAGCTCCAAATTAAACCTTAAAATTAATTTACATCTTTAATGTAAACCACTCTCATCAAGGTCACAATATTTTACTAATTTGACACGTAAATGCTCATGTACAAATATGAAACTTCACTTGTAGATTCTTATTTGTGTGTAAATTAATTCTACTTGCACTTCGGTGGCGATCACCCGGTAAAAGCAACACGAAAAGACCGGAAACTGCGACAAACCGGATCCGTCCGGATAGGGATAATACCAGCGAACGGCGTCCGACTGGTGATTCATTTCCTATAACGTTGACTTACTGAACTAACGCTTCAAACAAGTATAAGAAGCCTGTTGACAAACTGCGCCCAAAATAGAAAAAACATAAATGAAATACCCCCGATAACAAAGGCGGAACAACGCAAATAATCAGACCTACCTTGCTGTCAACCGGAGACGAGTTTAGACCATTGACTGTTGGGAAGTCTTCTTCTTCTCTCGTGCTTTTCCGCCACGCGTGTCGCCTTGTTTTCGTGGTGCGCCCCCATAGTTTTCACTGTGAACTACACCACCTGAACAACAGGTTTAAAAAGTACGGTAACAGAGAAATGCTACCCATCAGCAATTAGTTAAAATAGAACAAACGGTGGTGAGATCAGAAAATAACAATAAAGTGTCAGCAGTTATGTAAATAGAAGCAGTATTCTGTTAGAATAGTACAAAGTAAAGAGGAACAAAGGACGATGGCGCCATGAGAAAATCAAAGTGGCCGTGAAAAATAGAAATAAAACTCAAGCCCTAAAAGGTCATACATTACATATATTTTATTTCCTCTGTTTTCCCGAGATAACAAGATGATTTATTTGAGAAAATGAATGAAACGCCTGATGTTTCCATCACAGTGACAGGCCATGCCTGTAAAGACTTCTCATATCTCAAAGAACACTTTGGACAACACTGACAGATGATTTCAGTTGGTTATTTACTGTTATAAAATATTAATTTATAACAGTAATAAGTAATCTGTATATTTATGTGCACATTGTAAAACTCCTCCCTGTACTGTTATTTATGTTGTGATATAATATTGTTGACAGTAAAGTTTGTTAAAAACAACATATATAGTTAACGAGGACATCAGGCTCAGTCCAATAGTAATAATAAGAGCTTTATTTAAGTTTATTAAGCTGAAGCCTTGCTATTAGTCTTCTTAGAGGATGCACACTAACACTATCTGTAATAATAAGGCATAAAGCTGTTTCAGCCTGTGTCAGGCCTCGATTGAAGAGATCTGTGATGGTGATCGATATTCTCCTGCTCCTCTGACATTGATACACTGAGTTATGTTTCCTGCAATTATTTAATAGACAGTGGTTCTCAAACTCTGTACATGACTACCACCTAAATATCAGGCTCTCTCAAGTCCCACCACTAAGACCAATGTTGACAAACAGCAGTTTAGGCTGACACTATTCAGAACCAGAAGATTATTTATTGTCTTCAGCCATGGCCTTCAGTTTCGGAAGGACTGCTCTAAATATTCTCCTCCTGATCCACACTTCTCTGCCTAATAGTTCCCATTTAGAGCCACGATTACAGAGTTTTCAACTAATCATTTTACCTCTGCTTACTCTCTTCCATCACAGTTTAGCTTGTAACTCATGAACTATGGACTCATGACTACGGAGCAAGCTGTTATTGAAACAAAAATATTAAAGGGAATGCTAAACTAATTTTGAATTACATTTCATGGATCTTAAAAGTTTTTAATAGTATTACATTTATTTAATAATTAATGTTTCCCTTTTTATATTTTGGAGATTTCCTCATGTACCATCAGAGAGAGCTTGAGTACCACCAGTGGTGCAAGTGCCACAGTTTGAGAACCAGTGTGATATTGACCATCGTTTTCTTTTCTCCAGATCTCAAATTGATTATCTCATTATCACAGTAAAAGAGAGGAAATAAAATGTATGTAATCCATGACCCTTTAGGACTTCCGTATAAAACTACATGACATTAGTACAATAAATTTAAAAAATCATAAAATATGATAAAGTATACACACATCTGAACACAATCATGAACGCACACAAAGATTTACCTAATTTGTTATAAAATTATAAGATCTGCATATAGTGGTCAATCTTCAACTAGTGAAAATAACACAGTGTTTCCAGTGTTTTGTCAAGTGGTTTTTAAACTTTGTACATGATGTACCACCTCAGAAAATATCAGGCTCTGTCAAGTCCCACCACTAAGACCAATGTTACGGTACTTTGCACATTATTACAGTACTTTTGATCAGTATATATTACTATTGTAAATTTGATTTATTTATTTTATATATACATATATATACTGTTTTATATTTCTGTTTTTACTAATATACCTTATCTGTATAATATTGTTGTTGTTCAATATGTTGTTTGTATAGCTGGAGTTTGCAACAAAAACAATTTGGGATCATTAAAGTATTTCTGATTCTGATTCTGCCTCTGAAAATAGAGTAGAGTAAGACGACACTATTCAGCTACAGACAGGAAGGTTTTTTTCTAATCAGAAGATTATTATTTGACTGTCTTCAGCCACAGAGCTGACATGTCAGTGTTTTCAAACCAATTATTTCACCTGTAATTACTATCTTGCCATCACAGTTTAGCTTGTAACTCATGAGCATGATAACAAAAATATGACAGGAAATGCTAAACTTGTTTTAAATCGCATTTCAAGGATCTTAAAAGTAAAAGTATTTTCTTAGTATTGTATTAATTCAGTAATAAATGTTTCCTTTTTTATATTTTGGAGATTTCTTCAAGTACCACCAGAGAGAGCCTGAGTACCACAGTTTGAGAACCAGTGGGCTGAATACACATTAAATATACAGTCTTCGGTTTTGTCCTGTAGAGGGCGGTCCACTGTTGGTGCCTCCTGCCACAGGCGGAAAGAAACGAGCGGTAACCATAGAAGAAGAAACTCCCCCACTGAATGAAGGGAGCGAGCATGCTCTGCTGATAGCTCGGCTCACATTTAATTCAAACACATTTGTTTAAAGCCTAAAGGCTACAGTTCGGAGCGATAATGTCAGGTATACCTCCAGACACATGGCAGCCGCCAGCAGTGGCTCTGGACACCACGTGAGTGTTTATTAAAAGCGCTGAATGCTAACACGGCTAAGCTAGCTCTCAGTACAGTTAGCTCAGGTTTGCTAAGCTAATTTCTTTTAGCGCCTTTAGATGATCTTTTACACACCGCCAGGCAGTAAAATGAATGAGCACAGGTTACTAATATTGAGCATGCATTACAGGATGGGGACAGTTGTGGTGGAGCTGTACTGGAGACATGCCCCGAAGACGTGCAAGAACTTCGCAGAGCTGGCCAGAAGAGGCTACTACACCAACACCAAGTTTCACCGGATAATCAAAGACTTCATGGTGCAGGGAGGAGACCCCACAGGGACAGGTGGGATCTGCACACCATGCACACATAGCTGTTATTCATGGTTTGGGCTAGTGAAAGATACCTGGATAGGTCAAAGTGTTCACTTTAGTTTGGTGACATTTGTCTACAGGCAAAGCATTCAATTCCACATGTATGGAGAATTTGTATTTGTGTCTCTATTCCTCTTATGACATAATGAAGAAAATATTCCGAAATAACTGGGCCACTAATAATAATCAGACTTGTATAACGCTTTTCAAAGTCCTTCAAAGACAAAATATTATAAATAAGCAGTAAACTCTTTCAAAAGACAAAATGAAGAAAATAAATTTAGTGAACTAGGGAGAAAAAAAGGTTTTACACAAAGTAAAGCGCTGCTGTGTAATCATGTAGTACAGCATAAAAATATAATATAGTTCAATACTTTTCAATACCACGTTTCAAAATTATACAATGTATAGATTTGATAGTATTGAAACCACAAAAGCTGATCTACAGGAAACTGTATGCCAGGCTTTCTTGCTGAACATCGGGAGCAAATGTCCACAGCCAGGTTTCAGATCCGTGTGTGTGATATTCAAGTGTCCGTATATTTTTGAGATGTAGTGTATCTAGTGGCTTGCATGTGTCTCGATCAATACTCTGTCCATTTTGCGGGCCTTGTGTTTTTAATGTAAGCTTTAATCAGGACTGAGGGGAATGATGCTTTATTTTCTGCATTCTTTAATTAATCAGTACTTTCACCCAAACAAACTGTGTAGTGAGGATACACAGCCATACATAATATATGTATATATATATATATATATTTATTTTTAATTTGGTGCCCTTCACCATTTTTGTTCTTCCAGCTAAAATATATTTAATAGCCATGTAGTCGCTCATACATTTGTTTAACTTGTTGACTTTGTCACCATAAACACATGATTAATATTAACTTTACCTCATTGGAAACCACAAGTGTGAAATATAAAGGGATCACAGTTAAATGTTCATAATTGTATATACTCTGCAGTTAACTCACTTGAGAGTAAATGTGTAGTTTTGTCCTCAGAATCCAAGTCATTTTAGGATGTAATTGAACAGTTATGGTTGTCTTGGTGATATATTTTGGAAAACATCGTTAGATATCTCGGCTTTTCCCATAGCAATCACCGACTCTCCTGCTGACTCCGCAACACTCTGTTCTCACAGGGAAACAAAAAACAATTAATACAGCTAGAGTTCTCACAAATGATTAACTATAACGTATGTGTCAACATATGTTGACCTTTTCTTCTATCAAGTTTACTGATCTTTGCTCTTCTAACAGGCCGCGGCGGTGCCTCCATATATGGTAAACAGTTTGAAGATGAGCTGAATCCAGAACTGAAATTCACAGGTAATCACAGTGGAAAAAATACAATTGATTTCAAGCTGGTAGTTGTGGAGGAGACAAACGTAGATGGGTAAATAAAGAAAAGGCTCCTGCACCATTTACAATTAATTTATTAGTATCTTTCTAAGTACTGAGTCATAAATGTTGTTATTATTATTTCTATTAAATTAAGGTAGGATTCATTGCAGGGCTGTTTAATTTTAGCAATGTGCAACTCAGTGGATATTCAGATAAATGTATTAATGTCAATGTTTACCAAATGTTGTGCAAAAGTTGTTGTTTTCCCTCAATAATTTCTGGATTTGAAATCTCATTAAAAAATACTTTAGGGACTTTTAACAGTGAGAAGTCACAAAATTGTAATTCTCTCATTTCATCTGTGTGTCTACGAGGTGCCGGTATTGTGGCAATGGCAAACGCAGGACCGGACACAAACGGAAGCCAGTTCTTCTTCACTCTTGGCCCCACCCAGTGGTTAGATGGGAAGCACAGTATTTTTGGAAGAGTATACCAGGGGATGGGAGTGCTGAACCGGATTGGGATGGTGGAGACAAGCGGTCAAGATCGGCCAGTTGACGATATCAAAATCCTCAGAACTAATGTACGAAATTAAACGAATACTGATTTTATTTTTTACACTGATTTTTTTTCTAACTAAATAAATGTTTGTGAAATGATTAAATGTCATGTTTCTTAATTGTATACAACTAGTCTATGACTTATCAATCCAAGACTTTAATGCACTAGTTCCAAATAATGGGTAGAGTAAAGGAACAGAAAATCTCAAACCCATCTACAGTGCCTTGGAAAAGTATTCACACCCCTTGAACTTTTTAACATTTTGTCACTCTACAACCACAAACTTGGATGAATTTTATGTGAGTGACCAACACAAAGTAACATATAGTTGTGAAGTGGAACGAAAATGACATAACATGGTTTACAATTATTTAAGCAAATAAAAATCTGTCCCCTCTACTCTGATACCCCTAAATAAAAAGTGCAATCAGCTGCCTTCAGAAGTCACCTAATTAGTTAATAGAGTCTGCCTGTGTGTAATTTTAGTATCAGTATAAGTAACTGTTCTGTGAAGGCCTCAGTGCTTTGTTTAGAGAACACTAGTCAACAAAGAGCATCATGAAGACCAAGGAACTCACCAGACAGGTCAGGGAAAAAGTTGTGGAGAAGTTTAAAGCAGGGTAAGGTTATAAAGAAAATATCCAAAGCTTTGAACATCTCAAGGAGCACTGTTCAATCCATCCTCCACAAATGGAAGAAGTATGCCAACAACTGCTAACCTACCAAGACATGGCCGTCCACCTAAACTGACAGACCGAGCGAGGAGAGAAGTGGTGAGAGAAGCTGCCAACAGGCCCATGGTCACTCTATTATTGCAGAAATCCACAGCTCAGGTGGGAGAATCTGTCCACAGGACATCTAAAGGTTGTGTACTCCACAAATCTGGCCTTTATGGAAGAGTAGCAGACATAAGAAGTCCTGTTTGCAATTTGCCACAAGCCATGTTGGGGACACAGCAGCCATGTGGAAGAAGGTACTCTGGTCTGATGAAACCAAAGTAGAACTTTTTGGCCTGTATGCAAAGCGCTATGTGTGGCGGAAAAGTAACACTGCTCATCACCCTGAACACCATCCCCACTGTGAAAAATGGTGGCAGCCTCATGCTGTGGGGATGCTTTTCTTCAGCAGGGACAGGGAAGCTGGTCAGAGTTGATGGGAGGATGGATGGAGCTAAATACAGGGCTATCCTGGAAGAAAACCTGTTGGATGCTGCAAAAGACTTGAGACTGGGAAGGAGATTCACCTTCCAGCAAGACAATGACCCTAAACATACAGCCAGAGCTACAGTGTGATGGTTTAGATCAAAGCATATTTATGTGTTAGAACGGCCCAGTCAAAGTCCAGACCTAAATCCCATTGAGCATCTGTGGCAAGACTTGAAAGTTTCTGTTCACAGATGCTCTCCATCCAATCTGGCTGAGCTTGAGCTATTTTGCAAAGAAGAATGGGCAAAAGTTTCAGTCTCTGGATGTGCAAAGCTGGTAAAGACATACCCCAAAGACTTGCAGCTGTAATTTCAGCAGAGGGGGCTCTACAAAGTATTGACACAGGGGAGCCGAATACAAATGCAAAAAACAAAATTTTTTGTAAACCATGTATCATTTTCGTTCCACTTCACAATTATGTGTTACTTTGTGTTAGTTATCACATAATATCTCAATAAAATACATTTAAGTTTGTGGTTGTAAAGTGACAAAATGTGAAAAAGTTCAAGGGGCATGAATACTTTTTCAAGGCACTGTACATTTCACAATAAAGTAGAGCTGCAATGATTACTTAATTGACAGAAAATGAATAGGTACCTATTATCGACCAATCATTTGTCATTTTAAAGCAAAAACATCCCCCAAATAGATTGTTTGTTCGGGATCATTAATAGAGAATTTGCTGCTTTTCTCAGTCTTACAGTAAACTGAATATCTTTGGGTTTTGTTTGTTGGATAAAAAAATTAATTTGAAGATGTTACATTGAATCCTCGGAAGTTTCAAATGTTTTATTGACCAAACAATTATCAAAAGAATCAGCACATTAATCGATTAAGAAAATAGTTATGAAAGGAGGTGAAATGAAGAGATTTAAATGATTTGTTTTTTAATAAAACAATGTTAAAACATATTTCAAAATGTTTTTGACATATGTTTTGACGTTTTGAGTAGTTTTGACGTTTTGAATAGTTTGTATTGACGAGTAATCTATGGAAGAAAAAGTAAATGGCAAGCAAGCTCAGTCAAATATTTATCACTCTGTAGTTAAAGAAGAACAGTCCACTCATCTCACTCACATGCATACATGATGTAAATGAACAAGCCATATTGCCCCAAAAAGTATTTTATTATATAAATTTAAAGTCATGTATAAAGACAATATATGTATATATGAATATATACATATATAAATATATATTGAAGATGTTTATATATATATATATATATATATATATATATATATATATATATATATATATATATATATATATATATATATATAAACCTCATCAATATGGTAATCCAAGGAACACTACACCTTAATTAGTAGAAGTGGTGTTTAAGGCACTAAAGGTTTTGCATTATAAATTCAAGCAGCAAGTAGTTGAATACTTGTTTTGAAATTTTGAAGAGGTACATTTGTTTGGCTATATAAATTTTGCAAAATAAACACAATATATGAAGTATTAGACAAGTAAAAGTACACATTTCTCAGTATCAGTCACAAAGAAAACAGGTAATCAAATGAGTTTGAGTACGCTATTTCACAGAACTGTGTTTTTGATTGTTATTGTTCATTTTAGTTTGAGGTCACATAAGAACAATAAGAAAATCAACTTTGAGAGAAATTGATGTCAACACATTGATGATGTGACGCCATGGTGTCAGGGCCACAGATGGATTCACATGAATAACTCGGTCTGGTATAATAAATGAATCCCTGTGGTTCAGGCCTGTTCAGTTAGAAAACAGAGAGACTGAGGAGTAACAAAGGGGAGAGGTGCTCTAGAGGTCACGGAGCACAGTTATGTGTCTGACCTGAACAAAGCATATAAAACATGTACGCAAGCGGTGTTCGTATAAGGAAAAACCAACAGAGCTGTGTAACTAAGCCAAGTCCCTTGTTTTAGCTTGAAAAAGAAAGCAGGTGCACACTTGAGACTGAGATTATTTTGCCACACATACACATCCCAAAATCAAGCATTCACTTTCATGTTCAACTCTTATAAACTGTCTCAAAACTAAAAAAACATCATAACCAGGCAAGCATACTTTTATGATTGAGGTAAAATGGTTTAACTTGGCTTTGTTGCTGAAAATGGGATGAGAAGATTGATACCACTCCCATGTCTTTTCAGCTAGGAGATGGTTAGCTTAGCTTAGCATTGAGGATAGAAGTAATAGTCAGGTTCACTGTGTACAAAAAAGTACTTTTGTGGGAATTTTGGGGGTATTTGTTGACCTGTACATTTTTGGAATCTGCAGTCCTTGGGGAATCCAAAAACCAATGTTGCCACTTGCACAGGCACTTTTATGACGGCCATTTTGGAATTCCAAAATGGCCCTAAATAAAGAATGTCAGCTAACTTGGTCTCTAGACAACCAAAAATCATGCCAATCCTGTGTTTTCTTGGTCAAGGAATCAAATGGTGATCTCAGAATTGCGCTCAAAATAGTGCTGTGGCGCCCCCAGGAAGTGGAAATTTAAATTGTTACTCTAATAACCCTTACTGATCTTCTCTGCCCTGGTGAAACTATCTGATGAAGGCGAGGTGCAACAGGAAGTAAAAGATGTGGTAGAAAAATTTGTGTGCTCAGTGTACTGCCCGAAAGGCATCATTATAAAAAGTATTACTGACCTCAGGTGGCAAGTGTTCTGCAAGCAGCTGGCTGAGAGCAGCAACAACACGTTGAACATGTCCGGGTCCAAAGTAGGGTGTGGTGCCATGCGATGATGTGGCAGAAACCTGGTTTTCTAGTGAAATTGAACATTCTCTGTCTTATTTACCAGCCATTCATTTATCCAAGACCATTGCCAGCATTTGTCTCCACACTCAATCCCATATGATTGGACCGATCGCTGAGAGACAACAAACCCATTCTAGTCCTCACTCTCCAGATCTGGACTTAGTTTCATATTGTTTTATACAGTTTGATACATTTTATACTGTCTGATAAATCTGTTAGTTTGTAAAGATTGCTGCAGTTAGTTTTTGAGTTTTGGGGCCGGAGTCCCGACTGTTACTAGCCTATGGTGTAAAAATAAAATAAATCACTTTTATGTACAGATTATAGTTTTAATTGACCTATGACAATTTTAAGTATTTTGTCCCAGGACTTCTGAAATGGGATCAGTAAGGGGGATTGGAGTAATAATTTGCATTTCCACTTCTTGAGGATGCCACAATTTTCTTTCCCACCCCTATGGGTGCCACAGCACAAGTCTGGGGATAATTCTGTGACCACCATTGGAAATATTGACCAAAAAATCATAGGATTGGCATGTTCAATTTATTTATGTTGTTGTTTAGAGACCAAGGTAGCTAAAATTCTTCAAAATGGCGGCCATTTTGGAATTACAAAATGGCCATCATAAAAGTGTCCGTGCAAGTGCCAACATTGGTTTTTGAATTCTCCAAGGTCTGCAGATTCCAAAAATATAAAAGTCAACAAATCCCCCAAAAATTCCCACAAAAGTACTTTTTTGTACACACCTGACTATAAGTAAAAAAAAGCTTGCTAACACCCTGTAAATCTCTTCAGTTTTGTGGCTCAAACAAAAAGGATATCATGTATTAATTAGTAAGCTTTAGAGGTGTTGGTAGGCTAACTTTTTTAACCTTCGCACACAGCCAGGCAAGCGGTCTCCAGCCTTTATGCTAAGCTAAGCTAATCAGCTGCTAGCTGTAGTTTACCATTAACCATGCAGCTATGACAGTAGCATTGATCGATAGGAGAATAAGCGTATTGTAACAATTCAAAGTATAATTTAACGATTAAAAAACTCTCCTTTATTATACATTTAATAAACTTTACTCTTATAGGTCACCACACCTTAAACAAGAATCTGTAAATGAATACTAACCACCATATAGTAAACAACCCACCCGACATAATTTTGAAAAAAACACAAAAGTTATTTGTAAAGGATTGGCATTGCCTTATGCATTTCTCGTTTGTCCTCCATCAAAGACGTGCAGTGAGGCACTGATGCTTGCTGATGTTTACATTGCCACCCGTGGAAGGTCATCTGCAGGTTGGGCGCTTGTCTTGAAACGCTAGAGGAAGGTATTAATGTATGTCTCATCATATTTTTCTCCAAAAATTGTCAAAGAATGTCACATGCACTATGCACAGAAAACAGAAAATAGGTTCTAACAAAGTACATAAACTTTGAAAGCTTCTTAAAATGCTTCTGTAAAATATCAACTATAAAATAACACAACAACTAGTAATAGACCAATTAATCTGCCTGCGCTCACCTAGTCGATGAACAGAAAGTTATATATCGTCACCTTAAAATAATGGCCTATGCCATTTTTTGATACAATTATTGTTTTGACCAACTTCACGATGCTGGCCACCTCTGGTAAAATCACCTACATTCTCAGTTGTACAGATCATGCGATCCTACCCCTGTGGTATAATGGCATATACTACAGGGGTAGGATCGCAAGTATACATGCACTTTTATAAAAAACTAAACAAAATCTGTTTTATTTTTAACCATGATCCTTGTAGCTGCTGATATTTTACTTGTTCTTTGATATTATTTGTATTCATCAAGTATTCAGGATTTTTTTTTAATTTTAATACATTTTTTATCAATTGTAAAGTTTGTTTCACATGTTATTATTTATTTACAATTTCTATGCCAATTTTACTATGTATTAACTTCTTATTTGGCAATATTCTGACTGTTACTTGTGTAACAAGTGGGCTTGTTATCGGTTCTAGAAAATGTTCCGAACTGATTGTTGTGTGTATTTGTTGCAGGAATATGTGTTTTTCTTGTATGACAGTCAAGCCAGTAGCAATACTTCAAGACAGAGATGTCTCTAAATAAATGTTCCTTGCAGTTTCTGTGTGTTTTTCTCACATTTTTTAAAATTCACTCTGTAATTTTTTGCAAGTGCTCATATACAATAACTTCAATGACCTTGATTTGCAATGCAAAGAGGAAAAATATTGATAATTTTTACCCAAAAAATGTCCTGTAACAACCCCCATTAGCTCTCAGAGGTTAAAATTTCGAATTTCCAAATTCGTGCCCTTTAAAGGGTTAACTGGTTCCACTCCATCACCCTGCAAAACAGAAACCGCCTATTGAATGTGGTCAAGGTCTGCTCAAAAATCATCGAGCAGCCCTATGCGACAACAGACTGTAAAGTTAGCATGCAGGATTCTTCAGGACCCCTCTCACATCTGGTTTCCTGGGTTTGAGTGGCTCCCCTCAGGACGCAGACTCCGCTGTACGGGTTGCCGGACACAAAGGAGGAAAGTAACCTTCATCCCCAGGGCTGTCCAGCTTCTTAATGCTGATCGCTGACTCATGATCATATGAAATGGAATTACCTTTTTATGCACTTTTTAACTGAAGCACTTGCTATGTGTTGAATGTTGATGTGGTGTGTGTTGTGTGATTGTGCAATGTGTCTGTGAAATGCTTATGTTTGTTGATTGTGTCCTTTTAAAAGCTACTGTAATGCGACCTTTTAAATTGCCCCACGGAAATTAATAGTGTTTTGAATTGAACTGAATTGAATTGATTTTAATTGAATAGGCCTAGACCACACTCTAAGATTGACAGAGACCCAACAATTCCCCCATGAGCAACAGTGGCGATGAAAGACTTTCATTTAACAGGCATAAATCTCAAAACAGACTCTAGGCTCTATGGTGTGTGGCCGTCATGAGCAGTTGGGTGAGAGAGAGAGACCCAGACATGCACAGGAATCACAATTATAACATTAAAAACTATAATAGTAACAGAAAGTATAATAGTAATAGAAATAAGACAAAATGTGATAGTAATGGCAATGGATATACTAAAAACCTCGACTGACCTGCCAGAGAGTCCCTCTTCCTCTGGCCAGTTTGCAGACCATGGTCACTGGAATCATCATAAGAGATGACATGGCCAGAAACCAGCCGATATAGTACGCCCACCAAGGATACACATAGGAGTTGTTGAACCTCATGGGGGTGTATCTCAGGAGCAAAAACACAAGTGTCCCCTTTAAAGGAAAGCAAATCACAATGATATCACATTGTTGGCTCAAAATTAAAACTATAAAAACTATGAATAAAATGTTTTCTCATTCAAATACCTACACTGCAAGTAAGAGGAGTGATATACATCCAGAAGTATTTGAACAGTGACAGAGGCTTGTAACCAATCATGTCCTCAATGTTGTCACTGAAGCGTTCAGCACCTTGGACAGAGACAAATACATCACACAGACTATAGGGTATAGTATTGATGGAAGAAAAAGTTGTATGTGAGAACTCTGGCTGTATTAATTGTTTTGAGTTTCCCTGTGAGAACGGGGACCTTTATCACAGTGTGTTGCGGAGTCAGCGGGAGGGTCGGCTCGGTTCTGGAACCGTACTCCTGGATAGGGGTTGGATCCTATTCTTCTCTGGAGTTGCCCAGGGTGTGAGGCACCGGGCGGGTGTGGGGAAACTCACAAACCCCCGGCTGAGCACCGTGGTGTTGGAGTTCACCCCGGTGGACGAGAGGGTCGCCTCCTTGCGCCTGCGGGTGGTAGGGGGGAAAACTCTGACTGTTGTTTGTGCATATGCACCAGACAGCAGTTCAGAGTATTCAGCCTCCAGTATGGGGCTCCAGTAGGGGACTCCGTAGTTCTGCTGAGAGACTTCAACGCCCACGTGGGCAATGATTGAGACACCTGGAGAGGCGTGATTGGGAGGAACGGCCTCCCTGATCTAAATCCGAGCAGTCATCTGTTATTAGACCTCTGTGCTAGTCACGGATTATCTATAACTAACACCATGTTGGAACATAAGGATGCTCATAATTCTACGTGTTACCAGAGCACCCTAGGCCAAAGGTCGATGATCGATTTTGTGATCATATCATCTGATCTGAGGCCGTATGTTTTGGACACTCGAGTGAAGAGAGGGGCAGAGCTGTCAACTGATCACCATCTGGTGATGAGTTGGTCCAGAGGATGGGGGAAGATTCTGGACAGACTGCGTAAGCACAAACGAGTAGTGCGGGTGAACTGGGAACGTCTGAAGGAGGCCCCTGTCCGAGAGATTTTCAACTCACACCTCCGGCGAAGCTTTTCTGGCATCCCTGTGGAGGTTGGGGGCATTGAACCGGAGTGGGCAATGTTCAAAGCTTCCATTACTGAAGCTGCAGCGGTGAGCTGTGGCCTCAAGGTCTTAGGTGCCTCAAGGGGCGGTAACCCTTGAACACCGTGGTGGACACCGGTGGTCAGGGAAGCTGTCCGACTGAAAAAGGAGTCCTTCTGGGATATGCTATCCCAGAAGACTCCAGAGGCAGTTGCAAGATACCAACGGACAAGAACGGCTGCAGCCTCTGCTGTGTCAGAGGCAAAGCAGCGGGTGTGGAAGGAGTTTGGAGAAGTCATGGAGAAGGGCTTTCGGGTGGCACCAAGGTGCTTCTGGAAAACCATTCGACATCTCAGGAGGGGGAAACAGGGAACCATACAAGCTGTTTACAGTAAGGACAGGACGCTGTTGACCTCAGCTGATGAGGTAATCGGGCTGTGGAAGGAGCACTTTGAGGAACTCCTTAATCCGACCAACACGCCCTTTGTAGAGGCAGAGCTGGAGGCTGATGGGGAATAATTGTCAATATCTCTGGCGGAAGTCACTGAGGTAATCAAAAGCCCCATGGATTTATGAGATTTATGAGATTTGTCCAGAAATGCTGAAAGCTTTGGGTTTGGAGGGGCTGTCTTGGTTGACACGTTTCTTCCACATTGCGTGGAAGTCTGGGACAGTGCCAAGGGAGTGGCAGACTGGGGTGGTGGTTCCTCTTTTTAAAAAGGGGGACCAGAGGGTGTGTGCCAATTACAGGGGTATCACACTACTCAGCCTCCCTGGTAAAGTCTACTCCAAGGTGCTGGAAAGGAGGGTTCGTCCTATAGTCGAACCTCAGATTGAAGAGGAACAATGCCGATTCCGTCCTAGACGTGGAACAACGGACCAGCCCTTCACTCTCATAAGGATCCTTGGGAGTATGCCCATCCAGTCTATATGTGCTTTGTGGATCTGGAGAAGGCATATGACCGGGTCCCTCGGGAGATACTGTGGGAGGAGCTGCAGGAGTATGGGGTGAGGGGGTCACTTCTGTGGGCCATCCAATCTCTGTACACCCAAAGCAAGAGCTGTGTCCGGATTCTCGGCAGTAAGTCGGATTCGTTCCCGGTGGGGATTGGCCTCCGCCAGGGGTGCGCTTTGTCACCAATCCAAAGCTCTCGATCTACCAGTCAATCTTCGTTCCTACCCTCAGAGAACACGCGGGTACAAGGGGCCAAAATGGGTTTTCTCAGGAGGGTGGCTGGAGTCTCCCTTAGAGATAGGGTGAGAAGTTCAGCCATCCGTGAGGAACTCGGAGTAGAGCCGTTGCTCCTTTGCGTTGAAAGGAGCCAGTTGAGGTGGTTCGGGCATCTAGTAAGGATGCCCCCTGGTCGCCTTCCTAAGGAGGTGTTCCAGGCAAGTCCAGCTGGGAGGAGGCCTCGGGGAAGACCCAGGACTAGGTGGAGAGATTATATTTCAAGGGAAGTTTGGGGTCCCCTGCTAAAGCTGCAACCCCCCCGACCCGACCCCAGATAAGCGGTTGAAGATGAGATGAGATGAGATTAATTCTCTGACTCCAGCTTCTTTAATGTGAATATTTTCTGGTTTCTATACTCCTATATGACAGTAAACTAAATGTATTTGCGATTAATAGTTAGTTGCAGCCTTCTTTATCTCACCATAAATCCATCCAATAGCCATTGACTGGAAGATTGCCATCAGAAGAAGAGTGGGTCCGCTGCATACATAGTGATCAAAGATCTGCAGAATGTATGCACCGCCCTTAAAATAAAACAAAATAATAAATAAATTGATCTGGATACCAATTACTTTTTATTTTGTGCTAAGTAAGAAGCTTCCACTGATAGCCTTAAATAAGAAACAAATGCTAAAAGCCATAATTTACATGCTAAATATTGGGTGTTAATTGAACAAATTACTCTGACATGATGAATTATGAATAATGTGACCACCAATGAATGCGCTTCTGGCAGCTTACCTGTGACACCAATAAGAGGCCAAACGCATAGGAAAAAACACAGATCAGCATCAGAAGGAGCTCTCTACGATATCCTGTTCGGATCTTGGAAGGGCAGATGTCAGACAGAGAGGTCATGATGCTTTCGAGCCCAACAAACTTGAGGAGGACAGAAAGACGAGTCAGCGTAAGACAAGTTAACAAAAGAAACATTGAAGGACATTTTTTGGGAGACATAAGGGCGCTGACCTGTCCGTCTATTCCCAACAAGATGATCATGGCGAAGAAGCAAATGGACCAGACTTGAGGCCACGGCAGAAGGGTCACAGCTTGTGGGTAGACTATGAACACAAGGCCGGGGCCTGCAGAGTGAAACCAACACAGAGTAAGCAACTACTGTCTGCCACAGTGCCTTTTTTTTTAGCTCTGCGGTGGGATTTTTAGACATCATGAGTAGATTCATATTCATACCGGACTCAGCAACTAAAGAAATGTCGACACCCTGCTTTTGTGACATATAGCCCAAAACTGAGAAAATGGCAAAGCCAGATATGAAGCTGGTCCCGCTGTTCAACAAGCAAAGATAGAAGGAGTCTCTGTAAAACAGAAATAATGCACTGTGTCTTCATTTCTCTCTTGGTAACATGGCCCGTTAAAGTATTACAGTCAAATCATATTTCATATATCATATCAGATTTAAGATGCTGATTGTGTTTTATTCATAAAAAAGTAAGTCTGAAATCTTAATCAACTGCAGCTGCTAAAAGTAATATCTTAAAGAACTCACCTGTAACAGTTGTTGTTGTACTTGTTGTAGCTCCCAAGCGTAGTCAGGCATCCCAAACATATAGCATAGGAAAAAAATATTTGCGTTCCAGCATCCATCCAAACCTATAAACCAGGGACAAATTATTATACGCCTAATTTTGCTAAAGAATAATGCGATGCATATTAAGCCCAGTTCAGACCAAAGATTTGCAACACAACAAAACTGTTTTAGAACGTTGCAGGTGAGAGTTGCAGCGGCGTGAACTGACCCGTCTCGTCTGGACCCAAACCGGCTGATGGCGTCGCCTGCAATTCAGCTTGTCAAATCGCAGGCGACTTGTTTTAGAACGTAACACACGTCACCTCTTTCAACAGCCAATCAATCAAACGGAGGCTCAACGAGCGTTTGAGAGAGAGAGAGGAAAAAGAGATGGAGAGAGAGAGGGTCGAGTGAGCAATATAATGAATAAGGAGAGGGAGCGCCGTAATCCAGAACAAAGCAGCGAATCAGAGAAATAAAACGGTATTTTCGCCCTTTCATCACAACTAGAAATACAGTTGTAGCAAGTATATCACTGTCTCTGTCCTCATTTATATTTTATAATGCTACAAATTGTATCCAGCTACGAGCAGGTCAGAATAGAAGTACAGAGAGGCGTTGCTATGGAGATGATAACCCTCTATGGTTTGAATGGGCAGGTTTCAGAACATTGCAGACCTACACGTTGCAAGTAGTTGCAAGTAGTTGCAAGTTTCAACTCAACTCGTTGCAAATCTTTGGTCTGAACTGGACTTTAGAAAACAGCAGAATGATACCTGTGGGTCAGCGAGCCGCGTTGTGTTGGGGAACAGGTAGTACTTGATACCGTGGAAGGCTCCAGGAAGGGTAATTCCTCTGACAAACAGCACCAACAACATGACGAAAGGAAATGTGGCTGTGAAGTAGGTAGCCTACAATTAAGCAGAAAATTATTTATGTTACAACCCTCTGGCGGCAGTGGCTCAGGAGGCAGAAAGGGTCTTTTGCACATCAAAGTGTCCTTGGGCAAGATACTGAAGCCCAAATTGCTCCTCTCATCAGTGAGTGAATGTGTTAAATTTGTTCAGTAAGCACACAGTGACCTTGACCACCAAAGTTCATTCTTGAGTCCAAGTGGACAATTGTGCCATATCCGAAGAATATTCTTAATGAAATATCACGTTCAGAAGATGGACGGAGAACCTGATGCCTCCGGGTACAGCTGTCTCGGGCCTGTTGCCGGCAGTGATTAATGCTATTTAACTATGGTGTACGCCCAGGATCATTTGCAGACATCCCTCTCACGGAACAGTTTGCAAGTCAGCGTTTCTGGTTGAATTTCACATAATCACAGACTTCACACTAGAATTACTCATGCACTTTACCCTTGACAAATGACAGCACTGGCTTGTTGCCATTTTTCACACCACAGTCTCTGTCAACGCTTTAGGCTTGGAAAAGGCTGACAGGTGAGAGTTTCATGTGGTTGCAAGTATGAGGTATCTACATATGCAAAACATCTTTCATATTTAAAGTCATAATCCGTAAGATTTGAGATACCTTGTTTCTAGCAGCCTCTTCGGCGGTGTGTTGTATGTAGTTGAAGCTGAACCCTTCATCTAGTCACTATGTTTCTTGATTATTTGCCTTCTTCACTTTATTTTTTGAATGTCCCTCTTTCTCTGTCTGTTGATCCTCCATTGTGAGGAATGAGCAGTAATGAAATGGACCTGCGCCGGTCAGACACATTAGAGCGAGCCTTCTATCGTGCCGATTTCTGATTACAGTGAAACGCAGCATACGCTTCATTGACTAGCTCCACCTGGGCTGACCAACCGCTGCTGACCAACATAAAAAGCATCACTAATAGAGCGCTGCATTTGAATTTTGCACGGGCATCTGGCCACAGACACTCAAATGTATTTCTGGGCAAATACAACCGCATTAATTAGTGGGTCATATGCTCCATTGTTTTAACTCACTCTTAAAAGACATTTAACTAGATGAAAATCTTACAGATTATAACGTTCATAGATATTTTATGTATTAAGCTCTATTTCAGTCTTACCTTTCCTGTGGATCTCACTCCCTTCCACACACAGAAGTAGCAGATGGTCCAGCCCAGTAAAAGACACAAAGAAAGTTCCCACTGTATGTTTCCCAAGACCTCAATGCCTGGGGATATATTTAGCACACGCCGTCTGTAAGGACCAAGGTATCGTTAGCAAATTACTTGGGAAAATATGCATCTTAGCATGTCCATTACTCTCTTATTTGGTCCATCATGAAAGATCTAATGATGTTGAAGTTAAGCAAACTATTCATACTAATACTACATGCTATTCTGGCTGAGTAGATCACTCTTCAATGTGAACATCTTTAGGGTTGGGACTGACAAAAAAGACATTTAAAAACATCACCTTGATGGACATTTTTCACTACTTTATGAAAAAATAATTGACAGATTATTCAATAGGGAATAAAAGTGTTAGTTGTAGGCTGCTACTTCACAAGAGGTCTAATCGACCAAAAAATAATAAAAACTTGAGTGTGTAAAGGCTTTAAATTGAAACGCGTCATATAATAAAGCTATTCAGCATGGATTGACATGGATGCTGCAGTTACATCATTTTGGATAGATGGTAAAGATAAAAAACAGTTCCCATGTTTACAGCTTGGAGCGGGTTAAAAACGCTGTAGATCCTTGGCCTAAATTACTTTAGATGTAATAGCTAAAACTGTTATTTTGAAAGAAGGTCCTTCACACCCAAATTATTCCGCCTGATTTAACCTCTTGTTCTTGTTCAAATTAGATGGAGCTATGCTAGGAAACTACATAATAAAACTGCCACAGGTGGAAGCTGTCCTGCCCCAATATGTACAAAATTAATATGTCAATGAATCACAAAAATTTCGCACACACCCAACCACTTTTGAACAGTGGTCCAACCTGCCAAACCAAGAGTAGAGCTGGGTATATGAAATTATTTTTGGGTAAAGCTCTGTTTTCCCATCAACAACAAAATTCAAATAGCACGTCTTTGTTATTCAAGTTTATTAATCTTGTTATCCTTTAATAATCTGTGACAAATTTCCACTCAATTCAGTCTCATTTGGATCAAAACTTACTGCCAAAACTCTAGGACAGAGGAGGATGCATTCACAGGCCAGGTCCAGTTAGCAGCGGCATTATAGTTGTTCAATACCACACAAGAATCTAAAATATATCAACATATTGTAAAACACAGTTACACCTGAAATGCATCCTCAATGAACACATTATTAGATTAGTACAACATGATGAATTAATTGTTGCCATTACAATTGCCTAAACCAGACATTAATAATTCATTATAATCATTTCCTTATTAGTCTGTTCAAAGTGATTGATTGAATGTAAATTATACAACTTTCACTGATATTTCTAATAAATGTATATATTTAAAACAATTACAATTAAGACCCTAATAGTTAGTTGTGTATGTGTGGGAGAGAAGTAACATGATTCATTTACTTGTGTTCCATGTGTTATTACAGGTGGCCCATGGCAGCTCGCCAGAGAAGGAATAGAAAAGATACAGAAAAGCCCAGGCTAAGATCACAATGTAGCTGATACATCCATAGAAAAGAATCATTTGGCTGGCGTATCCCATGCCTGCAAACAACAGAAAATGTTAAAACTGCATTACTGTAGCATTTCTGTGCTTTCTTGCTAAACTTCAGACAGGTATACCTCACCTTCGAGCAAGGGACAGACCTTCCTCCAGCACATGATTCCTCCCTGACTGGTGTATTGGCCTAGTGCTATCTCCAGTAAGAACAGAGGAATGCCACAGGCCATAAGGAACAGGGTGTAAGGAATGAAGAATGCACCTACAAGAGTGAATAAAACACTGTAAACATGCATGACATACCCATAATAATAATAATAATACATATTCAAAGAGCACTATTCTCTATTGTCATTGCAACAGGAATGAGTCTCCCATGTCTCCCACCATCGTTCCAGTGCCCCAAAAGTCCCTGTTAACTGTTTAAATGACACCCATTGCCATGAAGTGCTTTGAAAAGCTAGTGCTCTCACACATCAAAGCCATCATTCCACCAGATCTGCATAAAGCGCAAACCTCTCCACACATGGATTATGAGTTTTCTCAAAGACAGACCGCAACAGGTGAGAACAAGCAACCACACTTCATCCACACTCATCCTGAACACAGGAACCCCACGGGGTCTTGTGCTGAGCCCAGTCCTTTTTACATTATCCCACCGTGACAGCACCCCCATCCACAATTCTAACACCATAATACAATTTGCAGATGATACTACAGTGATAGGACTGATCTGCAGAAAGCGAGGAAACAGCGTGAGGTGAGGCATCTGACTAAGAGGTGTGGAGACAACAACCTTGCAGGAGAACAAAGAGGACTGAACATCCCCCCTCTATATACACAGAGAAGCAGTGCAATGCATGGAGACTATTAAGTTCCCTTAGAGTAAACATATCAAACAAGCTGGTCATGTTTGGTTAAAAAGCCCAAAAAAGACTCTTGTTCCCCAGGAAGCTGAAAAAGGCCCAACTCCCACAAACACTGACGCTAAACTTTTACAGGTCTGTCATTGAGAGCATCTTTCTGTGTAGCCTATGATTGTACTGACTTGCATACCTGAATATAAGCCATATTGATTTGTAATATATGTACTACTGACTTGCAGTGGTGGAAGAAGCTTTTAGAGCTGTTACTTAAGTAAAAGTAGTAAAACCACACTGTAGAAATACTCTGTTACAAGTAAAATGCCTGCATTCAAAATGTTACTTAGTAAAAGTACAAAAGTATTAGCATCAACATGTACTTAAAGTGCAAAAAGTTCTGTATTTTCTTTCTATATCACAATGACATGGCGACTGAGAAAAACTGTAAAATCTAGTTCACACATGCCAAATTAAATCATAATAAATATTTCAGAATGATTCAAACTAAGATATCCCATGAAGAGAATGTATATTGGTGGTATGTCTACATTTATACATCATTATACGGATGGCTCGCATCAAGAAATTTAGGATGTAAACAAAACATTTAAAACTCCGTGCTGTAGCAAACGCTGGTGCAGTGTTGCCCCGGCAACCAGGAGCGTGGTATTCCAACATGGCGGACAGGCACAGCGCCCTCCCAAATTGTCACGTGTCTGCTCCTTCTCAATAATCCCGGCTATGGCAGTGTAGGGATCTAAACATAAACTTGCAGACAATTTCAACATGTTCTTACAATGATTGGTTAGTATTCTTCTTTTTTTCATTTATTTTTTTACAACATATTTATAAGGTGATTACATTTCTAGCAACGTTCTCTGTTATTGGAAATGTCAATCAGCTGTGCCGGTTACTGAGTGCTATCTCTGCTTTAAGAAAACTCTACATGTTCACTGATTTAGTTGCTAAAACTGTCCACAATCCGCATATATCTTATCGTTATAACACGATTGAGATTACAAAGCAGTTTAGTGTTTATATGTGTGGTATTTGTTCGTTTTGAGAAACGTTACGATGTCTACGGGCTATGCTAACGCTCGGTTAAACTAACAGTGTAGCAACAGGCTAATCAGATCGTCGGTTCCATAGCAACCGCCGGCCAGGAGGATTTATTTCTTTATGAGATCAATGGTTTGTGATGATGCTTTTGTTAATTAACTAAAGATTAATGTGTTAGTTTGGATCCTAACATGTTTAACTTGGATAGTTGAATACGTTTTAATAACGTGTTTTAAAGCTTTTGAGCATGTCCCAAATGAATAAATATGAGTTCACCATTAAGAAAAAATGATCAGAAGGCAATTTGGTACTTGGATTACAAGTACAAATTAGGAGAGGAGCGGGTGGAAAAAAACATAGACAGGCTCAATTTGTTTCCTGGCATACAAACAAATTCGCGTCGAACCGAACAACGCCCTTTAGCCGTGATATAATCCAGCATGCAACGGCCTGTCGTGATGATTCAGGTCCAAATGTTACAACATCGTTCCTCTTAGTGATTATTACCCGAAACCCCCTAGGCTGGCTCCATACAAATAAATTGAATTAAAAATGAGACATTTCAACTGCTGTTTAACAGAAAGAGATCTAGAAGAACCGGCTCCCTTCAACAAGTCGTAAATCGCGGGTCTACCCTGGACTGAAACTTCAAGAGCATTCAGTAGACTATGCAAGTAAAGTCTCAAAATTAATCTTTATTTAACAATGTTCAGCAACTTTTGTAAAAGCATAGTTAGCATTATTCCATGGTGCTGGCGTTAGCTTCGTTGCTGTTGCTAGGTGACGCACCGTGTTAAATTCGTGGACGTATAAAGAGACGTTGGGGTTTAGGCTGGTCTGTTTTCGCAGCAAACAGTTAAAGTTATATGTTAATGTTCACCTTCTGACCTTTGCATGAAGTTGCCCTCCATCGTTGTCAATCTTAGTTCCTCTTACTTTAATTTTACGAAAAGGTTTACTCAAAGTTTTAATTAAGCCCCCATCATGCCATGAAAGCGCCGAGCAACTATAGGGATGAAGGTAATCCAGCCCTCAAGAATACAGTTAATCAGATTACACTCGTGTGTGAATTATTTCACCATCCTCTTTAATAAGCTTGAGGAAAATGGTGTTTTGTATGTTAGAAAAACAACAAATCAGAGGGATTCAGCAAAGAATGTGACTCTGCTCTTTAGATAAACACGGGCATTACATCATTTTCGTAGCCTTTCGTAACCTGTCAAATCATTATTCATCAGATGTGTAGCAGAGGGAGACAGACAGAAAGTACTGTGCTCTAAGAGATTTACAGCACACAGCCTTGAGGGTCTGTGATTGTAAACACAGGCATAAAAAATAATTTGTATGAACTCATAATAATGCATGGCACATGTATCACAGGTGAAATACTATGTTTTCTACTTATTCCTTGTTCTTCTCCTATTCTTATAGTTTATGCTAGTCCACTGAAACCACTATTCTTTTAATATTTTACAGCAACAATTTCAAGAGACAACCTTACAAGTAAAGTAAAAGTAGTAAAACAGGAGTGCATGTTCAATTCCAGCCAGGGCCCTTTTGTTACATCTTATTTCCCATCCTTTTCCTGCCCGTCTTTTTACTTTCAAACTGTCCACTAAAGGTTAAAAAAAAAAATGCTTACAAATAAAACAATTTTCAAATAACAACTAACAACTAACTCACATTTTCTAATTGGTGAATAATAAAAACAATATTTTACATTCAGTTTATTTATTTCTGTAGTTTACAGACAACAATGAAAGTTGAAGAAGTTTGCATGCAAGATCTTACATTGTATATACTGTCCTTTTTTAAAGTGGAGGTTAGAAATACTAAACAGAAATACTCACCACCACCATTCTTGTAGCACAGGTATGGAAATCGCCACACATTTCCAAGTCCAATAATAGCACCGGCCACAGACAGGATGAACTCCGTTTTGCTGCCCCATTTGCCACGCTCCTCAACTGTTTGTGAATCAGCCTTAGGAGGGAGATAACACATCCTGCAGAGAGAGTCTGCCATACTGCTGAGGGAGAAGTGACCTAGTGGCAACAGTGGCATAGATCCTGGAGTTTCTGGATTTACTGACTGGGGACTTGTCTTATGCACATTTATATGGGGCTACATAACATGCTGCAAGGTATTTTAGCCACAAGGGGGACCTCTAGATATGTGTCAAAAGTTTGCTAAGTACAAAAACACCATGCTTCTCAAGCGACGGAAAGAATAGCAATAAAGTGTGACTAATTTATCTTTGGACATGGTATTCAAGGCATAGAAAGCAAGAAGGGGAATAGTTTTACCCAAAGCAAAACTCATTTTAACACAGTCACGAATACCGATTAGCCTGTCAACCTGTCAACTCAAGTTTCAATTTAATGAATTGTATTATGATATGGTTTTGTATAATCCATTATGCCAGGAATTTTACATAATAACTACGTAACAAATGGAGCCTGTGATTGTGGCTTTCCACCTGCTTCTCTTCTCTTAATTTGTGTTTATAATCCAAGTACCAAGTTGCCTTCTGGTCATTTTTTAATTTTTTTTTATAGTGAACTCATATTTATATCATGTTTATTTTTTTGGATGAGGACATGCTCAAAAGCTTAAAAACATATAATTAGCAAGAGGGAGACATTTTACATCAAAGTTACTTTTGTATGTGGGGGCACATCATTAAAACATATTCATATATCCAAGTTAAACATGTTAGGATCCAAACTGACACATTAATCTTTAGGTAAATGCTCCAGGGCTGAATAACTTGCCATTCATCCTTACCGCTATGCTCAAGGCAAAACTGTTTTACTCAAGTATTATAAAGTATATTATACAGTAATCTTCAGTAGGGCAAGTGTGATTTTAACACTAACATGTTATAATACACATAACATTTGAAAAATAGCCATCATACAGGTGTTTTGAGGGTACGAATGACAGCAAAAACAGCATGTAAAGTGGTCAAAATGTATGATGAGTAGCTATTTTTCATCTATTACTGTACGAATCATTCTTTCATGTTGCCCATACAGTGGAGATCAAGATTGGAGAAGTTATTAATTATTTATTTGTTCTGAAGTATTGTTTTTTTTTATTGTTCATAATTTGATAAAAATATCCGCTGAGGCTATACCACTGCTGTCCTTGCATTTATTTTTTAAATCACCAAGGCACTGCAACAAAAACCTTTATTTTTTGAAAGAAGCAGTGAGAAATAACAGAGAACAATTTCAGATCCCTCCTAGTTACTGGTGTTAATCTGGCACCTGTTGAGAATTTACTGAATTGTTGGACACACCTTAGTTATCTGCGACTCTCCTGGTCACTTTGCAAGATGGCAAGCCCCTCTAAGGTGAATGAAACCCTGAGACAGCAGGTTTACCAGATGAAGGCCAAAGGGATGACCCTCTCAGCCATCAGAGAGAGGTTGGGCGTTCACAGTCCGTGATTTCAAGAATATTGAAACTTTACAAGAACACAGATTAAGTCCCTAAAGAGGCCGGTCGTCAACGTAAAACAAGTGCATGAGAAGGATGGAGGAGAGGATTATGCAAAGACTCTCAATGGGGAATTGGTTCAATACTGCAGCTGGACTTTTTCACCAATATAGTCCAATAGTCCAATTTGGACTAAAAGTCCACTCTGCAGTGACCAAACCTCTCATCAGCAGAAAGAATAAAAAGGCGAGATTAGCCTTTGCTGAGGAGCATGTTGTGTGGACAGAGGAGAACTGGTCCAGAGTGACTTCAGTGATGAGAGAAGATTAAATTTATTTGTGTCTGATGGGAAACATTGTGTGCTGCGTAGGACTGGGGAAAGACTGAACCCAAAGTGGGTAGAGAAGTCAGTTAAATTTGGAGGAGGAAGTGTCATGGTTTGGGGGATGTTTTCTGCAGCAGGAGTTGGGCTTCTTGTACAGCTACATGTCAGTGTGAAAGCAATGTTTACGTGAACCTCCTTCAGCAACATGTAATACCTTCACTGCAACCGTCTCCCAATCAGCTGCAATTTTCATGCAAGAAAATGTCCCGTCACACTGTAAAACAGGTTAAGCTGTTCCTTGAAGCTGAGAATATTAAAACAATGAAGTGACCAGCCCAGAGTCCAGATCTAAAGCCCATAGAGAGTCACTGAAAATCTATGGTGATAAAGTAATGTCTACGAAACTCACCAGGGTTACTGAACTGTGAAAGAGACTGAAGAAAAATGGAACAAGATCAAACCAGAGAAGTGTGAGAAACTAATGATGTCCTGTGGGCACAGATGTGCTAAAGTCGTTCAAAGCTGTGGCCTCTACACTTCCTATTAATTTATGAATCTTATAGCCCGAAGAAAACACTGTTTAAATCTTCTACTCTGACACGGTGGTTACTCTTCTCTAATTTTCTCACTGCTTTTTTCACAAAATAAAGGTTTTTGTTGAAGTGCCTTGGTTCTTTAAAAAAACAAAGACTTGCTTGCACAGCAGTGGTGTAGACACAGTGGATAGTCTATCAAATTCGGAACAACAAAAAATAACAGTACTTCTGAATAAATCAAGTATTTATAATTTATTCTCTATTTTTGATCGCCAATGTATGTTGGCTCTTTATCTAATGCACTTTCCCTCATGCAAAAACTGAATTCTTCTTTCAACCTTTTCTGCTCCTATGGGATTATTTCTGTGCAGCTCAGTATTTGATGGTCACAGCAGGGGGCACTTCAGCTGTTCCTTTCCTTTCAGGACACAACCAAGATAAATGATCGCCATAGGATGCGGACTCTTATGCTAGAAATGGCAACCACATTGACTACAACAACCAATGGACGATACACAATGACATCTCAGTAGGAAACCTCCTTCAAGGGGCCCTATGTCTTTCCCATTGAACTTGCATGATTCGCAAAAGAAATTCTCTAATTGACAGTTAATGAAAAATTAAAAGTAGTTAACTGTGAAAATAGAGAAATGAGGAGGAAAAAAGAGAGTAAGACAGTCCAGTAGATGATGACGATTAAGTGTAAAAGTAAATGACCGAATAGTTCCACTGGGTCCACTGGCCAGGAATATTAAAATATATTTTACAACTGGCAGGCTCATATAATATAATGTGTGTCAATGTGAACTATTAACATAATATAGTATAATATGGTATGTTATGATATTGTGAAGGATGTCGGACATACAAGTGTAGTCATATAGTATATAATTA
This sequence comes from Echiichthys vipera, assembly GCF_963691815.1. NCBI lineage: Eukaryota > Metazoa > Chordata > Actinopteri > Perciformes > Trachinidae > Echiichthys > Echiichthys vipera. Next base: position 25,399,592 of record NC_139825.1, on the reverse strand, counting down.
TAACACAGGTTCATATATAATATGAAATATTAATAATTTAGAATTTTCTTTTCTGAATATATAGTTTTAAACATATATATAGGCTATAACTGGCCCAGTGGTTTTGAGGTGAGTGTTTAACTAGGTAGATGGGTAGGTTACTATTCCTGTACTTTCGTTTATATTCCAATTGCTTTTTTGCTGATAAACTGTAAACCACCAGAAAAAGAGTATACTACATATACCTGCATATACCCACTGATTTGACTGCAATTAAGTACATTGACCATGCACTGTCCAGTAACTATGAATGAATGAATGAATGCTTTATTTCAAACATGTGAAAAATATATTACACTTGAAGCACTAGTCATTAAAACCCTTTGTATGTTTGAAAAGGGGCATTAGCTTATTAACTCCTACCCCTTCTCCACACTTTGTACCTAGTACTATAGGTTTTCTTACTTCCTACTTTTTTTCCTAGCTCTCACTCCTTCCAGCCAAATCTCCATTGATATACTCAATCACTAGTGGTGGAAGAGGTTTTTTCATTTACTTAAGCACAGTAGCAATACCACAGTTTAAAAAAACAAAATATTTTCCTCTGATATGAAATACTCTAGTAAAGTATGTATCTCAAAATTAGACCTGTTTTTTACTGTAATAGTGATATCAACTTGCACACTGAACACATTATGAATGAATTGGGATTGTTTGAGTAATAGTTGAGAGTATCAGAAAAAAACTGCAATTTTATCGTTGTTTTTTTTTCCTTTTGTGTTCAGTTTAATTCAATTAGTTGTATATTAGCAGTATACTGAAAGCAGCAGGAAGGCAGAACTGAATATCTGTTTTATTTATCAACAGTAATATTTTTATCGCAATATTCAATTCATCATTATCAGATATTTTCCTCATGTCATGCAGCTATACTTAAAATAGCACTCGTGCAAATGTACTCAACAAAAACATTGTGCATCTAAAAAAGAGTGTACAAATAAAATGCAAATTCAATTAAAAATCACCAAATATAAAATTTATTGATTTCTCATAGCATGGATATAATTTGACAAAAAATGTTGCATTTCTTATACAAAGTCCACACCTGATAAAGTGCACAATTTCTTTGTGATTTACTGGTGGTGGGAATGAAAAATATAAGACAGACACTAAGACTAGAAGGACTATTAAAAAGCAGACCTGAAGGAGATCCTCGAACATTAACTCAGAGACATCATGGCGAGAACTTGGCGAGGAGTCATGCCAAACTCTTCATGGAAAACAGTGCAAGTGCACTTGCAAGTGTAGATATTACAAACAGTGTAGTTATTGCAGTTATTACATAGTTTCCTGCTTGAGGTGGAAACATGGTTAAAATATTTAGACTTAATTTCTTACACTGTTCAGACCAAAAATTCGCAACAAGACCAGTTGAAACTTGCAACTACTTGCAATGTTCAGGTCTGCAACGTTCTGAAACCTGCTCGTTCAGACCAAGGAGAGGAGGCGAGACGGTGTATCATCTCCATAGCAATGCCTCTCTGTACTTCCGTTGTGACCACCGACTTTTCAGGATTGTTTCGTAGCTGGATATAATTTGCAGCATTATAAAATATGAATGAGGACACAGATAGTGAGATACTTGCTACAGCTGCATTTCTATAGAGATGACACGACGAAAATAAGGTTTTATTTCCCTGATTCACTGCTTTGTTCTGTCAAAAGATACATTTCCTGTAGGCAGAGCCACAGAAATGTTTCGCCATTTTTAAATCAAATTTAAATTTTCTTTTTATGATAACTTGAATGTTCTTCAACACAGAAACACTGAGGTCTGGGATTTAAATTCAACTAAAGGGTTATGGCTCCAGTTATTCAGTACCGATGTTTAATAACAAATACTTATGCTCTATTAAAGAGCAATAGTAAATATTAGGGGTGTGACGAGACCATCAGCTCACGAGATGAGATGATACAAGATACTGAGTCCACGAGAAGAGATGAGATTTTAACACTTTTTAAATTGAAAGTATTTTTTCACAGGTGTGGTTGATTTCAGTAGAGAAACTGTCACCATACAGGCACTGTACTGTAGAGCGTGTTTGGAAGTGCTGTGAATGCTGCCACTCACTCATGTCACAGAACAGATTTCATTTCCACTTTATTAAATATATCGACCCACATCTGCGATTTATTACGCTATACAGTGGAGATCAAAATTAAAAAACAAATTATTAATACTTGATTAATTCTGACATACTGTTATTTTTTATTGTTCAGAATTTTATGGAATATCCGCTGTGGCTATACCACTACTGTTCTAGCATGTTTTTTTGTTTTTTTTAAATAACCAAGTCTCTTCCACAGTTAAGGTAGCTGTAGTGGATTTCTTAGCCATACATTTGTTGCCATTTGATTCTCTATGGGGTTTAGATCTGGACTCTGGGCTGGCCATTTCATTGTTTCAGTATCCTTAGCTTTAAGAACAGCTTAACCCATTTTGCAGTGTGACAGGGGGCATTGTCTTGCATGAAAATTGGGGACTGATTGGGAGACAGCTGCAGTGAAGGTATTACATGTTGCTGAAGGAGGTCCCAACTCCTGCTGCAGAAAACACCCCCCAAACCATGACGCTTCCTCCTCCAAATTTAAGTGATTTCTTTACCCACTTTGGGTTCAGTCTTTCCTAAGTCCTACGCAGAACACAATGTTTCCCATCAGACACAAATTAATTGAAAGTATCCTCGTCACTGTTTTTAGACCTTTTCAAAGTTGTAAACATAAACATTCCAAATGTGTCCAAGTTTGATTCCTGTTGCAGAGAATGTGAATGACATCAGCTGACAGGAAGTTAATAAGGACCAAGGCTGTTGCTTAGCAATGAATTCCATTAAAAAGGTCTACAGCCACAGTTGATATTCTATCAACTTCTGAACAATAAAAAATAACAGTATTTCAGAATAAATCAAATATTTATCATTTGTTCTCTACTTCTCCAGTGTAATAGAAATATAGCCAACACCATTGATTTGTCGTCACACCCCTAAATATACAAAATAAAATAAAACACGTCTCTTTAAATGACCTTTTAGGAAAAATCTATATTTTTATTGGTTAAATGGCTTACAGTAATAATTGCCATATTACATTCTGGGTTTTAAAGAAACAAACAAACAAATTAGTAACCGGTTTCTAACTGGCGCTGCCGCTTGCTCTCCGGCGAAGTAGTTTTCTCCTAGCGGCCGCAAGTGAAGGGACCACAGGATGTGCAAAGTAGCTAATTCCTGTCTCATTTGGGGTCTGATAAACAGTAAATTCTTTAAAAGCAATGCCCCATATCATTATTTTCCAAGCTACTGTAGCTGTCATATTTCATAGAGATGGACCTTCAGCTAGTGGTTGTAGCAACTTGGATTTAGACAGTGCAGGAACCTGTGCCAGGGACCCATGTCCTCTTCACATCATAGCATAAGTGCGCTGTATATATATTATTTGCATCAATGCTTTTTAATTGGGTAACTTGAGTTTCTCAAGGAATAATTATAGCCCTACTATTGTTTATAAACATTTCAACCTGATTTATGAGATTTAAATTACTGATTGTATTAATAGTGTGCTTCAGACTGCCATTAGTGTTTTTAGACTTCTCTCCAGAAGTTTTCAGTTACACATGCTTTTAGATTACGACTTTTTACACTCTTCTTCTCTAACCAGCTTTCTGTAGGCATTCAAACAGGAGAGTTTCATGACTGGAACCCTGGAAACAATTGACATCAGTCTCACTTTCCTTCTCTTTACATTTAAACTTGGATGTAAGTCATTATTAATCAGAGCAATCATTCAACAAGGGGTAACATTCTCAGTGCCATCTCAGAATTTAGGCAGCAAAAAACAGTATTACTACCCGAAAGTCTCTTGTATTATTTTAAGCAGAATATCCGTACAATCTCCACAATTAATCCACTCAAACACTGCTCCATATGAAAAACTGTGTGAAGACCCGTAAATAAACCACATTATGGTGGTGGACTAAGGCAAACCGGCAAAGCAAAATGCAGACTGAACAATTGGAAGCACTTTGTTTCATGTAGCAGACTCAGGCTTATGGTCCCCACTTAAATCTCATGTAATATAACAACAGATATGCAAGTAAATCAAATGTACCAACATGAAAAATAACATAGAAAACTAATACAGCCAGATAATATATAATATATAAATGCAAACCATTGCAAATGTTTCAAGCTTATATGTTCAAGGCATATACCACTTACTTTAATTCCTTATAAAGACATTCTGAATTGTATGAATATAAATGTTGTAGGTGGGATTTTTTGGGATGTGCCTAAAACCCTGTGACCACAGTGCATGTTAGTGGGCAGTGATTATCAAGATTGGCATCTCTATACTGAAACATGAAAAGGATGACTTAATCAGACAAACGAAAGATTTGCTTTAACTGAAAATAGCTTGTAAAAAAATGGTTTCCTTGATACTGTAGAGTGATACAAGACTCACTTACTGTGCATGTTGCAGACCGGGTGTGGTAACCCTTTATGTATTGCTCATCATAATTTCTTTAAAATGCTTAGCTTGGTACGGCTGATGGCCATATAAAGAGGCTGAAGGTCCTTGAGGCAGCGGCCGCGGGTTCGACTCCGACCTGCAGCCCTTTGCTGCATGTCTCCCCCTCTCTCTCTCTCTCTCTCTCTCACCTCATTTCCTGTCTGTCCTATATAATAAAGGCTTGAAAACTGCCAAAAATAATAAAATAATAATAAATCTTGCTAATTCCTAGCTTGAAAAACCTGGAGCTTAAAATCAAAGGAACACATTTAAAGTCATAATCCGTAAGATTCAAGATCTCTTGTTTCTAGCGGCCTTTTTGGCAGTAAGATGTAACTGCAGGTGAGACCGTTCTTTCAGAGCCTCCATCTTGTCACGTTTACGGTCACTGTGTGTTGACTTATTTTTTTTACTCTTTTGTAAACTTTATTAAAACACTTTCACCTCTCTACTATATGTTACCCTCTTAAATCCACACACACACACACTCACACACACTCACACACACATATGTTCCTATTATACTTCTGCCCTTACTACAAGACCGACTCAAGTGCGAAGTTCCCGATTTCCATTTACAAGTGAACGCAGCATAACTGTTAGTGACGATTGACAGACCAACCGCTGTCAGCAGCGCCACTAACAAGGCGGCCTATTTGCATCTAGAGGGAATGTCGCCACAGACACACAGATTTGAAAAGGCAAAACGGCAAATATAAGTGCTTTCATCAGTGGGGTCATATGATCAATAACCATTTTTTTAACTCACTCTTTGATAGATAGTTACTTAAAAAACAATGAACTAGTTGAAAATCTTATGGATTATAACTTTAAAACATTATCAAAAATGCTCTGTTTCTCACATGTGCATTTCCATCTCAACTCCACCACTTGCTTTGTATTCATTGCCAGCAGGAGCAAGTGTGTTGTCTGGGTTCAAAGGGCATTGTTCAGGTTGCTTTGCTGTGCTGTGCTTCTTGTTTTCAGGTCGGCAAAGCTGCCTGAGGTTCTGTAACAAATAAGACAGTTTGCATTAGACAGAATGTTGACGTGCAGTAGGTTATTCAGCGGAAACACGTACAGAAAAAGAATAAAATTCACAAACAGCTAAAGTATCACCACATTAATATGTAACACACTGCACTCATGTTAAAAATGGAAGGAGCACTGGGGGAGAATAATTATTATAGAAGATCTTCATCCCCTGAATATTCCTCCGGCGCCATAATGAAGTCAATTTTTTTTTCAGTGTCTCAACAGCTTTTGGACAGATTGTTATGGTACATACATGATCTCCCTAATAATGAACTGTAATAACTTTGGTGATCCTCTGACTTTTTGCAGGATGATACGGTCTGAAGTACATAATCCAAGTCCCCTGACCTGTCTTTCAACCAGTTACATATAATGGTAAGTTTTTGGCTGTCCTGTCCCGTTGCGGCTGTTCCACCAGCATATTGAACTTTAGAGTAATCTACCAGGAATTTGATGGATGCAGTGTTCTGCTGGATGATGTTGGATGGAGTTTTTGGCAAAAGTTGGGTCAGGTTCAGCTTTGTGTCGGTGCCTCTGCTGTGCCACTGCACTAAGATACCATGTGGTAACCCTGGTGTATTTGAAACAAAAGTATGGTAATGTCTGAATTCGTGCTGTCTTTTTGTTCAGTATTAGTTCGAAATTGATTTCATAGAGTTAAAAACAATTACTTCACTAGTGATTAATTTTTTGTTTCACCTTCTCAAAAAGATTTGGTGATTGTCTTTGTATGATAGCTAATTGAATATCTTTGTCGGACAAAACCTGTGGGTATTTTTCACTTTACCAAATTATCGATTGAAGAAACAATACAGAAAATAACAATAATAGTGACAACAGACCAAGATTTGTGCCTACACGGTTTACATTCATGTTTGAAGTGATCCATAGCTGACATCAGTGTGTCTGTGGTGTGACCAGATTGTGCCCGGAAACCTTTCATATGCAACCAATAACTTCACACACAAGTGTTGGAACACTAACATAAAAAGTCATGTGGTAGCTATAGCACAATGAGCAACCGTAGCAGCAGCCTTTCACGAAAGGTCCATTTCTGCTTTCCGGAGGTGCCAACCATCCACTCTCCTCCCAGCAAAGTAGTTTCCTAGCAGTCAGGAGTGCGGTTGACATACCAGCGATTCCACTGGCCAACGGCCTGCTCTTCGGTTTATTTTCTGTAACCAGTTAAACATTACTGCATGGTGGAATTAGAAAGATAACTAGAACCTTCAAGATGTCCATCGTTATATGCAGTCTATGGTGGGTGAGCAGCATGAATCAGGAGGGAGCCAACCAACGCTGCGCCAGACCGAGTTGGCATTATGCCCGGCTGTCGACAATGATTATGTTCATTAAATTGCCTGAAATGATGCCAGGGACACACCAGACTGCTCCGTTCTTGGCTGAAATGGACGGCACCTTGTAATGTTTCAGTGTTATACTGAATATATTAGGGGCTAGCGGACTTCCTCTTCTCATAACACCATGGTGTATTTCAGCCTTTGTGCGTGTTTTTTGAGCCCTACATCGTTGAAATGGCAGCTTATATTGTTAGAAAGAGCAACAATTTCTTGGATTGCTGAATCCAGCCCGAGCGTTAGGAGAGGAGAGAAACGTGAATGTAAATGACAGCAAAAAATCAATAAAGACTCTCACACTGAGCTGAAATGGAAGCACCACGCTGCAACCTGGTTTACTTAAGGGCATCATGTTTTTTAAGGATTCTGTTTTTTTCATGGATTAAAGTTTTCCGTCACCAAGACAGATTTCCATCAATTGGAGAGACCAGGTCAAGATAAAGATATGATTTTAGAGGACAAAACCCAGAACCGGCTGTCTCATGTCATGTCATGCCCTTGTTATGTCAGTAGGTGGTGGTAATTGGCTGTTAATTGACTTGGGGCCGGAGTTAGGGGAGATGCTACCGGTGCCGTTCTGGCTCATAAAGCAAACTGCTGAAAAGTAACGACGTATTATGTTTAAGTGCCGAGCACCCATCAGAGCGGGTGAACTTGCATTGAGAAATAAACAATGCAATGTGTTTTCTGAACTGTTTATTTGATAGTTTGATAGACATCAAAATTCAGTAGACTCAAACCAGGAGTAAAATACATTATTTCAGGGTTTGAAATTATTCGAAATTTATTCTCTAAACTTCACTAAAAAAATGTTTTTGTTTTTTTAGTGAAGTTCCTGTAATCTACAGTTTTGAAAATAAAAAAAATGTATATCTGAATCCCAAAACTAAAAACTGTATACCTACCCAATAAAAAAATATCTGAGTAGTGGGACATCTGTGCCTTGCCCTATTTTGCCCCTTTTTAAAAAAAATTTTTTCGAGCCATTTGCTTGCAAAGTGAATATTGTCTTGTCAAATAAAATGGTGCTAAACGTTATGAGCCTGTAAGGCACGAAAGCAGATATTAATTTCTCACACCTTTACTCTACGTGTCATAAGAGTCAAGTTGAGAATTTGTGTTGGTATGTGCAGCTGCCACTCTTGACATGTCTTGCTCGAGGGCCTCGTTAATACCTCCTGCTTTTGAAAGCTTTTAAAACCCTTATGTATTGTAAAATGAAATACAATTTCAAGGCTTAGAAGGACGTATTACATTTATACAGCGTATTTTTAAAGTAGAGGACATCAACAACAAGTAACATTTAAAGTAAATCCTAACCTGGGTCCTTAGTAAGAATAGTACGACCAATTTGTTTAGATGTTTCATTGTTACGGTCATAAGGCACTTGAGGTCAAAGTACCCAGGCTACCACACAGTCTTATCCCCTACTGTACTCCAGTGTTCTCAGACAAAGTCTAAGTAGTTACCATAAGCCTGAGAACAATATCAAACTATTAGACATTGCACACAAAATTAAAAGTGCAAAGCATCAAAAAGTGTCCCTAGCAATGACTGCAGCTTTGCCTCACAACAAAAAATGGGTTTAGACTTTTAGATTTACAGAAAGGCTTTCCCAAACTGATTTTATAGGTTAATGATCACATTAATTCTAATGATCAATTAATCTGCTTATTATTTCTCGATTAATTGTCGGTTTTATGAAATGTCTGAAAACAAGGTGAAAACGAGGACATTTCCCAGAGCTCATATTGACATATTTAAATTACATGCTTCCGCCCTAGATCAAATAAGACTTTAATTGTGTTTTGTCATATCTATTTTTCTTACTGAGTACATACCTGCCCTATCGTCCCTTTCATCTGAGTCAGTTTGAAGATGATCCAAAAAGGAACCATGAGAACACAGAACAGTCCGAGGGACCAGCCCAAAGCATAGGCCCAGGTCGGGTAGACGTAGGTTTTGTTGAACTTGAGAGGATTGTATTTCACCAATGAAAAGAGGAAGGTACCCTGACAGGAGAAACAAAAATGTTCATACAGTTTCAGTGAAATCAGGTCAGATAACTGTCTTCTACCCCCAGTACAGTGATGTCTATTCAGCCCTCGGTGTTGTAGCACATTTTTTCCTTCAAGAATGTTGTTTTTTTGTTAGCACATGGGAGTGCTCACCACTAACATATCACACATTTAATTTACAGGACCTTATTAGTGTCTTTTCATTTACCCTATGTGAAACCCCTGAGGGCGGTTTCACACGCATATACTATTGTTTAGATTAAGATCTAGTCAGATTACCAGATAGACAAAAATTCAAAATCTGCTTCTTGACTATCTTATCAGAAGCAGTTTTGAGGTGAAATAGTGTCAGCAAATACTGTGTATTAAGTTCCATGAATTATATACCATAAACACAGGTGGCTATATGATTCCCCTCCTTCCTTTCTCTCTGAAACACCTCACAGTAGGGAATATTTTCCTGTAAAATTCCTGCCGGTTTAAGAAGGCAGGGGTGTCCCTAGCTCTCCAAACTGAGACCTAAGATGTAGCCCGTTTGTCCAACTGAAATTAATAAGAAGCTCTTTAGTTCACATTTTTGAAAACCTCACTACAGTCTATGCGTGCATCTCTTTCTCCTCACCTCCTTCCACTCACTGGACGTAAACTCAACACATTTTTTTATTTGGTGTTAATTACCAAAAATAAGTTATTTAAACTGCTTAAATAGTCATTTGAAAGAGTCATTCACTTTGCCACACACAAATACATTAAACTACACGTCTTTTTACTATTGAAGGAATTTAAATGAACTATTTCACTCACCAGACAAACAGCAGGGGTAATGTAAAGCCAGCAATACTTCATTATTGGCCATGGACGATAACCCACCATGTCTTCAATGTTGTCATAAAGACGATCTGCACCTGGTAATAAAAAAGAAAATACCATTTTAACTTAAAATCTGTAGATATGAAAAGGCATTCGGCATAGTCACCCAAAACAGTAAGTTAAATCCAAAACTCAAAACCACACGTGTTTAAATGGACAATGGTGGGATTTAATAGTTACTTTTGTGGGTGCTTGTGTTACAATTATTATATTTAACCTTCTACAGTTGACAACACCACTTCATCATGTTGAATGTTTTCTCACATTAACTCCCCAAAATTGGCAGTATTTAAATCCCTGTTGACAAGTAAAGTGGCCAGTGTGAAGGACGTGTTTTAGAGTGAATGTATCGACCTCTCTTAGATCTTTTGTATTCATTCACATTCAAATAAAGAGCGCCAAGGGGGAAAGAGATGAAACACCCCTCCTCAAGAGGATCAAATGCCCATCAAGCTTAAACAAGTTTAGACTGGAGTAAAAGCTGGATGTAAAAGAGAGCCTAGGAATTTAACTGTGGACAAAGTATCTAGTAAATCAATAGAAGTACCACAGGAGTGAGGTTTTACGTAGAAGTGCAGGCCACTTTGTAAAGGCAAAAATGCACCAGAGGAATGTAAGCTATGTAAGGAGCATCAACACTAACCTCGTTTAGTAACGAACAAACAACGCCTGAGAACATCAACAGTAAAATGTTGGTTATATTGTTATTTAACTGAGACCTAAAATTTGGTTTGTTTGCCAGCATTTTGTTAACAGCAGCCCCAGTTAAGAAAAAACGACCACTCTGCTGCAGCTTGATACAAACCCGATATAAACCAGATTTAATGAGGCAGTGATATATGTACTTTACAGCCCCATCCTCTTGAGCATATGAATTATGATTTTATAGAATGATACTGATGTCAAAAAAAGTGCAACACCCTTCTCTGCTATGATTAATATTTAGTTTAACATGGTTTTCTCACCTAGAAAGTAACAAACAAAACAAAAACTAGAATATCGAATGTTTCCTATTCATATTAGCGATTTTTCAGAGAAGTGTACAGACATCTCCTCCTGCAGGAGAGGCATGTGAAAATACCTCTCTAGTGACAAACTTTACTGAAATACATATTTTTGACTCGTAGTCAAGTTAATCAGAAGGAGAAGTCTAACTATGCTATGAGTTTGCTCTGTTTGAAAAGCATTTGATCTTAATTTTTGAAGGTCTTATTGGACCAAAGTCCAACATGTTGGTGTATTTTATGCTACTTCTAAAATTCCGTTGATCTAACACAAACCTCATCTTGTTTCCCTCCAGTAATAAGGGCCAATTGTAGTACAACATAATACTGAATGAAGGCTTTTTAATAAACCAAAAAGTGGACTTTTTATCAAAAGATTTTTTTTAACCACGTCCATTTCTTATAAAACTTTTTGAAACTATTAATAATTTGGTTGATGGTCATTTCAATAGGCATAAAGCAAAAGCTGTATCAAGTACATTGTTTCATTAACGCAGGTTAACCATAATGACTCACCATATATCCATCCGATTGCTATCGACTGACACACTGAAAGAAGGAGGAGATTGTTGCCACTACAAACGTAATGGTCAAAAAGTTGAAGGAAATACAAGCCCCCCTGCAGGAGGATAGAGGGTTGATTGTTACTGCACATCAAACACAAAAACAACACAACACAACAATTTTGCTCTGCTTAAACTTGGATGACTGAAGCAATACAGTGTGCCACAGGTCCAGGGGAGATTGTATTGGCCTATTGTTGGACAGTACACAGGCTCACTTCTAGTCACTGTGAACACACCACAAACACGAGTTCTCACCTCTGTTACGAGAAGGAGGCCAAGAAAGAAGCAAACGCAGCAGAGACAAAGCAGCAGCAATTCTCGACGATAAGCTCTTCGAAACACGGTGGGAAACATGTCTGTCACTGAGGTCATCAGGCACTCCAGACTCACAAACTGCCAGACACAAACCGATGAGTGAACTGAATAACTTCAGGATTAAAATGTTTTGTCTGCAATGAACAGGTTAGATAATACAACTCAATTGAGCACTTATAACTCTTACTTACTTAAATGGGTTTTTATCTCACCTGTGTATCAGCACCCAACAAGATGACCATGATGAAGAAACATATAGCCCATAACTGAGGTAAAGGCATCATGGCTACTGCACGTGGATAGGCAATAAATGCCAAGCCAGGTCCTGTATTTGTGAACATGCAGATGAAATCTTTTTATTTTATTAAATAATTTAGATTACTTTTAAGGGACAACATGTGTCAAATAGTAAAATACACTCTGTATTCAAAATACAGACTGTGTAAATGACAGTCTGTATTCCAGCTGCCACTAATGATTGTTTTGCCTTTAAAATACCGTAAATTCTTTGAAGTACAGTTCTGGTTGCAAGAGATGAGAACTGTGCACCCTATTGACTAGATGGTATTAATTATTTCATGAAGAAAATACTCAGTCAAAGAGATGCACAGATAGGTCATAAATCTCACAAATGTATACTAAAGAAAGAAAAAAAAAACCCAGCTGTTTATTGGATTAGTTCAGGGAAGAAGGGTGTTTAAAGGATTAAAAGTAGTATTAAAAGGATAATCAACAACCAACTAACCTTTTTCCATGCCCTGTAGTGTATTCATCTTTAAAAAATAACACATAATCCAAAGACATCTTTTATTTTATTTCATTAAAAATGAATTAATGAAAATAATTGTGGTGAAATCAGCACAGACTTCCAGATCAGATTTGATTTGTTGAGTAGCTTGATGAGTGATGACCGAGGCGTCCCACAGAACATTATTACACCGGAAGTTTCCATTTCAAAATGGCTACAGTTTTCAGGCTCCATATTTGAGCACAACACCTAAACTCTAAACCCTATCTATTTAATTACTGTTTAGTGGTTGAGCTCTTTACATAAACAGAGAGGTTATCATGAAATGTATGTACTGTTCGGAAGTGATGGTCTTACCAGAAGCAGCCACTTCAGATATAGGTAGTCCTTGTTCGTAGGACATAAAGCCCAAAACTGAAAAGATTGCAAACCCTGCCACAAAACTTGACCCGCCATTCACCAAACAGAGAACAAATGTGTCCCTGAGGAAACCAAATCAAACAAAAGAATGATTAAGCTAATGAATGAGTCTGGTTATTTTGTTTTATGTTTCAAAAAGAAATGGAAAAAAGAAAGAAAAGAACGTGTAAAATTGTTACAATGAGAATAAAACAGAGCATGATAGAGATAACAAAAAGACATGTCAATAATATTTAATTATTAGACATTTAGACATTTATCTAAACAGATGATGAGTGGTGTAAAATGCTAATGTGGATGGATCGCCTTTGAAGAAAATGCTAGTTGTAAATCATGCCTGACTAATGAAAGGCTTTTACTTTACCTCATCTCCTTCAAAAAATTCTAACTTTCTCAATTTCGAGTGGCCATTTTACAAAGACACTGTGGTAGAAAGCAAAAATGCCATTTCCATAATCACCGGGTGGCTTGGTTTGACTTGACTCGGTTCAGCTCTGTTTGTTGGGCTTTGAGATCGAGGAATTTAATTTGAATTATCTTATCATTATCAATCATCTTATTGATTGATGAGCGTTTCATTGTTTTATCAGAACTTTGGGTACTAAATTAGGCCAGAGGCTGAAACAATAAACATTAAATTAGAACAACTAAGCACCATAAAATATGGCATAGAAAACACAGATCTTTATCAGAACGTATTAAAGAGCCCATTAAAATCACGAGCGACATCCAAACTAAACCATAGTTTACGTGTCTTTGACAGACATGGATATGTGTTAACTGCATACTTTTTCACCCAAGAAAAGGCAAATCATTCTCTGGTTTCAGCTTCTAAAATCTAAAGTCAGAATTTGCTAACTTTGTTGATCGTAAACGTAATATCTTTGGACTGTTATTTGACCAAATCAAGCAATGTGAAAATGCTGCCTTGGAAAATGTATTATAAAATACTTAAGTATGGCTGAAAAAACAAGAGAAAATTTTTTTTCTTGAATCTCGGGCACCCTGTGATTAAAAAGGGAGAAGAAAAGCAGCACTTACTTGTAGCAATCATTGTTATACTGATTGTAACTGCCAAGAGCTGTCAAACTCCCCTGACAAATCCCAAAAGAGAAAAGAACTTGTGCACCTGCATCCATCCAAACCTAACCAGATACCAAAACATAAACTGTAAGAGTGGAACCATATACCATGAAATTAAAAAAATGTACAGTATTTTGGGTTTCCGGTGGGAGGAAATTCCAGTGGGCAGCCCATCTTATATTGAATGTTCGACTTTATTACTTACTTGAGGGTCCACCAACTTTGTCGGGTCAGGATACAGGTAGAAACGTAGGCCATCCATAGCTCCTGGTAAAGTGAGCCCACGAGCCAACAGAACCACCAGCATCACATAGGGGAAAGTTGCTGTAAAGTAAACCACCTGTCAACACAAGACAAAGGCAGGTTTCTGCTTTTAATGTTGTTTTAAATCACAATTATTCTTATTTCAGCAGATAAATCACAATCCTCTGATCTACATATTTGATTCTTTATAGTTTTTACGCCCTCCCTGATGTAACTTTACTTTGCACTGCAGTCGAATTCTCACGATAACACGAGATCACACATGAATTGCATTCACATGTCATATGAAAATCTATCTTGACAGGCTCCAAGGGATGCGTTTGTGTTTCGGCTAAAAGTCATCCGGCCAATCAGTGTCCTGTGAGGGGCTACTGGCAGGTGAGAGCCTACCAGGACATGAGAGGCGGCCACTCGTTCAAAACAACAATGGAAGCTCTTCTTAAGAAGTTAGCTTATATGCTAAAATAGCATCAGTTTTATCAGAACTGGAGAGACTTGTATTCATTGAGATCCTGCCCTTTACCAAAGAGTTTACAATGAGGCCTTCTCAGATGATTTTGTGTGACAAATATACATGGATCAACACGCGTAATAAATCACAGTTGATTATTGGACAAGAAGCTGCAATACAACAGTAACATGACAAGCACGAGTCACATTAGGAAAAACAAAGTAAATATCAAGTGGACATTTGTGAAATAATATTTCCTGAACATGCAGACACAATATGACACACCAAAAATGTGCTCCTGTTATACAGGAGCTGTCGGAGGATACCAAACCACCATATATCCTTAATGTGGCTCCATGTGTACTGATGTATAAACCAACTATGTGGTTAGAATGTACAGTCTGCCACTTAGGGAGAGATCTGCATTCATTATGTTTCATTAATGAGGTTTTCCCTGTGATTTGTAAGCCATGTGCAGTTGTGACCTTTCTGATTGGTCTACTTTGGGTTTTCTGCTACGTGTGGTGCTGGTAGTGTTTGTTGGGAGGTGGTGAAAACAACATGGAGCAAATTTGCGTAGCAGATTAAAGCAGTGCAGTGATTGTTGCCCAACGTGAATGACAGAACATTAACAGGATTACTTACGTTATACTGTAATGAATCCACAACACTGCCTGATAATGAAGAGCACATTCATCTTGTATTGGCAGTGTTTGTTTTTTTTCATGGTTGTTTTTTTGGGGGGCTTGCAACAACAACAAACTCCCCAGGAATCAAACTAGCGATATTGCGGTTACGTGGCTCGGCTACCAAGAATCTCCTTGTATTGGCAATATATATGAATGCAGATTGTTCCACATAGGGGTGGATGATAAAATTAAGCAGTTGCTTAATCGGCTTGTGTGTATAAAAATGCTGAGCAGGTCCACTTCAATTTTGGATTAACATGAAAAAGTGACTTTGAAAAAGGTTTCATAATAATTATTTTTAATGATGACAATGATATACTTGAATCCTGTGAATGCGATCCCAAAAAGATATAAAATAATTTCTCCTCAGATGCAATAATAAAAGGAGCGCAAACACACTTACAAACACAAAATTCAACATCGTCTTCTAAGGAACGACTTGTACCTTTCCGGTGGATCTCACTCCTTTCCAAACACAGAAGTAGCACAGGATCCACGCCAGTAAGAGACACAAGGCCAACTCCCACCTCAGGCTACCAATCTCCTCAATCCCTTGACTTATACCCAGCACTCGTCTCCTGAAAAGAAACACATAGTATTGCCAAAACAGGGGCAGGGAAAGTGTTTTGGAGCCACACTAGGAACTCTGTTCAAGACTTCTTGTAACTTTCATAAAATAATAAAGAAGGTTATTATGAAAGTGAAAAACGATCAAATGTGACTAATCATGCGGTGTTAAGAGGCACCACATTCATGTTGACAACAAGCAAATGTTTTTGGCCTTGCAGAAGGAAATATTCAGTTGGAGATGAGTAATCGAGGTATTACTGACAACACTTGAATATGAGGCTGGGTATCGCCACAGATTTTTCCTGAATTGATTTGGTTCTGATTCACAAGGTCCTTGATCAAGAAGGGATATTTCCATTTAAAAAAAAACTATTTTTCTTGGACATGATAGAGATTCTCAGATAACTAATGCTTTAAATTGTACAAGGAACCCACCTTGTGCTTTATCAAAATATGAATGTTTACATTAAGAATTGATCCCAAAGCAGTCTAATTAATGTACTTATGATTTAACATTTAACAAACTACTTCAGTCCACACAATAAAGTGAAACTCTACAGACAGTCAGTAAGTTTTAAGTAACATTTTCATTCAAAGATATTGAGGTCAGAGGTCAAGGGACCCATTTAAAAATGCCCATGCCAGTTTTCCCCTCTTCAAAATGTAGTCTAACTTTGGATCATTATTTAGCTCCATGCCTGACAAGCTAGCATGACATGGTACCAACAGATGCCTTAGGTCTTCTAGTTTCATATGATGATCCAAATTAATACATTTTTTTACATTTTTTTTAAGTCCAGCCCTATTTAATACAGTTATTTTATACCAATTATGCTACATAGTCTAACATTAGTGATGCCCTGTATGAATATCAGCCCTGTACAACCGAATAAAAATAAATAAATATTAGCACTTGCATCATATTTGTATCTGCTTGGTGTCTTCATTTACAGCTCAGCAAATGACAAAGAAGAGTATGTGTAGAGGATCAAACAGTCTGTTCTTCGTAGTATCACTTGACTAAAGTCAACCTGATCATAGCCAAAAGGTTTGCTGAAAAAAAATCCTCTTGCAGGGACAGAAAAATGTTTTATTAACTTTGAAAGAAAATGTCTCCTACAGTAAGTCAAACTGGGGCTCGTTTTTATCGCTTGGACTACATGTACTAAATGTTCTCCGTGTTATCTTTAGAAAAAGGTTGGCCATGATTTAGCAAAAGCAATATGAGACACACCCTATTTTTATGTCTTTGCTGCCAAATTTATTTGTATGTAACAGCCAAATTTGTTGAATTCGTAGATTAAAAAGGTTGTACTTTACAAGATGCATCACAGAAAATTCAGTGACGTTTGGAAATTTGAAAGAAGTCAAATACAAATAGGTTTTTTGTTTTGAGGGAAACTTAAAATGGCAGCTAAAATAAGTCATTGAACTGGGCCAGACCATTGTGGGCCTTCAGGTGCAAAGACATCTGAATCATCAGTCAATCTGAGAGTTTGTTCTTGACACAGGAAACAAGCCTAGAGCCATGCAAACATAAGGCTACTAATGTGCCGACAATGATCAAGCTAACGTGCTGATGTTAAGCAGGTATAATGTTTAATGTTCACAAATCTAATTTAGTTTGTTAGCACGCTAACACTTCCTATTTGGCAATGAAGACACAGTTCAGTTAAGGCTGTTAAGTTTGTAGTCAAAATTCAAAGTATTACACAGAAAATGATGTGACCTCAGGAAAAAAAATGCTTTTCAAATTCATCCTGAGGGGGACATAGAGTAAATGTTGGGAACAAATACAGTAGATTTTTTAACACTCAGGGATTACCGTGTCAATAAATGTGTTGAAATTTTGACTGATGGCAGCACTAGAGGGATTTATTTTCTTCTGTCATCTAAGGAATTTCCCCACTGGGAAAAATGTGTCAACAGGTAGACTACATTGGCGACTGATAAATAACGAGCATGCCATGAGCTAAGCAACATGGGAATGAAGCTCACGATTGATCGCTTGTAATATGTGACCGCCTGGTTCTACGGGCTGCTATAGACCCCCTTTTACTGACCGATGAACAACAAACAAAGACAAACACGGACACATGGACACAATAGGGGGCCAATTCTCCTTTAGTGCTTAGCCTCCTAAAAGATGTGACATCTGCTATAAAGACAGGTTTGAATTACACTTACTCCCAGAACTCTGTTGCAGGCGATGTTGCGTTTGTGGTCCAATTGGATGACACATTTGTTTTACCAAATTCAACACAAGACTCTGAGAAAAAAAAAAACAGGAGGAGATGTTTGCATCCATCAAAGGGTGTAGAAAAATGTGTGAAAACAAACAAAATGACAGATACAGTTCTTTATACTTTCAAATACTAGATAATCGTAAACCATTTTATAGTAATTTGTAATGTGAAGGACTCTCCACTGTGGCAGGTTTATATAGCTGTCCTTATTCCTAGTTATGTCTACTTGTGTTTAAGTACATTGGGCTAGTGCTGGGCAGTATGGCCAAAAATATGTATCACAGTATTTCTTAAGATTCTGGGGGTTTCATGATATTTGACAGTATTTCTTTTATGACACGACTGGACCTTATTATAGGGTTAGAGTGGGTTGTTCTGCTTTCAGGACTACATAGAATATAAAAACAGGCCGTTCGACGGTGTCATTTTTTAAAGGTACAATTATTAGTGTTATAAATGGTTTCTGGTTCACAAATTACTGTGCCATGGGGTTTTGCCCTGTTAAAGAGAGTTAGTTGTGGGTTATTCATTGTTGTGTTAACTGTTAGTAAAAAGGGTATGCAGTTAATAAGGGTACCCTCTAGAGCTTTCATTCTCTGCCTGAACCTGATAGGGCTTCAATTTCTCTGAATATGGTCGAACTTGAATCGGGTCGGGTTTATTTAACTTACACATACGGATATAAAAGAAGTGGAATTCTTTTATCCGGCTCAGGCCCAGAACTCGGGCTCGGGTCGGCCGGGATAGAAACTATTTGGGTTTACGTCAGATCTGGGCTGAATACACTCACAGCTTTCTGCGACTACAGCGCTCTTTGCAGTGAACGACATTATACATTTGCTGCCTATGAAGAAGAAGAAAAGTCACTCATATTGTTTCAGCTACAGTATGTATCAGTATGGCCGTATATGAAGCATTTAACAGAAAATGAAAACCTCATTCACCAGAAACCCTAAAACCCTTTTCACAAAGACATTCACCAGTGTTTTTGGGATTTGTTGTAATGTAAGAACAGAATCTATTCAGTCAAGAGCAAACTTGATATTTGAGGGATGACATGTCGTTGCACAATATTTAGTTATTATGTTTTCAACACATTTTAATTAGAACAATATTTTTTATCGTTTACAATATTTTTTTTATAATTATTTTGATAATTTTCAAAGCATTATGGTCTTTTAAAATAAATAAACACTACACTAACACATAATTCACATGAGTAATGTTAATTAGGAACCATGCCATCCAATAATTAGTGATTGATCACATTATTTATAGCCCCAAAGTAGTCCTATTTCTGCACCCGAGCCTACCACAGTAGTAGACCATGTCCTGAGTAGGGAATGCATCTTCCAGGATCATGTAGATCTATTTACAGGAAGCTGGACACTACTAAATATTAAAGCAGAAGTACCTCCACCTCAAACTATTGACTTTTTTTCCACGTTTAGAGTCTGGTGCTCCACCCTATTTAGACTTTTGTTTTGGTATTCTAGACTTAATTCTCCGAACTTTTCTTTTCTATTTCTGTTTGTGACAGCCGCCCTGCAGTCTCATGCCTCAGATACTGCCTAAAATGCTAGTATTAGTGTTGGCGACCAGTACGCAAGTATATGCTTTCTGATACCATAATACTATAATTTTGCCCCGAAACAAATCTACTTTATAGGAATTAATTTATGTTATTTTTACACAATGACTGACTGTCAAACTAGACAATACAAGGAAATTATATGCCAGGCAACACAACAATAACAATCATATCACATCCATATAGGGTTGGTAGTAAACAGCTGTTAAAAAACAACATTATGGACGGTATGTTTTCTTTTTTTTTTTAACTGGTGTTTTAACAGACAGATAGCAAGCACAACATCTCAAGTGGTGGTGCATTTTAACCATGTGCCTTGATATTGGTGAATGAGGTCCATTGAGAGCAATGCAAAAAAAAGTCAAATTCCTTGTATGTGTACATGGTGACACCAAAGGTGATTCTGGTCTAACTGTACCTTCTGTGAGCTACAGGGCTGCTGTGAAACTTGATCAATCTTGATCAATCAACCAAGAATGCCTGCAATTTTCTAGAAGTTTTGGTATTTCTGTAGCTAAAGTTCAAATCCAAGCATGTCAGCCTGTCTTTATTGCTACTGTTAAGAATATGTGGGGTAAAAACAAATGTGATGAGGAACAAGTAGACACGTATGTCCGTCATGCAAATAGTTATTTTCCGGATCTGGCTTTATGTCTACCTGTGTTCCAGGAGTTTCTGCAGCTGGCCCATGGGACCTCAGCACTGAAGGATGAGAAGAGGTAGAAGAAGGCCCATGCCTGGATGACGATGTATGACACGGCAGCATATGCAATCACAATCTGGGTGGCGTAACCAATCCCTAAGGAGCCAGACAAGGTGTGTTCAACGTAGATTATTGATTATGATACTGCAGCATTTATGACATTTGTATTCCTGAAATAAGTATCGTTATTGTAGGTTTTTTTGGGCTTGCTGGTTGGTCATGTGACCAATCGATTCACAATATTGATGGACCATACATGTGAAGCAGGTTGTGTTATGGGTGGGGGTGACTAAAGTGTAGCTGGAGACAAGGCGATGAAAGCTGGTGCCGCTGCTCACCTGACAAAATGTTTTCTGAACTAAAACGGTGGTGCGTTGAACACCCTGTTGTGTATGCAAGCACATTGCCTTTTTAATATTGCACATTTAAAGACATGTTTCTGCATACCTGACACACCGACCAAATGCGGGAAAACATACCTGAAAGCCTGTTGGACAGCGTTGGACGCCGTTTCACATCGTTTCACACCGTTTCACATCGTTTCACACATTTTCAAGGAAACATGTCATTCAACCCGGTGCGCACCTAAGACCTCTATTGTAACTATTAAAGTCATATAAAAGCCAATGGTCATAACAAGGTTGTATGCATCCATCGATCACCCTTTTGTGCAGAGGTGATAATATGAATAAATCCTCTTGATGCATGAGTTATGGCAGTGGTTTCAAACTTTTTCTGCATAGATTTTTAATGACCCGACGTATGTGGGAACCACTGAGTTATGGTGTCTGACCCTCTGGGAAAAATGAACACTTTTACCCGTTACAATGGATGGGAAATTAATATTTGAACACTTCCTTGGATGTCTGGTACACTGTATCTTTATATCTGGACATTTTTGGGTGCGTCACAGAGGCTGGACTCTGGGTCACAAAGGATCTGATACGTAAGTGCATGTGAGTGCCAAGCAGCAACAGACACACCCCTGTGTGAACAGTGTCATTGAGGTCTTTTAAGACACTCAGGTGTTGATTATCAGAGCTGATTCAGTTGGGTCTGTACAATAGACAATGGGCCTTTTTGAGCAGCTTGTGCACAATGAACTATGGGTTTCGTGTTTCAAGTTAACTAACCAATTCATCCCTGAATGGATATTTAACTTCAGGGACTAGAGTTGATTTTTCATTTGTTTGTAGAAATGTACTTCACCAGTTAGATATTTAGATATGTCATATGTGTTCAAGAAAAACAAGAGCATTATCGATACAGTCACAGACAAATCAGGAAAGGTAAATTTGACAGCTTTTAATGTGTCTAGCATCTGCATACATTTTGGAGAAAAGGGAAGAAAATGTTCAGCCCTGAAAGAGTGACACATTTCTTTTAAGAAACCATTTCTTTGGCATATGTACACATTGATGCAGTTGTGATGTTGGTGTGCAGTATTTCCCCCAGGTTTACAGCGTTGGGGGGCCAAAGACAAAAAAACTTATAGGAATCATGGTTGTCATGGGGTTCCTGTGTTTAAGCACTGTAGCGGGTTGTCTAAATGTTTTTTTATTGGCGTGCAAGCCAGTGTTTAATCAGACAAATTAATGATAAGGTTCGTAATAAAGGTCAATCCCCACATGGATAAATGGATCAGCGTTAACACATTCATGAACACAAATCAACACAAAATCACCAGAATTACAATTATACAAGCAATAATCAGAGCCACAATGCAAACTCAGTTTGAATCAGTGTATTGCACAATGAGCTACACAAAATGTATTTTAAATAATTACCCAAAAGGTCCAAATAATGTTCTCCAACAGAAACAGTCCATAGCTAAATCAAAAATCACTTTTCAGTTTCAAGCACAACAAAATAAAAGAAGAATTTCAGTTTGTTTAATTCTGTTTAAGTTGTTTTTTGTAGGAGTGACTCATCTTCTCAAACAAAAATAATAAAGGATCTCGGATAAGTTTCAGTTTCGTTTTTCCTGTTGGGAGTGGAGCCTCTTCCCAAACAATTTAACAAACGATCTTTGAACAAGTGAATCTCCAACCTGTCACGCAACAATGTTGAGACAGAATTTACATGCTGTTGTGTAAATAAGATAAATAACATAAGACTGTTTAGTTTGTTTACTAAAAGGTATAGAGCTTTTCTATAAGAAAGGGATCCATAAATGACTTCTGTTGGGATCTGACGCTATTCAAAAAATACAATTAAATAAAATGAACTTGACTTTCAAGGGGGGTGGGGGTGCCGTTGGGGGGGTGGGGCGCCTTCCTAATATAATGCTAGGGGAAACACTGATAAAGGAGTGTTTTTACACACTAGGTACGACTAGTTACATGATGCAGTTCTGTTTAACACATACCTCTTATCGACCAACCCAGACCTAGTTCTAGTGATGGGTTGGTGCTGGTGCTGGTTCTTCGTTGGTTCAACTTGTGAACCATCTAAGGACCAGTTTTCCACAGGCTAGAGAGCCTGGAGAGCCACATCATTATGTAACTGTACACGTCTGAGGTTTCCCCAGAAATTCTAATGCCCAGTTCAAGCATAACAACCAAAATGGTGGACTACAACACAATTGTACTGCTTGTCAGCTTGTACTATGGATGGAGATTTCGTTCAAGAAGAAAGGTAATTATCTAACACGTTTTGATCCTTATTAACATTGAATGTAGATGTTATTATTAGCCTTTGTTGGAAGCTAGCTAACCTTACCTAGTAAAGACTACCTGCAATTGATCACATTGCACTTAAAATTAATGATCCACCGTTTTATGTCTTTACAGGCAACGTCAGAATCAAATGACTGCAGCTGGAGCTGCACATGTTTATAGTTGCATTCCGAGTTGTTAATACTAGTTCTTTGATTTTTCTGGGAACTGTTTATTATTGTGCATAAGTGTGAATACATTTTTTTTTTTAAACTTAACTTGAATAGTGTTTCTCTGTTGATTAAGCAAACTAAAGAAGATACGTAAAAGTTGTTAATTTTAACAAAAAAAAACAACAATAAAATACACAAATATTAAAATCACAACATTTTTAAAGCATTTAAGACTTTGCAGGGCCGGTTCAAGATCGGCAAAGAGTTGATGCTGCTCTGGAACCAGTTTTCCTGGTCGAGAGCCAGTTCTTTGGCTGTCGAAACAGGAAGAACTGGTTCAAGATTAGGCACTTAACCCAGCCCTCAAAATGTCTTGGTCGAAAAGTGGTCACACTGACCTTCAAACAATGGGCAGAAGTGCCTCCAGCAGGTGATACATCCTTGTGATGTGTACTGTCCCATGGCTGTCTCCAGGAGAAACATCGGGATACCACAAGAGAGAAGAAACAAGACATACGGAACCAGAAATGCACCTGAAAGAAACATGACAAACATATCTGAATACTGTTCTCTCTTTGTAAGCACTGATGAATTTGACATCTAGTGAAAAAGGCTGTTAACACGATTAAGAAGACTTTTGTTCATGATTTTCTTTTTGGTTTTTCACATGGAAACATCTGGATACAGTAATAGCACACGTGGGTTCTTATAGTATGGGATTTTTCTCAGAAATTCTAAGGAACTGCTCCAGAAACTTTACACATTTACACATCTGGGGCCATAAATAGCTCGACTTTTTAACCAATGTTACTTCCAATGTTTTTTCATGTTAAAGGATAGCTTCCAACTTTGGCTAAAACAATGGTCTCCTTTGTCCCCTGAGTTGCATTCAGTTACACAAAGAGAAAAAAAATGTTTCTTTTATAACAAACAGCAGCTTTGTGCATCGCCTAAGCAACTTCCTTATTGCTGAATCTATTAATGCGCAGCCATTATTTTTCCACATCTGTTGACATTACACTTTGATTAAGTGCAGCTGCATGGCTATGCGCAAAAGAGTAAAAACGTATGTGTTGTTTTAGGAATGCTGCTTACCTCCCCCATTTTTGTAGCACAAATAGGGGAACCTCCAGAGGTTTCCCAGCCCAACCAGGGTCCCTGCCACAGCCAGCAAAAATTCCACCTTGTTCGCCCACTGGCCGCGATCCAGCAGCTGAGTCTTCTTCACCAAACTTTTTTCCTGACCGGGCATCTCAAGGCTGTTTCCTTTGAGGAACTCGCTTGACATGTTGAGGAACAGGAAACGTTAAAGAACAAATACAATGTAATCTGATCTGAAATGTTAACCCCCTTTCCACATCCATAGGACAAGAACTGTCAGACCTTTGTTTGGGTTAATTACAGAGACAAAACTACTCAGGTGATTGTTTGGCACTGCTCATAAGCTTTATTTATTTGTTTGTTGAAGATAAGCTTGCAGGATTATCAAGAATGGAAAGTTTTCACCAGCAAGTGTTCAGACAGCTGCACTTATTGGAGCACATTTTAGAATAAAAGTAATGCATTTAGCAGCTCAGTGTAAAGCAAGAACACAGTGAGGTACTTACCCCTCCATCACAAAGCCCCCCTCCCCCAAGAGCAGCAACAGCAAACTGATCAGTATTCCTCTCAGCAGGGTACTCCGCAGGATCTCTACACAAACAACATGTCATGAGCAGAGTCAGAGTGAGAAACAAAGTAGCTATGGTTTCCTTTGGCTCCTCTATGACCCAATTATTGTCGGGTTGGTCTGCACACCATGCTGTCTCACTTGAAAAAAAGTATTTGGCTCTGACAAAGGTCTAAGGTATACCACTTCCCTGCTGTATTTTTCCACTGAGGCAGGGGAAGCTTGACTCACTGAGATTAGCACAGTTGCTAACAACTAAACCAAATCAGCTGAGCCGTCTCTGTTTTGTCAGTGGCTGCTCACAGCCTGCAGTTATCTGCCAATTGGGATTATGTGCTGATTCTTTGGGGTATAAATTATTCAACAACCATGTATGTATATAAATAATCATAAGAGAACCTATAATTACAGGAGATTTCTTTTACTTGTCTTGATGATTATACTGTATGGCTTTCAGCACAGTTACATGTAAGCACAGCACACTCTTTTCATGAGTTATTTTCGATACAACTTTGTATTTTTCTATTTGTGCTCTTTGTGCTACTTTTCATTCTATCTTACTTATTTACAACCTTAATCTTACTTTTCATAAAACACTTATTTTTAGTTCTGTTTTCTAGTTTTTATATTCATACTTCTCCTACTGTGACACTTAAATTTACCACCGTGGCATCAATAAAGTAAAAATAAAGTAGTAAATCTCAGCCTTGTAAATAGCACAGTCTGGAGTGAGCTACTTGAAAATGTCAGTACACTGTTCCGCGATTGATTTGAATAAAGAAGAAATATAACTATATTCGTCGTCACATACAATGTGCACACCTCAGTGTAGTGAAATTCGATCTCTGCCTTTAACCAGGAGCAGCTCGGTGTTCAGTGTTTTGCTCAAGGACTCTTCCACATGTGGACAAGAGCAGCTGGGGATTGAATTGCCATAACTTGACGCCTTTAAATGAAATCTAACGTGACAGATTAAATTTCTATTCAAAATGTAACTATATATACTGTATATGAAATACATTATTTAATATGACGCTAAATCTGTTTGGATTCTTGAAATAAACAGTACTGTTTCAGGTCTCTTGGGTCACTGAAAGAATGGTTAAACACCCTGTAAATAAAAGATGTGCACAATATAGCCGGGCCAAATGGGAGTTGATACACCCGAACTTTTATGTTTCAGATGGCTTATAATTAAGTCCTGAAAGGTTATATATTTTTTTAATCTTACGCGGAAAAGTTATTATCTTGTGGGAACATGATCTTTTATTTATTATCTTTTTGAGACAACAACTTTTTTGCACAAGATTGTACAGAAGCTACAAAAAGCTTATTTAAATAGGCAGCCCTTTCTCAACTTCCTGTCACATGTTTGTATACCTGGAAGCTACTGTTTTATACACAGCGAAGCGGTCAGCGCTGTTTGTGGTGGAAACTCAACTGGGGAAACTGGAAATTTCAGATGCTCATATTTCAGGCACACGGGACAGAAATCCAACTCTCACATGGCAAACTGCGGCGTGAGTTTCATGACACCATGCGCAAGCATTGTCTATCTACCTGTATTCTGTTACAACACAGTTATAAGAACCCTCCAGACTTTAACATTAGTGACTCCAAGTAGAGTAGAAACAATAAAAGCTCTGCTTTATTTGTGAGGCTCCTCTTTTGATACAATAATTCAATAACCATAAACAAGACAGACATACGAACACAAGACAAGACAGCTACTATTTAAGGCATATATTTACAGTTCGCTGTAAATCTCTAGAGCTAACAAGGACCATGCTCTCTGTACATCGAATTATTAAAATTGTTTATACACTGGCAGACACTAATTACATGCTCAAAAGAAGTTAATATTCAGCTGCAAAAACATTTGTGGAATAAAATCACCATTTAATTTCTGTTTAGTTTGAGAAAAAAATGGAAAACATGATTATGTCCACTCAGATAATAAATAATATATCCTGGGCAGGCTGTTGAGATATGGACAGCTGAACATACTTTCAACAACAAACTTCTTTGAATGATGTTCACACAGTTATCATTTCTGTCCTCAGGGTACAGACATCCCTCACCCTCACACAGCACAGTTGTTCTCAGCTAGTGGCCTGAAAGACGAATGATTATGCACACAACAGTCAGTTTGAGTATTGTATTACACACATTTGAACAGGTCTGTTTCAGATCTGTCTTCAATGTTTCCTCAGAAAATAATAAATAGACTAGAGAAAACAAAGCATTTCGCCTCCAACAGCGCTCAAGTTGGATAATCCCAAAAAGGTTCAGTGTCCACATCAGCTGTGTTGACCTGACACATTTCTTTCCCTCTTTAAAAAGAAAAAAAAGAAAAATATTTTATAAGTCTTCTAAAGTTCTGATTGTTCTGCCACCTTTTATAAAAATATTCTAGGAATACCTTAAAAAATATCTTGTATATGTTGCAATGTTGAAAATGGTACATGTTATGAGCTGAAGAGGCACGTGATCCCGGAGGGGAAATGCTTTGTTTTACTCAAATACATTTATTGATTCTTTGTGACATCAAAGGTTTAAAGACTTAAAGAAAAAAAATGGACACTGTTTAGTGCGCAATAAGATATTTTCATAGCTTAATTTTAATATTAGAATTACATTTACTTTTACATTTTGGACAAATCCACACCATAATTGATAAAATTCAGGGTAAAATCCACCAAATGTCAGGCTCACTTTGCTTTGGGACAGGGTGGGATGAAGAGGTCAGGTAACATACATGAAGATGACCCAAATGTTTCCCTTTTTGGACCAACAAATTAAGCAAATCAGCTTTTTATATTCACCTCTAATGGCAGCATGGTAATACCATACCTGCATTTATAAACTATGGATGGAAACACAGAAACATACAACAAATATCTGAATAAACTTTTGCCAAACTGATACAAAAACAGAAAGATATGTTCTCCCTCTTTCAGCAAAAATATTTAGCATGGATAAACCTTCAGCTGGGCATTTGTATTACAAGTAGAGGCTGTAACAACAGAGAGTTGCTCAAGTCTCACTCGTTAATTCAGAGAGTACCTGCAGTTCCTTGTAGGTTCCCCGATTTGCCATGCTTGAGCATATTTGGCACTCATTCAATTTGTAAATTCAATTGATGTAATAGTCACATTTTTAGGCCAATGCAACCTGTATGCAAATACACAAAAATGCACATCACCCTCTAGTGGTGATCACACGTTTGTACCAGACTAAAACAAACCAGATAAAAAAAAAAACAACACACAATAATAATAATAATAATAAAGAGATATTACAGTTTTCTGATATTTTCAGTATTTCGAAAGAGACCTATCTCATAGCATGGACAGGAATTTTACAATATGTAATTTATGATGATCTGGCTTTTTCTTGAAGATGAAACAGAATCGCTTAAAGAGATGATGATGAAAAACCACCTGATGAAGATGACGTTGCCGGCCTGTCTCTCATTTTTACTATATCCTTGTAATCTGATTTACGTTGCACATTTTGAGTGGGTACAAACTGGAAAAGTATACAAAAAACAGAAACCCCAGAAACGACTTTTATTTTCACATCTTTCTTCAGCACTGTGAGAAGAAATGACAGCTGATGAGGAATCATGGAGTGCACCGTAGCCACATGACATTATAATGACAAACGCGGTAATATTTACTCATAATTAACATTATTATATGCCACAGAACATACCAGTCATGATTCAACGCCTTTTCAGTCACACTGAGTTTGGCCATTTTCACTGCATCTCTTAAACCACTGAACAGATTATTAAGATCATGACTCGAACGAATGATGACCCGTTCAATTTGTATGTCAACAACCCTTAAGGAATAGTTCAACATTTTTGGAGATACGCTTCACTTTCTTGCCAAGAGTTTGATGAGAAGATGGATGCCACTTTCATTTGTTATCATAATCAAATGAGAATTATTTATGTGCCGAATGATTTCATAGCCGGAGGAAGCAAAGTAAACAATCACTTGTTCTGTAACAATCTTGTCGGTTCATGTTGAATTGACCTCTGGTACTCAAGGCTGTGGACCCAATCACGATAGGAATGTGTGTGACGGAGTCTTAAACTAAAATGGGTCAAGAGTCTCTGTTTTAGGGGGTCTAAGACGCAGGAGTAGTGTGTATGCTTGGCAAAATTGTATCAGAGTTAAGCGTTTTAAAACATACTAGTGTTGGAAGGCAAAGTCAAGCTAGCTGTTTCCCCCTGATTCCTGTGTCCATGCTAAGCTACGCTAATTAGCGGCAGGCTTTAGCCTTATATTTAGCACACAGACATTAGAGTAGCATCGTTCTTCTAATCTAACTCGGAAAGAAAGCTAATGAGCATGTTTCCAAAACAATTACAAAACATTCCTTTAAACACACATTTAAAAATACAGTACAGCATAAAACAATCAGAAGTTGGCTTTTTTTTCTTCCCAAATACAACTTCAAGCATGAAGTACTTTAAGTATGAAACCACTTTGACTAAAGCCCCTTCTAACTTTGTCTTGAAACTTTCTACTGGCGGTGTTTTGTTTTTTGTTTTTTTGTACAACAGCCCGCCCTCATGAACAACGGTGAAAATGTTTGTCCAGCTTAAATATGAAAGGCACAGTGAGAAATTTATTTGAATGGACTAAATGGCGTTCATGTTTTTACAGTAAATACAGAGCAAGCCCTTTTGTTAAACAACCCATTCAATAAATCCAGCATGGGGAACCTAATGACAGGAGTTGTTATCGCCACTTGTGGCTTCTTGCCCTGCAGAACCCTTTGTACCCTTAGCGGTGCTTAATCATTTTCACACATACCTTTGTGATTTACACCCAAAAGGTGATAAAAACTAAACTAAGAGATAGCATCAACCCAGAACCAATCACAATGAGTTATGGGATGAGAGCTGCACTTCAGTTGAACTCATGTGCAATGAAATCACATGAGCTTTTTTTTGAAAGACAGTTATTTAACACATCTATTTATTTTGATTATTAAACACAGTATGTGGTAATGATGCCGTAATCACTGTTCACTGGTTTGGGTGGTGGTGAGGTTGTTGCGTTATAACAAAGATAGTTAACACATTTCAACATGGATTTTTTTTTTTAAATGACCATAAAACCACATGTAACAATATTCTGAGAAATAAGATGAAACACTTTCTGATTCCTGCATGAAACATCGTCACTGGTTTAAAAAGTTGAATACAATAAAATTTAATTAAGTACTGGCAATGGTCACCTAACTGTATGGCACTGTTAATGTGAGTTTAAGCAAACAGTGTCTGACAATCAAAGAAAATCAGGCATCTTTTTTTTTTACTTTCATAGCAGAAATCCTACTATGAAGATTGAAAAGTAAACATCGTACCTGAAATAAAAAGTAAGACTGCTGATTCACAGAAGAACAGGCGATTAAATACATTAAGCTCACAGCTCTATAGACTACTATTTAAATTTCACACGTCACACATTGGTCTGATTTAGATCAACAAAACAATAATTCACCTATTATTGCAAAAATGTAAACATCCCTCCAATGTATCATGACAATATCCTCACGAACACAGTCAAAAATGTCTGCTAGAAGTTGGCCTGTTTTTTGTCATATTAAAGTAGGACAATCAAACGAAATCATTAACTTTTGATTTGGCGTTATTTAAAGCTTCTGTGTTGGAAATGTTCTTCAGAAACTAAACACTCACAGTATTGCAATGATTTAATATCATCATAACTGATTAGTATATAATTTTGATAAATGATAAATCATTAACGTAGTTTTTAAAAAGCAAAAATACCAGACATCTACTGGCTGCAGCTTCTTATTTAAGAGGACTTTTTCTGTTTTATGTCAAATTTTGGTTAATCAAAGAATATAAAAGTCAGGAAATAAAAATGTATTGTAAATTAGATCAGAAGCAACATTTATTTTCCCTGATAAATGAATTTGTCACGCAGAAGCCAAATAACCCTCCTCATAAGAAGTTGAGAATTAGTGTTTGCGTCCCATCATAATCTCTTGAATGCTGTGTTTAAAAAAAAACACAGGTAGATGCCACAAACTGAACATCAGGGACTTCCTCTGTCACCTTCATATGAGCGCTCAACAAAAACAATGACTGCGTCATGAGCCTGAGCTTCCTCTCTTACCAGACAGCAAGTTAGTCAAGAAAACAATTGATGAAATGGAATATTGGCCAAATTAAACATTCTCTGAAATGGTGCATTTTATATATTTCTACCGCTCAGAAATAATCTCAGAAGAACACAACAATGCTACTTCTATTAGCAATTAACAATGTGGTAAAAGATCTGACATCGCATAGGTTTCAAACACGTACGTTTTCATTTTGACAAGTACCTGTAGCTTACACAAGCTACTGTTAGTATGTACATGTAGCAGCATAAAACCACCCTGGCTGTGATTATCAGACTACAAGACTACCATTCATATATCTCGCTTCCAAATGGCTGTTAATGTGGATGAGGTGGAATGTGCATTTTTAGTTAATTCATCGTTAAAAAGTAGGATTTCTTTTTTTTTAAGTTTGTCTCCCGACCGTTAACCCTCGTAACTTTCTGTCCTATTGTTTTCTACAAATCCTAATGGCACGTTTGAATTTATTCATCATACAGTTTGCAAATAAGTTTTGGCACTTAAAATATAAATACAGTCTTTCTTTTCTTTTTAAATATAATTAAGCACATTTATAACAGTAATACACCAGTCCAGTGATAATTTAAGGTGAAACTTTGGTCTCCATATTACCAACTGGATTACAAAAACGCTGGTCATCACATGGAAAACAAAGTTCATACAATTAGAAATGAAAAAATAAATAAATAAATAAATATCTGACTACAGTTGGATAAATAGCCTCGCAAAAAAACTCTCCATGACTTTGCGACACACTTGATACCCTTAAAAAACAGACCATTCACACCTAATAACTGACAAATTATAGATCCAGCACTTTTTATGTAAGGTTATAGCTTAATGCCACTATTTGAGGTTGTTGATGTCTTCCATCAAAACACGTAAATAAATCCTATCTATGATGCTGACTAAGAACGTCCATGAAAATATTTGGCCCCTGCTTTTGGTAAAAGGACACGGTCGAACCTGTGGCTCCAGTGTAGTGGGAGTAGAGACAAAGAGCGTTTTGGTGGCCCAGGGTCAAAAAGTGCAACGTGACAAGCGTAAACCGCGAGGACCTCCGGCAGGTCTGGGATGATGTGCAGGAGGTGTGATTGAAGATGATATGCTACTTTTTCAATTGCTGCATGTGGATAGGAGGGAGCCAAAGCTCATTTAATCCATGTGTGCTACTTTTACCATCATTCAGTTTAGTATAATTCTGCAAATATCAACATCCCTTCTTTTCATTTAATTCCTTTTTTTTATTGGACTGGACAAAACCATTCCCTAAAATATGATAAAATACAATTCCATAGGATTGTGTGCAAAATGCTCTGTAGGCGTATAGTAACAAATAATGGTCTCTTCTAGCCACGATATTAGACTTAGATGCTTGTGATGAGGTATGAGTATTTGGCTAGTATCTTGGAGGATTCATTGACCTTCCTTCATGCCAACAACTACTCTACTTTTTCTGTAACGAGGGTCACATTTTTGACCCTCATAGTATTTGAAGTAAAAAATCACATTGATGCAGAAAAACTAAATGATAGGAACGATAATATGTGTGAGATGGGTTTATGAATTAAAATTCTCTAATACATTATGGCAATGACTGCTTCCACTGAAAACAGAGGACTCTGCTCTAAGTCATAGCTAAGCATAAGATCACGTACATCTCTATATATGATTTTATGCTTATATATAAATATCCATATATCCAACAGTATTTGCAGTGAAAACCACCAATTTCTCTCGAGAGCTTCATACCACATATCTAATAAATAACACAGAATAAAATGGCAAATTCTCCTCAGAGATTTCTCATTTCCTTTTATCTGCACAGATAGGTTTCAGTAAGTTTTCTAATTAGGTACCTGTACTGTATTAGTCAGCCCGACAGTTGAATGGATGGATGACAGTGAAGGGTCCAGTGTGCTAAGATGAGGATAAGCCTTCATCTGTCTTCGTTGCTCCTCTTCAGTTTGAACACCTTTTACAGAGGCAGGTCTGTGCTGTTGTGGCGAGTCTTTCTGGAAGTCCCATCATCCCTGGGCAGAGCTTTCTGCAGGTTGGACATGGCAGCGGTCTTCTTTAGGTCAATGACTGCGTAGCATTCACTGCGCCGGGGTGCCTGTGGGCCACATTTTTTGGGTGGTAGGCGCTGGTGCTGTGGCTGGGTCTGGGCACTCCCGCTGCTGAGAGCTTGGCAGGGAGGTTCTCCCTCTAGGTCCACCTGGATGTAATTCAGTTGCCGCGACGGAGGCATGTGGCCGTGCTCACAGCCTCCGACACCTGACCTCGATCGTCTGCGGAAATCAAAGCTAAATATTCGCCCCCCTCTGTCTGGCTGACACGGCCGTGGATGTGGGGGGCAGGCGTGTCGGAGCCGGGGCGGCTGGACCTGCTCTGTGTTGACATAGTTCTGCAGAGCGTCTCTATGGATGCCCCGACCATCCTGGTGGTACCCGTTGGGTGTACCAGGTCCCTCTGAGAACTCATACTCATCAAAGTCTTCCTCTTCCTCCTCGTACTCCTCCTCATCCTGATCATCATCTTCCTCTTCCTGTTCGTCATCCCGCTGCAGAGCACTGTACTCCCATACCGGTGGCAGAGAGGGCAGGTTCTCGTAGTTAAGCAGAGCTGTTCGACGGTGTCCTCCACCCATGCCCCTCTCGCAGGCGTAGGCCTGCGGGGGTAGAGATGACGGGCCGAGGGCGTGTGGGTGCAGAAGGGAGTGGGTGTGACTGTCCCCGGTGCTGCTGCTGCTGCTTGAACCCACGGACTGCGACACGCTGCTGGGACTCAGCCGCTGCTTCCGGCCACTCCTCAGCCCGTTGATGTTCTCATAGGTGAGTTCGCCGCTCTGGCAGCTGTCCGGGTGCTCGAGGCCCGGGTGCCGGTGCGCATGGTGATGGAAATGGTGATAGGAGTGAGAGTTGCACAGGTGCATTGAGGGCTCGTCTCCTTCCGTCTCTGAGCCTGTTGCACCCTCTACTGGCTGAAGGTTGTGAGGATTGTGCCCATGCCTCTCCCTCTCTCTCTCTCTCTCTCTCTCCAGCAGATGGCGTTGTGCCGGAGTGGGGCCCAGCATGAATTTGACCTCCTGCGAGGACGGCTGTAAGAACACCTGAGGATCGTTATGCTCCTCCAGGGGACAGCACCGCAGGTTAGACTGCGGATTTCCTTGACCTCCGACAGGCATGGCTCCCCGTGTTGTTTCGGGGAAAGAGCTGGGCCGCACCTCTGGCAAGGAGTGCACACAATGACGCATAGAGAGATCCCCCTCCATGCTAACAGTATTTACATATGTGTGGGTCTGTTGAGGGAAAATAAGAACAGGGTCAAACTGTGAACCAGCACAAATACAGCGAATTGTAGGGAGCAATAATAGGTCTTACCTGGTCTTCCAAACCCATGAGGCTATGTCCATGATCATCAGCAAGAGACGGTTGGGAGGAATCCCCTCTGATTGGATAACCAGGGTATCCATTGGGAAAAGCCTGGACCGGGAATGCTGGAGCTGCAAACACAGTTAAGTGGCAGTGTAAAGACACCGACAAAGAAATGAAAGGTAAGAGCCCTGATTCAGGAGAGCGACAAACATGCCCAGAGAACCCAGAGAAATGTATGTGTTATGAATAATATCAAACTTTAAAAAGTACACAGAGAAGTTACAGTAAATATACTTTGTCTTCCAAGCAAAGTATTTTTTACAGTCTGTTTGAAATACTTGATTTATTGTAATTTTAACCAAACAATGACTTGGCTTAAAATATCCAGTATTAGTGCCTGAGTTCATTGTGGCTGTGGCCAAGTGTTAAAGTAGAAATAACCCCATTCAAATAAAACAGCATGCTGTGTTTTATTGCCCCAAATGTTATGTGCCATGTTGCTTTCATCTTGTTGGTCATATTATATACCAAGTGACAGGCTTCATTCATTCATCATTTTATGTGTAGGGACTCTTATTACACTACTGCAGAGGTTTGGTGTTATTTTGAGCAATATTAGTGGTATTTAATGCTTTCACCATAATGCCTCGAGCTAATCAGTGTTAGCCACGTCCGGCTGTTGGCGACTCTCCCGGATTTTTCTTGTCTCAATGACTCAATAATTTAATTCATGTAAGTGCCGCAAAAGACCATGGAATGATTTTACGCCGGAACCCAACTGTTCACCTGTTTACTTTGGGACTCATCATTTCAATATAAATCATGCAAACAAAATCAGCAAGGCTCAACACTAACTTTTAAAAGTGGTTGACAAGTTGGCAACCAGGCATCAGCTTTTGGGTGTCAAAACGAAAACATCACTGCCATTTTTAGTCATATTTTGAGTAATAAAGATACTATGCAGTTATGCAGTTATACATCAGCTTGATAGCCCTGACCATCCTTGCGATTAGTAAACGACCTTCTCTTCTCAAAACCGCCACATAAGATTCAACTTATTATTCATTTAGACAGGTTAGCTATGACCCACAATATTTCAATATGTGAATGCAATCTTTCAGAGGATATTAGTGACATAATTGTAATTTTTCCCCAAAAAGTTCTCAAAATCTTTTGACATGCATTGGTGAGAAGGCTCTCAAGGTTAAGATAAGATGAAGTCATTGTAGATATGAAAAGTGTAAATGTGTAAACAAAGACTTACACAACATTGTTTTGCCTCCTTTGAGGTCCTGAGGTTATAAGTCATCCCATATGATGTGGGATACACTCACTGAGGCTGAACGTAATGTTACTTTAAGTTTTTGGTATGTCTAAGTCCAAGAACATATGGTTCGGTCTGGTGAGATTTGTGTTGTGATAAACTATTATTCTATATATTCAGCAAAGACAACTGAGGCTCATCAAGTTATTAGTATAGTCATCTAAGTGAAGACTGACCTGAAGAACAAGTTGTCCACATCAAAGTGTCTCTGGCTGCAGTCTGTGTCTCTGCTTTACTTGCTGATATTTGGATACCTTTGTAAATGTGACTCAGTGGGTTCAGTTTAACCTGTGTCTATTAATAACTTGTGCTAAATTTACTGCTGTATTGCTGCATGCATGTTCTACAATTAATCTCAAGTGTATAATTAGCTTTAATTCTGTGTGTGTGTGTGTGTGTGTGTGTGTGTGTGTGTGTGTGTGTGTGTGTGTGTGTGTGTGTGTGTGTGTGTGTGTGTGTGTGTGGGGAGAGAGTGACTCACTGTTGGGAGTCTGTGGTGTGCGAGACATTTCCATCTCCGGTGTGTGACCACTGCGACTCATCATCATCGACTCTTCCACCACGTTGATGCTGTTACATTGCATCAGCTCCTGAAGCAGATTGAAGATCTCTTCAGCCCGGGAACACTTGAATGCAAAGATTCCTAATTAAACAGGAAGAATAACAACATTGTTAGGCTACAGTTAGCCACTATCAGTAACAGACACAGAACTCCACGGCTGAAGAATAGATGTCATATCATAATTATAAAAACTATTTATAAATGCTGATATCACACCATATCAATAAATAGTCCACTTGTTGCTTCATGTTAACAAAGTCATATTTTATCCTTCTACCCCTGAAAAAAGGTTAATGTGGTTAAATATTTAACGCATTTACATCTTGAACTGTTTATTCTATAAGGTGGTTACACACATGTCCAGTAACACCACGGGTGACATGTAAAAGGGAGGGAAACTAGAATTGCCACCTTGTGGTTGTAAGCCTCCACGGCCCAGTCAAGCTGCAGTTTACTCTTTTTTCGGACTTTGAAGTAATTTGAGAAAAAGATACCAAGTTTATTTTTTAAGCCAGGCGTGGATGCTTCACAGTTCACGCACATCTCCAGCCCGGCTGCACAGAAGATCCATACAACCAGCGCAGTTTCAATATTCAACTCAGTAGCCGACCAAATATCGCACCTTATGTTCCTGGGTTATGGCGTTAAATAGCTGACGGGAGAGCGTTTGTGTAGAACGTTATGATGTCACAGTGAAGTTGACCTTTTTGATATAAAATTTCCTCACTTCCTCATTTTATCCTATTTGACATTTGTATCAAATGTTCTCATAATTAGAGGAGGAATTCTTGAGTCATGGACAAAAAATAATTTTTGTGAAGTCACAGTGACCTTTGACCTTTAAAATCTAATCAGCTCATGCTTGAGTCCAAGTGGACATTTGTGCAAAACTTGAAGAAACTCCCTCTGGGGCTTCCTGAGACATCGCGTTCACCAGAATGGGACGGACATACATACGGATGCACGGACAATCCAATAACATAAGGAGAAGACTGGAGCACAATATGCATTTTCAGACTTTAATGGAGAGAAACAAACTAAGGTTTCGACACTACTGTGTCTTTATCAGACTACAGGACAAATGCGTCTTTTGAGATGATCACAGTGTCAGATCAGAAGATTAGTCACAGGGTTGTGCTGTGTGACTTGGCGAAACATGGCAAACTAAACATTGGACCATACCTGTCAACCACACATTTTTCTTAGTAGTCTCCTGTATTTTACCCTTCTCTCTGTCCTTCCGTTTAAATATTTTCTAGTAAATCCCCTTATTTTGAACCGCTGTAAGAAAAAAAGAAAGGTTGATGCCGGTTCTATGTTGGACAATAAAATACTTCTCAGAAGGTGTTGAGGAATGCAAGTCTGCGACCTGTGTGTACGACAAGTCCATTGCAGATGCAAGAGACCCCCACAACAAATAAAACGGTACCCCCCATCTGTTCTCTCACTCACCCTTTATCTCCCGTCCATTGTCTCATTTTCCAGCCTCTCCCAAAATCACAACGTGTAAGTGATGTGTACATATCCTCATTCAAGTAACACATAAATAAACTTCTATGTACTGAATTTAAATGTTTTCATTTGTATAATGCAGGGATGGCATTTCAATTTTAACCAGGTGTCTCATTCTAATCTAATTGTAGACACCTATTTGATAAACTCAGTCCTTGTTGCACTGATATTGATACAGTGAGTGGTTGCCTAGTGGTGATTTTAGGACGTGCTGTGTGTAGCCTTGTCTAAATGTAAGGGGTATCAGTGGTAGGGGTGATGGGACGGCCCCGGCTGGAGCGCCGTAAAATATCTCTTATTTTTAAATACCAGTGTTGACACTTTATGTGATGTGTCTACGCACTTTGCTACACCTGTCAGTAAAACATAACCAATGTTGTTGCACACATGATCATAGTTTTCTGAAAGAAACTGAACCTGGAGCCATGGTTTTAACCCTCTTTTTTAATTCATGACTATTTCTTCTAATTATCAAACTGAGTGCAACAATATGAATGTCTTCCAGGAGGGACTGTCTGAAGATGTGGAACATCTTTTGATTTCTGATGTTTTTGGACAAGTCCTTTGAAAAAGTGTAATATATATTTGTCAGGATGTTGTGAGAAGCTCCAGACACTGCGTCAGTTGTCTTGCACGAGCTTGAGCAGTTGTTGCACCAAACGCTCATTTTTGTTCCTGACATTCTGCACCTGTCGGGGCCAGGCCATAATTAGGCTGATATTGTGTACTCTGAATGCAACATAAGCCTATTTCACAGCAGTTAGTCTGATTCGTCACAGTAGGAAAAACAACAGCGTTACTAATAACAGTAACTCTTAAAACGTCCTGGTAAGTCATGACAATGTGACAGCGAGCCGGCATGCACGGCACCAAGACCCTGACAGTGAAGCAGCGGACATTCATTTTAACATTCACGACTGTGCTTTTCCTACTGTGCGTATCTTCAGTGAAAAAAAGCCTAGTCAGCACCATACAAATACCTGGTAAATATAAAATATAAAACATAATCATCATGACTAGGGATGGGAATCGAGAACCGGTAACAAATTTGATGGAACTTGAATCATATACCTCCGAGCTTATCAATTATTTTTTATCAATGCCTGTATGTTTTTTTATCAGCTGCACAGTGCGAAACATTGACGTCAAACTCACGCATCTACGCTGCTGGAAACTTGCCACAAGAAGGAGTCATGGCGGAGAGGAAGAACGGTCCAAAACGCTGCGTTATATTAACATTAGCACCAGGCTAGAAGGTAGGCGTAGCAGATTTTTTTCTTTGAAACACTTGAATACCTAAAAAGCCAAAAAAGCTGTACAACTATTCTCTTATTTAACCTACACTGTGTCCACACTCAGAGATGATGAAACATTTGCACTGATGCTGAAAACCTGTGTAGGCCGAGTTTTTTGTCCACACAGGAATCGATAAACAATCATACTAATCCACAGCTGTGTTAGTGAAGCAGAGAAACAGCTTCTCACCCTGCCCAGTCTGACAGCGACGGCCGCTCTCAAAAGAAAACAGGTTGGAGTCGTAGCCGTAGCGCCGCAGGCAGAGATACGGCCACCGGATGGCGTCCCTCTTACGTGTGTGAAGGATGAGCTCAGTCTGGGTGAGCTCCATGATCCCAGAGCCCAGCTCGTTGCCCTCATCGTCCACATTGGTGACCTAGGAAAGTGGTAGGAAATATAACACGTTCCTGTTTGTAATAGGGAAGGTTTTCGTTAACACCGTACTCTACGGGGGAATTGTTGGGTCTATGTAAATCATGAATAAGTCATAGAGCATGGTCTATACCTAGTCTGTAAAGTGTCCTGAGATAACTTTTGTTATTATTCGGCACTATAAATAAAATTGAATGGAATTGAATTGAAGAGAAGGAATGTAGTAAATATGGACTCTTAAGAAGAATGTGCTATATTTTTAAGTATATGTAGGATTATTTACCTTAAATTTGGTGAGATGGTTGTCTCGAATGGGGTCTCTGTACAGACAGCTCCAACAGCTCCCCATAGCTTCAGCAGGCCAGCTGAAACCTGTCACAGAAATGAACGTCATCACACACCTACTCAATGCCAGTTATCCAACTCACACAACACAACACAGAGCATCTAACTTCAGGGAACAAACTTCTTACTCAGTCCAGGCCATCAGTGTAAAGGGATTCGTGGATCAATCCCAGGATCTTCGACTGGGCATCGTCGTCACAAGCCAGTTAGTTTGTTGGGCCGACATCTTCAAGAGAAGCATCATGTTCTGCCCCCTGCAACCCATCAAACAACACTCGGGTTTAGATATTCATGTCAATACATAAACCTCACCTGCAAGCACATCAGATATAAATTTTGCTAATTTTTAGCAGAAATATTGACGGACTCAGGCCTGAAACCAGGTAAATGTCATCGCTCCTCTTTCTCCTCTCATTTCCTGTCCCCTCTCTACTATCAAATGTCAAAATAAAGTGTCTGAAAAAGCCTTTACATACTCTAAGACTATTTAAAATTACCAAATATTTAACATTATAATTGTTTTAGTGGCAAAGTCACAGTGACAGCTGAGTGTTTGAGCTTGTCTCCATCCATCAACATTATGATTGGATACTAAAACCCAGTTTCTTTGTCATTGTTATTATGAAATTAATATTTTTTTATTTCATTCACAGTGGGCGACTGAGTTAGAGTCCCACAACATGTTGCTATAAATACAAATATGGTGTCCAGTCTAGACCTCTGGTATTGGCTGGTGTTGAGGTATTGCCAGATTGGGAGACAAAAAGTTAGTTGAAAAGAGTTGAGATTATTTCCTATGTACAATAACAAATAACCAA
The DNA here is from genome assembly GCF_963691815.1 of Echiichthys vipera. Taxonomy (NCBI): domain Eukaryota; kingdom Metazoa; phylum Chordata; class Actinopteri; order Perciformes; family Trachinidae; genus Echiichthys; species Echiichthys vipera. Next base: position 25,358,837 of record NC_139825.1, on the reverse strand, counting down.
GATAAAATACCACAAACAATTCCAAGAATAATATATAATTTGACTTTAAAAGTTTCCTGTAAAGTTATTACAGGAAATCGCAAACTATGCATGTTCATCTTCAGAAATCCCACGGGATTATTAGAACAAATATTCAAAAACAAATCTCACACATCTGTGCTTTGAGCTCTGACACTAAACACACACACACACACACATCAGTGTCTCCAGTGTCTTGTGCTCACATCTGCACCACTGATCTCCCTGTGATTTCTGCTCCTTGTCAAATCTCTCTCTCTCTCTCTCTCTCTCTCTCTCTCTCTCTCTCTCTCTCTCTCTCTCTCTCTCTCTCTCTCTCTCTCTCTCTCTCTCTCTCTCTCTCTCTCTCTCTCTCTCTCTCTCTCTCTCTCTCTCTCTCTCTCTCTCTCTCTCTCTCTCTCTCTCTCTCTCTCTCTCTCTCTCTCTCTCTCTCTCTCTCTCTCTCTCACATCACACACACACAGATTTCAGATCAACACCGCCGCATTATGTGTGCTCTACCCTGGGCCTCCACATCTGCTGGAGATGCCAGGCTGGAACTCCACAACACCAACTCACAGCTACCTTGAATCTACTACATTACACACACTCTTGTTTTACAGCCTGGTGACTGAAAGGGCTTCCCCTCTACTTCCATCTCGGCTATTTACAGCAGGAAAAAATCAAAGCCTTTTTTATTGTTTTGTTCAATTAGCCAAAGCCGACGCAGAGCCCCCCAAAAACAAGCCGAAAGCGAGGCTCCATCTGCCCCGTCAATGTGCACAGACTTCGGCTCAGCCACCGTGAAGCCAGCGCACTGACACCTAAATGCACAACGACACGGTTCAATGACCATTTGTTCTCATTGGTGTGAGGATACAATAGCGTGAGCACACATATAGCAGTCAGGACGACAGCGATGGTTTGCTACTCACATGTCTGGCACGGATTTATATATATATATGAATATATATATATATGTATTAGCCCTAATGCGAAATAAGCATTGGGACTGCGATTAGTTGTCGGCTGCTGCTGCGGCTGCTGCTGCTGGTAGCGGGATGTGGCACTTTGCACGGCAGAGACGTGGATAAAAGATGCAATGAGAGCAGCAAAAAAAAAAAAAAATGTTGTTATTTTTTTCCTCCTATTACGCCCCCCTACTGCAGCACGGGCCTCTCTGCCTGTATGACATTTCCCGAGCAGCTGGGGTGAGAGTTCAGCGCCAGACAACGAGGCTGAGAGAAGCGACAAGAAGGTAAGAAACGCTGGAGGACCGGAGAGGAAAGGTGTGCCTGGCTGAAGGAGGAGGAGGAGGAGGGGCGCAACAAAAACAACACAAAAAACCCACAGAACTGGAGGAAAGAGCATATTTACCCCCGGATTTTTTATTTAATGTTAATTTCCCAGTGTATAATTAAAGTCTTTCCCCAAATTAGGTTTTGCTTTTTAATAACAACCTACTTCTCTCTGACGTTCACCTTGACCTTATGAAGTTATCTTCCCCTAGTTTCTGTAGCCTATACCCAAGATACATGAAAATTAATGATGTGTATTGGGAAATAACATGTGCATTTATATTTTGAATGCTTTATTTTTCAAATAAAAATTTTCTATGTTCTGTGAAAGAAATGTGTGTAGATAGGTAGAGTAAATACAAACACTACAAATACAACGAATGCTAATGCAATTTACAACGAGTTAATAATTAATCATTAATCGAGATGTAAATAAGTCACCATGGTTTCTGTCTGATCAGTGATAGCCAGAAGTTTTTAATGTCACGTAGATTTTTTGTAAACAATAAATGTCACAAACCAACCTATTAAAGAAGATCATGGGGGCACAAAACACTCAAAGTTTACACCATCTGTACAGCATAGTGGAAACCAAATTAAAGAGTAACTCAACAATCTGAAAATCTTCTTTGGCTGACCTCGAGGACCCGTGACATCACTGTGTGGTTACAGATGCAACAAAGCACTCTTTTGAAACACACCCTGAGGTGAAAAAGACTTAAAACGTTCAACCAGAGAGGACAATAAAATATTGCCATTTAGTCTGGTGTTGAATTTGCTCTTTGAACTACAACTGGAATCCATGTCCTTAAAGTGTATTGTTAAGAGTTTTGTTTTTTTAAAAGAAAGAAGAAAGGTCTTTGGGGAAATATCAGAAAGGCTCCTTCTGTCTCACAGAACCAACATTACTGTACCTCACACAAACTTTATTCCAGGGGTTTGTTTTACCCAAAGCAACATCTGTTTACGCTGTCCTATAAACAGCTCTGCCCACTCCTGGTAGAAAGTCATGAGAAAACTATGAGAGAGAAAATTTCCACTTGGACCTCCCTATATGAGTCATTATCACACTGCTCAGAGACATCTCTGCCAGACATCGCACTTTTTCCTTTTTCACTAACAGCCAAGGAAAATGTTATGTATTTCACAAAACCTACAGATAATATTCCATCTACAATACGACTTGTTTGTGTATTGTTATATGAGCACATCCACTAATTATTAGTGTGTAGTATTGTTTTTTTGTGTTCAGCTGTCCAGTTACTTTTGTATGCATGATCTAAAAGAAAGAAAGGAAGAGTCAAAAATGTATTGTCAATAGCAATCATTGTTGTGTCTGTTGTCTGATAGATAAATACACCATTATCACGTATTTGATTACTTGATTACTTGTAGTGCAGTAGCATATGTTTCAGACTATGGTATTTCTACTTTTACTTAAGTAAATGATCTGAGTACTTTAAGGTAGAATGCTGCACGGGCGCCCCACAGGGCTACGTGCTTAGCCCACTGCTGTTCACACTGCTCACCCGCTCCTGTTTGCTGATGACCCAATGGCGGTGGGCCTCATCAGCAATAATGATGAAACACCATGCAGGGAGGAAGAGGAGCAACTGGTGAGTTGGTGCACCCACCACTACCTTTCTCTTAACGTAGAAAAGAACAAAAGAGATGGTTGTTGATTTCAGAAGGACGTCAGCTGACCACCAAGTGTCTTGGTGTGAACATCTTCAATGACCTCACCTGGTCTCTCAACACAAATTCAAGAAGGTGAAACAACACCTCCTCCACTTCCTGCGGAGACTGAAGAGAGCCACCGCCGCCCGTCCGTACCACCTTCTACAGAGGCGCTGTAAGTGTCCTGACCGGCTGAATCACTGTGTGGTGTGGAAACAGCAAAGATTTAGCACCAACTCTGCAAGGTTCTGCAACAGCTTTCCCCCAAAAGCTGTTAGACATCTAAACACTCTGCAGGACACCTATAAAGCACCTCACCCCCGCCCCTTCTTCAAACAATGGCCCCTCCCCTCTCCACATTTTATGCTCTGGAAATGACAAACAGCCGTGAACCACTGTGCAAAGCATAATATGGTGCAAACATTCTAGTTACTCTCAAAGCAAATACGTTTGTTTACCATTTTAACATAATCCAATGTTATTATCTATGATATTTAAAAAAAGAGGGCTATTCCATGTTCCTATATTGTTGATCTTGTTGTAAGAACGAAGCACAATGTGAACCGGTAGACTCTGCTGCTTAGTCTTTCTTGTCACGTTAAATATTATTTCATCTTGCAGTCTGTTTTTAAAACTTAGCCCCGGAAAATAGGAACGTCTGGTCACCCTAAGCTAGCTTTCTGTAGAAACTGACCCCACAGAGGAACTAAAATGGTATAAATGGTAAGCGGTTTTAACATTTCATTGACTCACACTCCTATGTGTAACTACATAGTGCCATTTCTCATAGTCCTAATTGAATTCTTACTGTCAGAATGATAATTCTAGATATCCACAATTGTATAGTCGGTTCGACTCTGCCCCCTCTCCCCCTCTCTCTCTCACCCCATTTCCTGTCTGTCCTGTATAATAAAAGGCTTGAAAACTGCAAAAAAAAAATCATCTTTAAAATAAATAAATAATTACATTATGGATATCTGGAATTGTTATGTTAATGAATATTAGGACTAGTAGCCTTTGCATTGCAGATATCTTCAATAGGAGTTTTTCAAGAATGGATAGGAATAACTGAATGCAACACAAATTAAATGGTAAAACCGCTTTCCGTAGCTATGAGGGGTACGGAGGGGAACTATCTTGTGGTTGTTTTCATCTTCGCGGCCGCCTCTCCAGTCCGGTCACGTCCTGTCTTCTTTGTTTAAGAGTCGAGGAAATGTGCGACCGGCCGAGCAGGAAGTCAGATAGCTCAAGTGTACGAGACCTTTGGACTTTTACTGATAATTGTCTCGCCAAGTTACTGAGCCCCAGTCTTGTGTTCGTCCTCTCGACCAATCCGCTGGTACCACGCTGCGACGTCACAGTGCACGGCTCCGTACGCACGGGAGTGTCCGAGGCTGAGCGCGCTGATAACAGCCCTGCCCGTCCGACACCCTTATATCACAAAACAACAGCATGCTGGACGTTTTCTCTGTTTGTGTGACACCACAACACACGCGCTGTTCATAACTGTGGAGGAGCTGACCACTGAGGAGAGGTGAGTCACGTGTTTAACGCTTATAACTTACGTGGTGACAGTGAAATCATCACATTATTCACTCAACTTTGACCACGCGGAAGCGTTTCCTGTGCCTCCTACAGTCACTGCGTGTCTTTCCATAGCAAACGAAGAAAAGACAGATGAGCAGGATTAGTTAGCGTCAACAGTGGAGCTCTGTTTTGCCAAACAAGTTCAACCATAGTCAAGATGCACACGGAGGTCTTCAACAGGGGGTGCGGGACCCCCTGGGGGTCCTCCGAGTTACTGCAAGGGTCCACCAAATTGTTAGATAATCTTTCCAAGGTCGTTTAATTTCTTTAAAAAAAATACATTAACATGAATGCAAGCTATTATTAGCAAAGATACATTTGTGAAAAAACTAAATGAATTGATAGATTCACAGAACTTTAATAGACTTATATGAACAAGGTAGCCACTAAGGTATCCATGCACAGATACAATTGAGCTGAAGGATTCAATATGTATGTTTTACATTAATATATGATGTATAAATGTAAAAACATGTTAATTGTAATATCTCAGTATTGTATGGACCATAAAAAGCTGTTAGGCCCAGTTTAATATGCAACTCAATTTAATACATTATTTGTAGTAGAGGGTCCCTGCTTCGTCTCTCTTTCAGCTAAGGCGTCCTTGGCCTAAAAGTCGCTGAAGACCCCTGGTCTAAAGCTTAAAAACTGGGTTTAAGAGGGTATATACATCAGCCATATTTGGTCTTTATTCATTTTCAGACAGAATAAGAATAACATCCAAGAAACTTCAAACTTGCTTGAGTTTGGTTAAAGTCATGTGCAAACAAACTATATTACATTTCAGTGTTAACTCTTCAAGTCAGTCTGCACATTCAGTTGAACGGCCGTGTTTTCATAACTGACAAAAACTGACCCTAAAGGGATATTTCACCCTCAAAATGAACATTTGTATTTCAATAACGCACCCCATGATACCTTAGATTCTTGAAGAAAATTGTGTTTTTCTTGCATGCCTCCACTGCCAATGAAGAATCTAAAAACTGAGAAAATACTTCGTCAAGTGAGTTATTGATATACAGATGTCCATTTAGAGGTTGAAGTTATTTCTTTAGCTATCATAAAAAACCCTCCTTTAGTACACAAAACGTGTGAATAAATGGATCACTGCATCTGAATGCCTGGAAAGCATTGAATATTTGTGAACTTTTGGCCCAGAACACGTCCTGAACAAGTTCACACGTTTGCCCCTCAGTGGCATTTTAAATAATATTGGGTTTGTTTAAAAAGCTACTACAATAGGTTCTGTAAGGTATTTGTTGAATAGTAAGCTGTTTTGTTGACTTGCCTCTCTGGTAAGCAGTGGTCTTTAGGGCTTTTATTGTGAAAGGTAAAATAGTTTGCCATCTTTGTTCAGAGTACGAAGGTTGCTTGTTATAATTTTATTACCTTCATAAAAATAGGCATAACTCAAGCGCTTTCCTCTTTATTTTTGTTGCAAAGTAAAGTAGTTTTGTCGTACCCACTAGCAGACAGAACTGTACTGTGAAATCGAGGCTTACAGGGAACCAATCCACACACCAGTGGTGTCACTGTGTTATCTGCTGTCATTTTAAGAACTGACCCGTCATCCAGAGCCATTTTAATCATTGCCCAAAAGAAAGGTATTGATATGGGGTTTGATGCCCAGCCGTAGCAGAGGTTAAATGTCTATCACGTGTCCTTCTCTCATCACAGAACATGTGGCTGCCCATGCTTGGGATGACTGCCCTGCCGCACCTGGGAGGGCTCTACGGCGGTTACGTCACACGCAAAGAGGTGAAGACCTGGTACCCGACCCTGAAGAAACCATCATGGCGCCCACCAAATGCTGCATTCCCTGTAGTGTGGACCTGTCTGTATACAGGCATGGGGTAAGCACCGTCATGATGCATTCCTACAGTTGTTTATTCTCAGGGATGCAACCTCCTTATCTAAATGATCGGTTTTAAAAATGTTGTTATGCAGGTATGGCTCCTACCTGGTGTGGAAGGAGCTGGGAGGTTTCACTGATAAGGCACTAGTTCCACTAGGACTTTATGGGCTGCAGCTGGCTCTGAACTGGACCTGGACTCCTATCTTCTTTGGTGCACACAAGCTGAAATTGGTAAGTTTCACACAGATGGGAAGATTATGCGGGATGACACTTACAACACTCCATTTAACACCCTTTCTCTGTCCAATTTAGGCACTCATGGAGATTGTGCTCCTCACTGGGGTCGTCGGAGCCACCATGGTGTCTTGGTATCCCATCAGCCGCACCGCCTCACTGCTGATGGCGCCTTACCTGTCCTGGCTGTGCCTCGCCACCTCTCTCAACTACTGCATTTGGAGAGACAACAGTGAGGAGAAGGAGGAGTAGGAGACAGTGTGATTGTTTGATTAAAAAAAAAAAATCTTCTGTTCGTTGAAATTGCAGCACAGTTTTACCGCTTAGCTTTCGGTTTAGGACATTTACAATATCGGTTTGTCAAAAGCCAATCAGTATCTGCATATACGTTGGCTAGTGTGCAAAAATGAGGTGATTGTGAGATAGTGTTATAGTTTGTCTGACAGACTTGTTTGTTTGCAGCATATTTCTCTCTTTCATTGTTTTTTTATCCAAATCAAAAAGGTCCCTGCTTATAAATAAAAAGTTCTTTCATTCAAAACTCCTGAAAAATTGCCATAATATCATCAGAGTCCAGTATCCATATTGAGCAAATGCAATATTGATTAGTTGAAAATAATTGATTTAGTTAAAATTGTGAATGAGAATCACCTTGTGTTTGATTTTTTAAATAATGTCTCGTTTTCGATGTATTCATTATTGTAATTACTGCTTTAACTAAATTAAAATAAACATTTCTATCCACTTTATCAATACAAATTAAATAACCTGAGTCACGTTATTGGAAGAAAGAAAGTTGGAACCGTGCAGTCATGTTTTCTGAGCAAAAATATTTGTCTTGTTGAAATGAAAGATTTTGCATGCAATCACGTTTGAGCACATCTGTAATGTAATGTTGCTGTTGAGTGTATTAGGTGCAGTATATTGTGGCACCAGTAGGTAAAGAAATCCGCAGTAGTTTAACCGGAAACACTCGGCAGCTCAGACCACAGCTGCACAATCCACTGATCAACTGTTTTATGTTTGTCTGATTATGAATAGGATGAGTCAGTTTTTCCCTTTAAGTAAATTTGCAGAGAATTTAACATAATATAATATATTAGGACATGATCATAAGATAATAGGACACTATGTTTGAAGTCATTCAAAAAGTAAAAACACTTAGTCCTTTACCCACAGCTTAAGTTTCCACAAGATGTCATTAAAGACACGATCTTCATATGATCTTACTGACAAACAATAAATAAACACACAAACAATCTTCTTGGTGGAGGTAGATATCACCTTGGAATTAAAATCTGTCTCAAGTATTTACGTCTTCCTTTCCGATCACCCTTGTTTATAACTTGTGTTTTGATAATTTAAAAGCTTTAGGTGAATAAAACCCAATAAAATAGATTAAAAAAATAACACAACAGTCCATAAAGATAACAATGAGCTTTATTTATTTACATGCAAATGAGAAATGAAAAGAAAGAAAAAAGTGACAGAGAGTAAAGTTATTTTTCAGGAGCTTTCTCCGAAACTTCTTCAGGGGATTTGGAGAATCTCTCCATTAACGTCTTCCACAAACCCTTTTTTTCCTCGTCCATCTGCTGCACATTCCCTGCACAATAAAAAAAATATAGATACTGTAATGAAAGTGTGTGTTTTATGAAAAACTATAAACGTAGATGTGATATTGCGGGTCCATACCTGACAAAAGCAATTTACACTCTTCCACCGTGACTCCAGTAAAGCTTGTGTCTTTAACGCGGGGAAACTGAGAGCAGATACAAAATCATGTTTGCATTAAAGACATTTAATACAATTTACTCAGCTATTTTATGATTATTTACTAATGCTGAGTATCAACTGAGTGTCTACATTTGTGTTTGTGATGCAAATAATCTTTCTGATGGTAAACTGTAAAGTGTGCTTTTTTTTCAGCCTGACACAAATGAGACTTTTGTACCGACTATAAAATATTTTTATTATCCTCATCATCAGAAAACGAACGTCAACAAGGTTTTCTTAACAGTCTCGGAGAAATGATTCCTGTTGACACACTTCATGCAGAGGAACTTATTGTGTACAGAAGCATTTCTCTTTGATCTCTTGGTAGACCAAATGTCCAACATTATTTTTTTAGGCAGGGAAATGATTAATCAAAATTGCCTTTCATGCATATAGTGGCAGACGTACCGAAGCACGTGAGATGTGTGAACACTGTTTATGTACTGTACGTACTCGTTGTCTGTAGAAGTTGCCGTTGATGCGGGCCAAACTTTCATACATGTGGTCGCACTTCTCTGGATCTGAGATCTGGTGGGAAACATGTATTTAGTGAACAAATGTTAGGAACCATGCAAACGTTAGCACCAACAGATTCCATGACATTATACAATTTCAGATTTTTAGTGACATTTTATACGAGCATAAAACTGTAAAGTGCAAACATACCTTTTATTTTTGTACAATGTGTGTTACACTTTGTTAAGCGTATTGAAAATAATCACTTTCTATAGACTAATAAACTGAAAATACAAGACAGTTCGATCTATGAAAAGTCAGAAGTGAAGGTGATGTTGCTCAAGTAAATGTGATTTCATCAAACATCTGTTCTGTTTTGTAGATTAATTTATATTCATACTAATAGATGTGGTCATGCTACTTAGCACAGGCTCTCAAAACCAGCGCTGTTAAGTATTTAGACTTAAAAGCTAATGTATAGTATAACTGCAAAGTATCTAACTCATCCTCTGCAAGTATCATCAGAAGTAGAGATATTTAATGCAGATTGTGTAGTTCAGCTTCTTGCTGTTGAATTTTTTTTTTATTAGATTATGAACACTAAAATAAATGTGTAAGCAGCATTTTCATGTAGCGACTGGACAAAAAGGATCTACTTTTAAATATCTGAAATCATACTTTAAAAATGTTTTAGATTTAAAAAAAAAAAAGATTAAATAAGCAACAAAAACTGTTGCAATACAATACCGTACTGTATTTTTAGTACTTGTGTTGTTTCTGTGGTTGTTGTGTTTAAGATAAAAGAAGAACTTTTTTTCTCAGGATTAACTAAAAGAATAAATCATCAGATATCATCTGTATTATAATAACTACTTAATCAGGTTAATTGCCACGTATGTTTCACCACAAACATATGGTTTTAACATACAAGGATCTGCCTTTGTGTAAGGGAAAATAAAAAGCAAGTAATGCAGATCAAGAATTATAAATATATATAAAATACAATAAAAGACATGAAAGAGAAAATACAGTGAAAATGTACAATATATCTGTCTTTAGAGATGTATAGTTTTGTTTATGAATGTTGTTTACATTGTGTTATGTAAATATGTTTGTGTGGTGTGTATATATAAATAAGTAGCAAATTGTGTTAAGGTGTTAAAGAAATATGAAGCCATTCATTTTGATTAATATACAGTCGTGGAAAAGGAGTAGGATTAAATAAGCTCTTGCTTCTTCCTTTTCCTCTTCGGACATGTTTAGTTAATATTGTGTTTTTGTTCCTTTAGCTTTTATTTCATTCTAGTATTAATGATCGAAATTAAGCGTTCATTCATTATTAGCATATTTTAGTGGTCTAAAAACAACAGTTAACATGTTCATGTTAAGGTACATCGAAACTGTACTTGTACACTCTATGAAACACCGTTTACATGACGACAGCTGGTTCATTAAAGCTGTGTAATAATAATAATAATAATAATAATAACACACAGTGAGGGGGATATTAGCACTCTAACGCTGATTAAATAATGTTGATCATACTAATGTTGTTTTTAATAAAGAGGCTCAATCGCAGACCAGCCAAGGTCGAAGGCGGTCAGCGGCGCTCTTATCCCGGTTAGTGTCGTTAGCTTGGCTCGGTGCGTTGTGTCAGTTAAACCAACGGTAACCGTTAGATAAGTACCTGTGTGTTTTCTCCCTCACGGAAGGCTGAAGCCACTCTCTGCCGCAGAAACGTCCCCAAATCCCGTGACTTCTTGGCCTCGTCCCGGGGCCATTCCTCACACAGCTTTAGGAACCGACGGTACCTGGTGGCAGACATCTTTGTTACGTGTACCGGGGAAATCGAGTGTGTTTAAAGGACGCGTGAAGTTTGAGCTTTATCGGACTCCGTACTGTGTTACATCTAAACTCCTCCTCCGCGTGTCCTGCTCTCGGCTTCTTCTCCTCGTTGTTAACGTTAGCAAGATGAGTGGAGCAAACGGTAAAAAGGGTCCTTCCTCCGGTGTGATTGAGTGGATCGGCTCAGCCTGCCGGTTTGCAACAGACAGAAACGACTTCAGACGGTGAGTGTGTCGTTAATGTGGATGAAATGATGTGTAATGTGCTTGGTCGTTAGCCGTGTAGCTAACGTTAGCACACAGGGAGATTTGTCCTTGCCTCGTTCAGTCTCGCTCCAGGACCAGTCAAACCACTTTGACTCATCGAGGCTTAATTAATACTATTAATAACAATACTAACAACAACAACAACAATAATAACTTTATTTATATAGCTGTTTTAAAAACAATGTAATTGTATTTGCCAATTCATAACAAAAGTAATCTTAGGACTTTTCAAATAGGTAAACCACACTCTATGACTTATTTATGATTTACAGAGACCCAACAATTCCCCTTTGACTTCACAGTGGCAACAAAAACCTTCCCTATAACAGGCAGGAACGTCGGACAGACAGAGAGAAAGAGAGAGACAGACATACAGAGAGATAGTCCCAGAGATGCAAGCAACCACAGTAGCAGTAACTGTAATAATATCTATAGTAATAAGAAAACAAGTCATGTTATGGCGGTTAATATTGCAGAAAAGTAGAAACAAGCACAACTCAGGTGATAGAATATGAAAATTATAATAATTATGGTGGTAAATATGATCAATGATGAGTAGTGATAGGATGAGATATACTACTAATGATGTTTTATGTCTACAAATTTTATAATTTATAAACTAGTGATAGTATATATGAGTAACAGTTATAATTGCAGCAGGAAGTGTCATGCAGGACCACGGCAGCAGGCACCACCATGATCAGCAGAAGCCTGAGAGATGACAAAGCACAAACAACTCCGGGGAAGATGTTGAATTAGTAACATGCATTGATGGGACATGAATGATACAGACAGAGAGGAGAGAAGCTCAGAGTATCAGGAAAAGTATTATCCCCTGGCAGACTAGGCCTATAGCAGCGAAATTAAGCAGAACAAAATCAGCTTTGTTTACAAAGTGGTGTCACAACAAGAGCAAATGCAAAAGCACATATACATCAACAAGGTGAGATAAACACTTTTAATGAACTGTAAAAACAAGAAATAATTGATAAAAATGCAATTGACTGATAAGGTAAATAAATAGATAAATTAATTAAAATTAACTGTGCCAGAAAAAAATATCTCCATGCCTACTTTGGACTCTCATGACCTTGTGTGGGTCTAGCTTTATCATCTAGAAGAGGGCCCTGTGTCAAAATCGAGTGACGTTTCTGTCACATTAAAAAAAGATGTGACTGCAACATCCATGTTTTTTACACATTATAGACACAAATATACAAAACCTCTATACTACATGAATCATGAGAAGTCAGGGTGGATGGACAGGTCGGGGGCATCTCTCCTTCCAGGCACTAGGAAGTGTCCTCGGCTTTATCAGTAACAGTAAGAATATTACTAATAAGAGCCAGCAGTGGGTCCCAAGTTTTGTGGAAAGCTGTCTAACCGTAAACATTGTAAAATTTCACGTATCTAACTGTTGAGTCAGTTTAAGGAGAATGTTCATCTGGCGAGCAGGGTGGTAAAGGCCACAGCACGTTGTGTAGTAATGGGAGGGCAGTTCTGTTGTGTCGTTAGTTTAAAGCTTTAATTTTGTAAGAATCAACAATCGTTTGTGACATACTGCATGTCTTATCATATTAATTTTTCAGGAATCTTCTGGTCAACCTGGGCTTGTTTGCAGCTGGTGTTTGGGTTGCAAGAAATCTCTCAGATTTTGACCTGATGTCTCCTCAGCCTGTGGCATAACCTGGTCAAAATAAATCTTCGCCAAAACCAGGATGACGGTGAGATCATCCTCTATTAAGAGCCGGTTGGCGATTCGGTTTAGATTATTATTGGCCAATTGAATGTGTGTTAGCAAGTTTATTTTTTTAACTGATTTGATTGGTCACTGTGACCTCACAAACTGCATTTCCGGGCATAACTTTAGAATTTCTACATAAATTATGTCAACATTTCACACAAAAGTATAACAGGATAAAATGAAAGGATGACATTTTATATTATTATTCTGTAAAAAAGCTTTCCTGTCCATTATTCAACACCTTAACTTGGGAATAGAAAAAAAGACATTTGTTTAGATAATGAATTGGTGACACTTGGTGGTGTGATGGTGTAGATCTTCTGTGCTGCCGGGGTGAAGATGTGTGTGAAGCATTCAAGTATTGGCTAAAAATTCACTTAATATCAATGAAAGTAATAAATTCCTTAAAAATTTGAATGTAAACTGCAGCACGTCTGGCTGGTAAAGGCATACAACCCCAAGGCAGCAATTCTACTTTTTCTATAAGTCAAAGCTGAATTTCCGCTCATATGCAGTTTGATTACATATGGCATACGGTCAAAAAGGATTTGCTTAAAGATGTCTGTGTTTGTAATATACTTTTTCTTTTGTTCCTTTAGGTGTCTTGGACCAACAAAGAAGAAACATGAATAAATTAGTTTTGTATGAGCAGGTTTATGTTAAAAACAAATCTTGCTGACCCAACTCGGCTTCTCTTTTTAGTGTTTTATTTTTTTCTGTAGGCAAAATAAGAGAAAAAAGTACATTGAGTTAGTGTCCCTGTTCTTGTTTTCGTCCCACAGATTTTGAAATAGGTTTAATTTAATTTTCAATACTGCGTGGTATGATATGCGCAGCCATGTCCACTGAGGAGCTCTTTGTTGCTGCAGCTCGTAAAAATTTGTCTTCTGGTAGAAAATCTCTTTCCGTCTCTCAGAGTCTTGATCTGGCTGCCCAGGTTTCAGCCGTTGATTTGGGATTGAAACCAGCTTTATTGTACGATACCAACGGTGCCAGTGCAGATCAGGTGAAGCAGTATTTAAGCTCTTTGCAGTCTTCCCAGCTTGTGTCCAAAACACTTGTCACACTGGATTTAAATGGTAACGCTTTCATCCTTAATCCATTTGTAGTCATATCAAATATAGAACGGCTGTTTCACGATAACAACGTGGCTGTTATTGATGTGTGCCACTCACTGAAGAAGCCGGCCATCGCTGACCCACTCAGAGTAGAGCTGAAGAGCATGATGCATGATTTACTGCATCTCCTCAGAGGGTGTGAACAACTGAAGGAGGCTGAGAAACCTCATTACGTTGGAAAGAAGACAGAGGAGTGGAACCTGTGCTCAGCGTTTGGTCTTTTATTGGGTTTCCCCGTCACTTACTGGTTTGATCAGACCAAGAGCTTTGAAAACTGTCTGTCAACAACTCCCCTAATGGTGACTACAGCGTCAGTGACATGGCAGGCAGGCACTGCAACTCACAGATGTTGCCTGTACTCCTTCAGTGTCCCGGCTGTTCTGCTTGAAGCGGTGAAGTCGAACCTTGAAAACTGGAGGCTTTGTTTACAAGAAAGATTCCAGCAGCAAAATGTCCTGAAGGATCTCACAGTCTGTCAATCAACAGTCACTCTGTCCTCAGTCTGTTTGTGATGTTAGCATGACGCCTGTCTTTAAAACAAACTGTTATATCTGACTTTTACTTTAATGCTCTATTAAAATGTGACAAAACAAAACGAATGTTTTATTTCTTAACGTGCAGTGGTATTCAAACCCTGGGCTCACCACCACCACCGATTGAGACAGTGTGCAACACACGTTATGACGGACAGAACTGATTAAAGTGACAAACTACATTTCATTAAATAAAGTGCTGTAATGCCATGTAAAGTTTATTTAAATGAAGTAAAACAGAAAATTGCACATTTGCCATGACACTAGAAATATGAATATCTGCATTAGTTTCAGGTAAAACATGAGCGACTACTTGACAGATTACTGGAGAAAGTAATTGCATTAGCCTCATTTGTATATTTTTGTTTAAAACACAGAAAGGGTCAATTTCATCGACTTAGCATTTAAAATGTAAAAATCTTAGTAATTTAATCGACTAAACGGTTGTTTTGGTCTAAGACAACTATGATTTCTTAAGTCAGTTATTTTGTTATGCTTTTTTCATGCTGAATTATTCATTTCAAAGACTCTTGAGCACATACACCAGGAAACAGATAAAGTATTACCCTGCATGATTATTTGTGGGGAAACTCAGTTTTACAGATCTGTCAGTTCAATCAAGTAGTCGGAAGAAATTGTGAGTACTCGTCAACCTAGAATTGATTTAATTGAGGTCAGCACCAATATGTAAGGCCATGAGACCAAATCCTTCCAGGATGGCACAAGTCATCCTTTAAAAGCAGCTGATTGCAGTATATATTGTATAATCTGTTGAATAAGTTTCAAAAACATCAGATCACCTCTGGTTTAACTTTTGTGCAATTATCAACTTCCACAACCATCTTGAAGTTTAGTTCCATAACCAGAAGACAGCGTAACCCCCCCGCCCCTCCTCCACATTACTGTTTTTTAGCTCATTTAAATAAAATAAGCTTCAGTACACAACAGTGAGACAAACCATGTGGCTCCGTCCTTAAGTTGTCATTTCACAGAGTTCAACTCTGTGCCTTCAGGACCACACACAATGTATCATCTAATGCACAGATTATAAAACCCTGATGTTGGTTTTGCTAAATACTGTTCAGCCTGAGTGTTTCTGTTTCTCCTGGCACAGTAGACCTGTTTCAGTTTGTTGTGCAGAGAAGTTGAATTTCCGAGACAGGCACACATGTTTTTTTTCACCCGTTCTGCATAAACTATCAGAGTAGATGTATCCGTTTTTGTTCTACTTTGATAATGGTGCTCAATTCTTCCTGGCAGAGCAGCGTAGATGCTCCTGGCTCCTTTCACAGCTGAGGCAGTCATCCTGAAGTTGATTATGTTGTTAACCTGTTTGAATCTGAGGTAGTTTTGACCGTCTTAATGTAGAATATCCAAATTGCAAGTCCATGACAAGTCAGAGAGGTTGAATGACTGACAGCACTTCACCACAGCGACCGCTCACTTTCAACTCAGCCAAGTGGTCTGCCCTCGTGGGTCCAATGTTCAGGATGGCAACTGACATTTTCTTATCACTCGCTGCCAGTAAAAATCTGTATCCTGAATATACCTTATGAATAACAGAGAGGAACACATTAAATACAAAAGGTCAGAAGAATTGTGTTGTAAATTAGTGTTACTTTGTTCAAAGTGTTTCATACATCTTCTAAAAACCTACCTGTAATGATGATCCCACGACTAGCAATGCGTCCGACTCCGCCAGTCTGTCGTGCACAAACTGTACCGTCGCTTTGTTCACAGTGTCTCCAAAAAACGTGACCTCGGGCTTCAGTATTCCTCCACAGCCTTCACAGGAGGGGACTCTGAAATGTAGCACCTGCTCGTCCTCTATGAAGACATCACCATCCGGAGCCACAGCGCCCGCCTGCGCTCTCCAGTCTGGGTTTAGGTCTATGAATCGCATCTGGAGTTCTTCCCTTGCTGAGATGGCACCACAGCCAAGACACATCACCCTGAGGACACATAAATTAACACTAATAATTCACCTTTAAACACCCAAATGTCAGATATCTGTCTACAATACAGTGAAGGTGAATGGGATTTCATTTGTGATGTCTACAGCCTTAAAGCAACATATTTCACTGCAACATCATAGAAATAGGACTGCACAATTAATCTTTCTTTTTGTTTATCATCATCACAATATCACATACTGGCGTGCTGTCCATGGTGTACCCGCCTCACGCCCAATGTCAGCTGGGATTGTCTCCAGCCCCCCGCGACCCCGTTAGATAAGATAAGATAGTTCCCACAAAAGGGGGAATTCTATTTTTACAGCAGCAAAGTGGAAAGCAAACACAGAAGGGTCAATAAGTATTTAAAAAAAGTCAAACAAGCAATATATGTATAAAAATATGAAAAATGGCACAGAGGAAATAGAAAATGTATTGCACATTGACTGAGATAGATAGAAAATAGTGCAGTTATTGTCCGTTTTGGGGTGTGTGTGTGTGTGTGTGTGTGTGTGTGTGTGTGTGTGTGTGTGTGTGTGTGTGTGTGTGTGTGTGTGTGTGTGTGTGTGTGTGTGTGTGTGTGTGTGTGTGTTAGGGACAAGCGGTTGAAGATGATGGAGGGATGGACAATATCACATCAGACTGCTTGGTATGGCTGAAATGAACAACACATGTCTGATGGTTTAATTAAAGGCAGAATTTCTTATTGTGTTATAAAAATAAACCCCAAAAACAAAAGTCCAAATACCAAAATTAAAAACCAAACACCTTCCCAACAAACAAATATCCGAATGGTCGAATATTTAGGACCAGCCCTGATATAAAGAGACAGGCGCTAAAACACAGGGTTTCACACAGAGGGTGAATACAGGTATATCCAGAGAGAAAGCATGAAAGATAAAATCATGTGTATTTTGAACATCAAAAGCACTTAAATGTGTTTTAGTTATTAGAAACCCAAAATACAAGTATGAACATGAAAATCAGTATAATATGGGACCTTTAAACCAAATCTGTCGATTTATCATGTAGCATTATGAAACACTTTTCCTTTCCCATGAGTCCTGGACAAAACAATCAAAAGACCACAATCTTGACAACTACTAGAGCAGGTTCATGGTTAATGTGTCGGGTGTTTTCTCACCTGTGGCTGCAGCCATGGAGCTCGGTCAGTCTTTTCTGTCCTGCCTTTGAATGAAGAGCATCCACATTCTGCGTCACCAGCCAGTGCAGCTTGCCTCTCTCCTCCCACTGCTGCAGGACCTTGTGGGCAGAGTTCGGCTGATGAGTGGAGAACTGCGGCCACCCCATAAAGTTTCTGGCCCAGTAGCGCTGACGGGACTTTGCACTGCGGACAAACTCTGCATGCTGCATGGGCCGTCTGTCAGTGCGAGCATACAGCCCGACACCCTCTGAGCGGTAATCGGGGATGCCTGACTCCGTGGAGAGTCCTGCTCCACTGATAACAAACAGGCGCCCTGCTCGGGAAACAAAGTCCTGCAGAAGCTCCAGGGAGTGGGCATCAGCGGTGCTGCAGGCGGGGACAAAGCTCACCATACCTGCAGGGACTGAGGACGCCGCCCTTGCAGGTGCTGTGCATAGTGTGAGGACCCGCCGTGGCAATCTCATCTACAACAAAGCAAACGGATGATTATAAATTAAAACCACACACCCAGGGGCGCAAGGCGGGCGACTGCTTAGGGCCCCAGGCCAGTAGGGGAGGGCTGACAAACTTTAAACTACAGCAGTGTAACCTGACTCCGACAGATGTATTGATTCGCAAAATTTGCATTTGCTCTGCATATCCATCTGGAAACTCTCGATTGGAGATCTTTTGGGAAGAAACAGAAGTACTGGTTGCTGATTGGATAAATCGTTCGTCAAACACCACCTATGTTGGTGAAAGACAGATCAACCAATCAGATCAACGTATGACGTACTAGCAGTGCGTCGAGGCAAAGTAAATGACATGTCGGTGAAGGATATTTGACATTTGTGTAACGTGAATTTACAGATAAGAGGCACAATTTCAGGTGCCTGGTCCGCATTCCAACAGAAGGAACCAAGAGAAAAAAGCGTTGGTGAGCGGCTTGCTTGATAGCTGCGCTCATCTCATCCGCGGATGCCACTGTTGTTTACACTGAACAGTCGTTTCTTGTTGCATCACAATACCAACACCGATTGTTTCGGTCGCTTGGGATAACTTCTCCAAAATGTATCTGCCGCAACTTACCAGACTGATCTGCGAGTAAAACAAAATGGAGATCACGGGACCATCCTGATCTCGCGAGGCTAGTGACAATGTGCAGAGTTTGTGATGACAGAACGAGACCTCACCAGAGTTTTTCTTACACCTTTTTTAATGTTTATATTCATATTTTTCTTAAATAAATAACTAAAATGTGCACTTTTGAAATTAGATAATGTTTTTAAATTTTTTTATGTTGATGAACGTTGGTTCCAGGGGTGCCCGGTGAGTTTTTGCCCAGGGCCCCAACAGACTCTGGAGTCGCCTCTGCACGGACCGCCTGCCCCACGTCACTGTAACTGTTACACCTGATGCTAAATATAGCTAACACGACACAGCTAACACAAACTTTAATTACACGATTATGTTTTTGAGAAGGTTAATGCCAACACAGCTTGACTATGTGAAGGGTGCATCTTTTAATACAGCAAGAAACATTTGAAACAGTCACATTTCACCCGGTAACTGACTAACGTCTGGCTAACGTCGCGTTTATCACACAATATCTAACTTTGACGAGCTACATCAGAGAGTTACTGACCTTTCCTGTGAGTTGGTGGCTTCAGTGCAGCTTTACTGTACGAACCGCCTCAACAAAGCGCCACCAGCTACAAAGTGTTAAATAACGTGAAAAACTACAACAGGCTGAAGGGACATAAGATGGGGTGGGAACCTTCGTCAATGACAGACGCAAACAGGAAATACCAGAGTTCACGTAACACCAAACACAGCCTGGGAATTGTAGTCAATGATTTTAAGATCACCTTCGAATAAAACTTTTTATTACTTGTTTTTTTTAATCAGTGGTGTAAAGTAACGAAGTTCAGGTGAAACCTTGAGTTTTATATTTATTTCGCCTTTTATTTAACTACATTTCAAAAATACATACTTTTTAAAAACTTAATGAAAATGTACAAAAATACATATGGTAATAGTTATACTATACTTTGCATAAATGGTACAAAGCATTTGCCAAATGGCACAACAGCATTGTAATCGACGATAAACATTCTGTAATACAGGATTGAGGATGGATTAGAAAGGAAGTGCTTTTATTTTAAATTCTGAACATCATTTTAATATCAATAGGAGAAATTAAAAAAAAAATCATTTTACATACAAGAGGAAATACAGTTTCATTTCAGTTAGTCGACACAGTGAGGGAGTGTTTTGGAATAGCATACAATTTTGTGTTTTTCTTTCTTTACTAACTAACTCAAATTCACGGTGGGCCAAATTTAAAAACTGGGACAAAGTTGCGGGCCAAACCAAAAAAAGACTGCAAATGTGTATGTGTTCCCTTCTCTCGAGATGTGTAATGTTGAACCTTTTCAGTGCAGGTCCTTGTTCTTGTCGTGGTGTTTCTTATGTTTTATTCTTTCGTTACAGCCACGGTGGCTCTGCAGACGAGACAGGTCTTTACCTTCATAAACAGATAATCTGCCTCCCACCGGTGTTGAAAGCTCCTGTTCTCCATCTTTCTTTTGGCCGTTTTTGGGGAGGGGTGGATTTAGTTTGTCTGAACAGACTGGTAGCATGGATGCTCATGTTTGTCAACAGAAAAGTAGACGTGGATGTGCTTTAAACTCGAGGGCCAGCTCTCATAGACCTTGATATGATCTTGCTGGCCAAATATAATTACACCAAGGGCCAGATTTGGCCCACGGGCCTGAGTTTGACACTCCTGTTTTAAATTCATGTAAGAAAAAAATAAAATTTGGGGATGATTTAAGTATTTTATTTTTTTATTTTGCCTGACAAACAACTACATTACAACAGAGTGCATTGTTTTTCTCTGGCAGTATCATACCGAATGTAACATTGTAACAAAAATACATACTTTTACTCCGCTACATTATCATGGGACACTCTCGTTACTCGCTACAAAATGAAAGTGTCTGTTGTGATTTCTGTGAGCGACTGTAAGATATTTTATTGAAATGCTCTGAATGAATTTGAGTTTCCTCTGGTAAGCAGTTGTCTCGTCATATCTCAGTTTCAACGCAGTGATTCCGTCTCTTTGTTTTCAAGTTGAGATTCAAACTGTAACACTTGTGCAGTGTTGCCCTGGAAACCAGTAGCGCGGCCTTCCAACATGGCGGATCTCTCCCAAATTGTCACGTGTTTGCTTATTCTCAATACACTAGACCCAAGAGGGTTTTAAAGTTATGAGACAATAGTCTACTATGATAAAAGACACCTTTACACAAATAAGCAACAAAAAAAGAAAATAAATCAAATTAACAGAATAGGACTTCCCGTTTGACTGAGATGGAGTAGACACGGGTCAAGTCTTGCTCCCGCAACTTTTGATAATTTCATGTTTCAGTACCCCGAGAGTCACTACAAATAGTCATATTGTCTCGTTTGACAGATACACCGCCGACATATGGCGTCGTATGCGACCAGACAGACCGTAAAAGACCAGAGGGCATAGGCTAACACTGCAGACAAGGCAGGAGGCGAGGTTAGCATGGCGGCTATTGCTCACCTCTGGACAGAGCACCGTGCAGCCCTCTCCACCGAGTTCAAAGCCCTCTCCAACAATCTCAATGCCTCCATTTCAACACTCAAACCAAAGCTGGACCAGGTCCATGCCACAGTATCTGACCACGCTCCGAAGATAGGCTACCTCGAGATAAATGCAAATTTACAAGACGAGCGTCTGCTAACGCTGGAGGCCTCATGTGCCACGCTAACAGAGAGTAACGCTAGGCTGCTGGCTAAAGTCAGCAACCTGGAGTCCCGCGACCGGCGCAATAATCTCCATGTGATTAGACTACCTGAAGCAGTGGAGGGTCCGCAGCCGACAGCCTTCTTTGCGGAGATTCTCATGGAGGTTTTCGGCAAAGTTTTCTTGGAATCACCCCCGGACTGTGACATCGCTCACCGTACGCTCTCCAAGAAGCCGAAACCAGGGCACAAACCGGGCAGTCATTATCAGGCTGCACAGATACCAGGTGAAGGAGAAAATCATACGCGAAGCCCGCGCCAGGAGAGGGTAGGTGCAGTACAGAGGCTCATACACACTCACACACACACACACATGTATGTGCACCAACACAATAGACAACTAGTTTACTAGTGCACAAGTGTGGATGTAGTTTTTGTTGGAAACTCCTGTACTTGCACAGGATTCACACTGACTGATAATTTCATCACAAGACTCTCGCACATGCAGTGTGTGTGTATTATCAAAACAGTCTACACTGAACAGGGCTGTCACCATCTCAGTCGAGGGCCCCCACTGTGGATGAGCTGGTGAAGTGGAGGCATCTGCCGGATAGCGGTCTTGCTCTTCACCGTCGCTGATCCCGTCTGTCATATGAGTGTGGTATCCAGGGGACTGTTTTCTGTAAGTGCACACTGATCTGAATTCATGTGTACTGATAACGGCAGTAAAATCAGTGCCGTCTCGGAAGATGTAAGTTACTGCTGGTGTGTGACACAAGAGTGAGAAATAAAGAGCGTCAACAAGAAGCAACGTTGTCCGTTATTTTTTGGAGATAACTTACACATGGTGTCAGAAGTAAAGCGACTCGGATCATGATTGATCACGGCAAAGTTTAATCCTTCCTAGAAACTGGACTTTACTCAACCGGAGCAGTTACCAGAGTGGCGGCTGCGGTTTCAAAGGTACCGTATGGCTACACAACTAAACCTGGAAGGCTGCTCTATGCGCTTGACAAAGAAGCTGAGCAAGTGTTCAACACTTTTGTGTTTGCAGAGGATGAAGATACTGACGACTATGAGACTATGTTTTACACCTACAATTAAACACCTACTTCATACCTAAAGTGAACGTTATACACAAAAGGGCTTGTTTTTATCTCAGAGTGCAGAAGCTGCAGAGGACTCTCTTCGAGCTAGCTGAAACCTGCCAGTTTGGTCCGGCAAAAATGGAGAATATTTGGGATAGGCTGGTCTTCAGGATTGTGTACAAGAAATTAGCGGGAAAACTACAGCTGACAGCGGACCTAACACTGGAAAGAGTAGTGGAGATTGTGAGACAGTCGGAGCAGATAAAAGGGCAAATAGCCAGCAGGTTAGAGCAGGCTCAACCGACGCTAGCTACCTCAGCGAAGTGGCGCGAACACATGCACACGCAGCTCCCACCCCACAGCACAGAGGAAGGGGGAAAAAACATGGTTTCCACACCGCGAGCCCAGGACACCGCAGCGACAGGGGCAATTGCTTCAGGTGCGGCAAAGATCATCCCAGGCATACAAACTGTGCAGCCAGAAATGCTGACACTTTGCTGTTGTGTGTCGCTCTACCAGAGTGAACAAGATAACCACTTTGGGGCAGGAGGCTGACCACAGTGGCACACATTTTCAGAGATCAAAACAAAGTATGTCTACATTGCAGACACTGATACACCATGGACTGTTAAACTAGCCATCAGAGACACTCCTGTAACCTTTAAGACTGATACAGGCACTGATACCAGCGGGATATCTGATGAAACTTACCACAAGCTCAAACACCTGCCCCAGTTAGCAAGCGATGACATGGACTTTGACAGCCCAGGGGGAAAACTTGATGATCCAGGACAGTTAACAGCTTTAACTGTTGCGGCGTGTCAAGGAGGAGGACCCAAAAGCGGAAGACTGAGTGAATGAACACAGCCGTTTATTAACAAAAGGTCGGAAAAAAGATCAACAAAAGGTGTCCGCAGCTGCAAAACGGCATGCGGCAGGCGTAACTGAGGGAGTCCGCGGCGGCTGGCGGTTGGAGTCGGGTTGGAACAAAAGGTTGGCTGGCGGCTGGAGGCTAGAGGCAAGCTCTTGACGGGCAGGGTGGCAAGGCACGGAGCTGACGAGGAGGACAAAAAAACGAGGTCAGGGCAAAATTCTCTTCAAAGATTAATGTGTTACCAGGACGCAGAGAACGCTGGTGACAAGCTCTACCAATGAGACGGAATTATCTGGCACAGGAGTCGAGTCAGAGCTGGCTTCTTATGGAGCAGGTGATTAGGTGAAGATGGGAACCAGTTGTGCCTCGCTGCGCTTGCCTAAGTGGGTCAGCCCCGCCTCCTGCCGCTCTCCACACTGAAAGTAAAAACACAGAAAAAGGAGCAGGGTGCACACAATTATACGTCCCCGAATAAATCGGGGCAGCCCGAGCCATGACAGTACCTCCCCCCTAACAGACGCCACCTGGTGTCCTGTCCGGCTTGTCAGGGAACTTAAAAAGTCTTAAAAGTCAGATAACAACTGGGGGTTGTAGCAGCGTACCCCTCCCAGTCAACGAGGTACTGGTAACCCCGGCTCCGACTGCGGACATCCAGCATGCACTCCACCGTGTAGGCTGGTTGACCGTCGATGAGACGGTGGGGAGGAGGGGGTCCGGTTGGGGGTGTAGGGGGCTATCAAACACAGGTTTCAGAAGTGACAGGTGAAAAACTGGGTGTACCTTGAGTGCTGCGGGGAGCTTCAGGCGGACGGCACTGGGATTGATGATGTGGTCGATGCTGTATGGGCCGATATATCTGGGAGCCATCTTCCGGGAGTACGTCTGGAGAGGAAGGTCCCGTGAGGACAACCAGACTGGTTGACCCACCTTATAGCCGGTGTGCGATGACGATCTGCTATCCGTTGGTTTATGGTGGCTGTTCTTTCCAGGGCGGCTCGGGCTCGTTAAAACTGGGCTCGGACAGAATGATCCGGCTATACATGGACCCAGCAGAACCTCAGGTTTTTGGTTGTTTTTTTGTTTTTTGTTTTTTTTGTTTTTTGTTTTCTCTCCATCCGCCATGGCGTCCTGCTCGGCCAACACCAGATCCAGTCGGCGGTCCGGTCCGGTGCCTGGTTGACATCAGTTCCAGTCGGCGGTCCGGTCCGACACCAGTTTCAGTCGGCGGCCCCGTACGACATCAGTTCCAGTCAGCAGCCCGGTTGACACCAGTTTCCAGTTGGCGGTCCGGTCCGACACCAGTTCCAGTCGGCGGCCCTGTCCGACATCAGTTCCAGTCGACGGTCCGGTCCGACACCCATTCCAGTCGGCGGCCCGGTCCGCAACCCCTTTCCAGTCGGCAGTCCGGTCGACACCTGTGGACCAGTCCTTCCGTGTGCCGGGAGGTTCTGTCCGGGGAGGCCCAGTAGAGCGCCAGGAGGCGGTCGTTGAGGGAGGGGGTGGGGGGGTGGGGCAGGTGATCCTTGTTAGCATTGATCATCTGCCACTCTGTATACTGAGCCTCATTCGGTGCCGGATCATACCCTCTACATGCCTTGATGTCTCCCTGTGTACCTGTCCTCTTGTGTCCATTCATCGTGTCAGTTTGTATCAGTTCTCTTTGTGTTTTTCCTTTGTGTTTAGTGCACCTTTTGTAAATAAGTTTTATTAAATTTGTTAATACCGTCTCGAGAGTTCCATGTCTGCATTTGGGCCCATCTCCCGTGTATTCTCCGTCACCCCACGTGACATTAACAAAGTACAAGGTCAGCAATAAAAGTTCATCATACATGTGGTCAAAACAAACAGCTGCAGTAACCTCTTAGGCCGAGCTGTCGCAGTGGCCATGGGACTGGTGAAAAGCATGGACGAAGTCAAAAGCTTGTTTGATACAGATGTGGGCCTCTGGAGGATCAAGCCTGTTAAAATATGCCTGCCTGAGACGATGCTGTACCGTACAGCTTGAACACTGCGAGGAGAGTATCCGTACCCATGCTCCCCCAAGTTGTAGCTGAACTGGAGAGAATGGTGAAGTGTGGCATCATTGAGGAAGTAACAGAACCAATGGAGTGGTGTGCCCCGATGGTCCCAGTCCCCAAACAAACAGCTGATGAGAGAATCTGTGTTGACTTAAAGAAACTGAATATGGCAGTTAAAAGGGAGAAGTACGTCTTACCTACTATAGATGACATACTGCCACAGCTGGCAAAGTCTCGAGTATCCTCCCTGTTTGATGCCGCTAGTGGCTTCTTGCAAATCCCGCTGGAGAAGGAAACAGCCAAGCTGTCAACGTTCATCACTCCCATGGGGAGGTACTTCTTCAAGCTGCTCCCATTTGAGGTCTCCAGTGCACCAAAGATTTTTCAGAGGGAGATGTCGGTGCTGTTCAGAGCCAGGAAAGGATTGAGGTGTTCATGGATGATATTCTCATGCGGGACATGGATGAGAAAGAGCATGAAGAGAGACTCTAGAATGTCCTGCATACCCTGGAGAGTGTATGCATGAAGCTCAATGACAGAAAGTGTTGCCCGCCCAAAAGCAGCTGAACTACCTGGGTCACCTCAGCGATGAAGAGGGCATCCGCCCGACCCCTCAAAAGTAAGTGTTTTCACAGAGCTACAGCCAACAGACCTGCGGAGGTTCTTGGGTATGGTTCATTATTTGGGTAGATACCTGCCCAACCTGTCAGAAGTGATAAAACCCCTCAACGACCTGCTAAAAACTGACACAATATGGATGTGGGACGCAGCACAAGTTGACGCTTTCAACAAGGTGAAACAACAGGCCTCCACAGCACCCACACTAGCATTCTTTGATATAGACAAACCCAATAGTGAGAGCAGATACAAGTAGCTTCAGCTGGGTGGCATCAGGGCCATGTCGAGGGATTGAAAAACCAGTAGCTTTTTGCTCCAAAACAATGACTGATGCAGAACGGCGCTACGCGCAGATAGAGAGAGAGTGTTTGGCAGTCGTGATAGATTCTCCACCTACCTGTATGGATTAGACAACTTCACAGTGCACACAAACCACTAGCCGCACTGATCAACAACAAAGACCTCGACATGGTTCCCCTGAGGTGCCAACGTCTGCTCATATCAAACACTGACAGTAGCTGATTAACTGTCCAGACAGCCACTATCTGTAATATGGAGTGAAATATCAGCATTGACCTGTGATGTTTCAGTGTTCACTTCAATTCAATTCAAGTTTATTTATAGCGCCAAACCATAACAAAAGTTATCTCAGGACACTTTACAGAGTAGGTAAAGACCACACTCTCTGACTTATTTATGATTGACCCAAAAATTCCCCCGTAGAGTACGGTTGCAATAGAAACCTTCCCTATAACAGGCAGGAACGTCGGACAGACCCAGCTCTATGGAGGACGGCCATCTGTCTTGACCGGTTGGGGAGGAAGAAAAGGAGAGAGAAACAGAGAAAAGACACACAGATGGACAGAGAGAGACAAGGACAGACACAAAGACAGAGATACAGACACACCTCCAGAGATGCAAGCAACCAAAAAGTAACAGTAACTATAATAATATCTATAGTAATGTGAATATGACTTATATGTTATGGCAGTTAATACAGCAGAATAGTAGAAACAAGCACAGCTAAGGTGATAGAATATGAAAATGATAATAATTATGGTGGCAAACATGATCAATGATGAGTATCAGCAATAGCCACTACGATACAGCGAGACAAACCACTGATGGTGTTTTTATGGCTACAAATTTTATAGTTTATAAGACTAATGATAGTATATATGACTAATAGTTATAATAGTAGCAGGAAGCGTCACACAGGACCACAGCAGCAGGCATCACCACGATCAGCAGAGACCTGCGAGACGACAAAGCACAAACAACTCCGGGGAAGAAGTAACATGCATTGATGAGACATGGATGATACAGACAGAGAGGAGAGAAGCTCAGAGTATCAGGAAAAGTATTATCCACCGGCAGCATCCTTTGAAAAAAAATTAGTGCCAAGCGAGTTGATTTTGTCTCTGATATTTATTATTCTATCATTAAAGAAGGTCATGAAGTCGTTACTACTGAGGGTTATTGGAATACATGGCTCAATAGAGCTGTGGCTCTCTGTCAGCCTGGCTACAGTGCTGAAAAGAAATCTAGGATTGTTCTTACTCTCCTCTATTAAAGATAAGTAATAGGCTGCTCAAAATTAAAATTAAATTTAATTACAGCACTATCAGATAAACATCTAGTGTAGAAACGTTTGCCCAGAGGTGAGTAGTCCTGTAATATGAATTCAAAAGTTATTAAAAAATTCTCTGATAAAATAGGATGCTGTGGAAAGACTATTGAGTCATTGATTTTCATACCATAAGCCATGTTCATGTACACTCTGACTAAAACCAATCGAATCTAATAGAGAGATAAAGGCAATACTAAGGCTATTGTTATCAACGTCCATGTGATTATTAAAACCTCCTACAATGATTACTTTACCAGATTTAAGAACTAAATTTGACAGAAACTCTGAAAATTCAGATAGAAATTCAGAGTATGGACCAGGAGCACGGTACACTAAAACAAGTATAGTTGGCTGCACAGTTTTCCAGGTTGAATCTGAAAGACTAAGAACAAGACTTGACAATGAATTATAATTTAGTTTAGGTTAAGGAGGATGCAGCTCACGCATCATGGCCAGTGTCGCCCTCCAAGCTGGAGCGGATAAAGCAAGAGACGAGCACTGACCGTGACCTGCAGGTGGTGGGTAAACTGGTGACACATGGGTGGCCAAAGCATGTGGGCAGCGTCCCAGTACAGGCCAAAGCATACCACCAATGGGGTAACAGCCTGTCAACCTCAAAGGAACTTCTAGAGAAGGAGATCTAAGAACTGGCGACAAAGTGCCCTGAATACATACAAATCAGGCCGACACAGAGGAAGGATCCTGCCACCTCAAAGACCACCCGCCTGCAGCATCATACACACCACCATCCCCAGACTCCAGACTCAACACCCCAGTGCTCTCATCATCATGTCGTGAGACTTTAACCACGTCACCTTGGATAGAGTTCTGCCGACCTTCCAACAGTACGTGAGCTGTCCTACCAGAGAGGAGAGGACTCTGGACCTGATGCTAACATTAAGGCGGCACACATCTCCTCTTCTCCCCCCCCCCCCTGGGCAGGTCACATCATAACCTGGTTCACCTCAAACCCTGCTATGTGCCTCTGGTGAAGAGGAAGCTTAAGACCACAAGGACTGTGAGGAGGTGGTCTGAGGAGGCTTATGAGACACAGCAGGGCTGCTTTGAAGTGACTGACTGGCCTGCACTTTGTGAGCCGCACAGGGAGGACATTGATGGGCTCACTGAGTGCATCTCAGACTACATAACTGTTTGTGTGGACTGCAATGTCCCAGCTCGGACTGTAACCTGTAACCCTTTTTATTTCAGTCACAGACACTGGAGGACGACTGGTTCCCTTACTGGGAGTTATTTTATTTTCCACAGGTCTCACCTGAGTCAGCTTCAGAGTATACTTAAGCTTAGCAGCTATCACATCAAGATCTCTTTGATTCCCCAGTTTTTAAGCTCCTGCTCATGTGCAGATTGCGTCCTCCATGATTATTTCAGTCTACCCTGTCGCTAACTGTGCCACATACTCTGCAGGTTTAGCTATGATGCTATGCTGCTCTGATTAAATACTTGAGTGTTGGCTATGAACAGTAGATTTGGTCATGGTAGATCCAAATATTGACTGTGAATAGTCTTTGTCAAGTACCAAACGAAGCCTTGTCCTTTCTGCTTTAGCATCAAATTCGTCTTGCCCCACTTCACTCATGCATACTTTCATTAGCTCCATTCAATCTCTAGAAACTGCTGCACAAGAATCCATCTTTATTCTTATTTCAGTTGATGGTGCTGTTTGTGATCTTACATTTTTATACGCATCTTTCACTTGTATGTCAAGCTCCACAACTGTATCCATCATTTCAACAAAGTCATTGTCAGAGAGCTCATTCTTAAGTTTGGTGCGTATTGCTCTAACTTGCTCTTTCCATTTTCCATATAGACTTATGAATTCACTCTCTTTTTTGGAAACTTCTTGATGCTTCAAGTGCAAGCGGAATATCGCTGTGGCTTTGAGTTAATATTGAGATGTTGGTTTGTTCAGGCTGGGGGTCTTGTCATTCCTCAGAATTTTAGTAAAGATTAGACAATGTTTGCCAAAGTTACAGCAAGTTCCTGTTTCATAACCTGCCTGACTACCTGCTTCTACTGTGTGGCACGAGAGAGCACATACCAAACTTGCTTTGCCTTCTTGTAAATCAAACGAAGAACACATGCCTCAGAAATTCAGTGACGATTGGACAATGTATGCTTAAGTTATAGAAACTTCCTGTTTCTTATTGTGACACTAATATGCGCCGCCAGGCCATGGCCAGACACTCAAGAAAAACAAAACGATATGAGGTAACTTTGATCACTAAGGGCTTTAGACGTGACGTGTCGATTTTGAAGGTGATAAGATTCAATCTCTAGGAGGAGTTTGTTAAAGTGTAACACCATCAAAAATCCACATATTTCCAGTGGCCAATAGGTAGGGCTCTGACTATGAATAAATATTGAGATGTTGTTCTGTTCAGGGCCGGACTCTCATCAATCATCAGAAATTTGGTCAAGATGTGACAATGTAAGCTCAAGTTACAGCAACTTCCTGTTTTATAACGTGACGGCAATGTTCGCCATCATGCAACGGACACAGGCTCCTGAAAAATGAAACGATATGACGTAACTTTGATCATAAAGGTCTTTAGATGGTACTGGCCGGTTTTGAAGTTGATCAGGTTCAATCTCTACCTTTCGCCGCCATTGTTTTAAATGTCCATGCATGGTCTGTCCTTCTTTTTATTTATGTCCGAACAGGCGTGCATAAAATTATGTCAGAACCACCGTAGGCCTCGTGCTCGTACATGTGCGCACGCTCATGCTCGTACATGTGCAAACGTGCTTTACAAAAGCCCACCTCTCCCAAACCGTCCGTGACTGGCAAGCATATCGCGCCTAGGCATGGTACGGTTGTACTCACACTGGTCAAACGAACTAGACTTTACCCATGAAGCGTGCTTGGGCGCGGTACGGATGGACAGTGTGAGTGTGCACTAAGACGTGGATCTGTTCAGTGCTGGACACTTATCAACCATCAGAAGCTTGGAGAAGATTGGGCAATGTATGCTGAAGTTATTAGCTACTTCCTGTTTCATGGAAAAATGCCAATATTCTCCGCCCGGCCATGGTCACAAGGTGCAAAATCAGGTTACAAGACGAGGTAAATTTGATCACAAGGGTTTTGAGGTGCTAAACGGCCAATATTA
Organism: Echiichthys vipera; assembly: GCF_963691815.1. Taxonomy (NCBI): domain Eukaryota; kingdom Metazoa; phylum Chordata; class Actinopteri; order Perciformes; family Trachinidae; genus Echiichthys; species Echiichthys vipera. The sequence continues at coordinate 25,328,219 of NC_139825.1, read as the reverse complement.
AGGATGATCGGGTTAAATCTCTAGAACGAGTTTGTCTAAGTACGGCACCATCAAAAGGCCAAATATGGACTAAATTTCCATATTCTACTTGACAAATGCACCTTATGCACCTTATGTATATCACTGTAAAATAATATAACAAAGATATTTATAACAGCCTGGTCACTTTACTTTACACACTTATTTTATCTTTCTATTTTAAATTTCTCATATCTACTTGTTAACCTATTTTTAATATTACCTCTATTTTTTATCTTAAATTATTGTTCTGTGTTGTTCTGTTATTGTTCTGTTATTGTTATGTAAATGTTATTGTTATTGTTATGTTTAGGTTTGTCCTGTTAAATGTTTGGAAACTGTGAGCAAAGCATAAGCCGGAGTCAAATTCTCTGTATGTCCAACATACTTAGCAATAAACCTGATTCTGATTCTGATTCTGAAATGGCCGACTTCCTGGTAAGTTTAGGATATGGCTTCTTGAGGCTTTTTCGTGCGTCTCCTGACTCTCTGTGAGGCTACTTATTTTCATAAGTCTAGGTGAAACTTCATCGAGGGGCTCAATTTTAGCAACTTTCAAGGGGGCGCTACTGAGGCATTTTGCCACACCTATACATGAGACCCATTAAATACCTACATTTACACCAGACTTGACAAGATTGCAAATTTTGGGAACTTTTTACATGACGTAATGAGATTCAATGTCTAGGAGGAGTTTGTTGAGGTAAGAAACAATCAAAAAGCCACATATTTCTTGTTGCCAATAGGGGGCGCTCTGACTATGAGTGAATATTGAGATGTGGATCTGTTCAGGGCCGGACTCTCATCAGAAATTTGATCAAGATTTGACAATGTATGCTCAAGTTACAGACACTTCCTGTTTTATAATGTGACGGCAATATTCGCCACTACGCAACGGACATACGCTCCTGAAAAATTAAACGATATGAAGTAACTTTGATCATAAAGATCTTAAGATTATACTGGCCGGTTTTGAAGTCGATCAGGTTCAATCTCTAGTAGGAGTTTGTTAAAGTATGACATGTGCAAATGTCGGAAAATGGCCAGATAATCCAAAATGGCCGACCTCCTGTTGAGTTTTGTATTTCGCTCCAAAAGGATTTTGTAATATATATGCCTATTGATTTGAGACGTGGATCTTTCCAGGGCCGGACTGTCATCAACCATCAGACGTTTGGAGCAGATTGGGCAATGTATGCTGAAGTTTTTAGCTACTTCCTAATAACAATGAGGTAAATTAGATCACAAGGGTTTTGAGGTTGTATTGGCCAGTTTTGAAGTCAATCAGGTTAAATCTCTAGGAGAAGTTCGTTAAAGTATGACACGTGCAAATGTCTGAAAATGGCCGAAATGGTTGACTTCCTGTTGAGTTTAGGAAATCACTCCAAGAGGCTTTTTTGTATGTCTGGAGATGTTATATATGCCTACCGATTTTCATAAAAGTACGTCCATCCTGGAGGAGGGGCTGTAATTTAAGGTGTGCCAGAAGGGGGCGCTCTCACTGTGAGTCAATGTTGTCATCTAGGTTTGTTCGGGGCGGGGCCCTTGTCATGCATGAGACATTTGGGGCAGATTGGACAATTATTGCTCAAGTTATAGCTACTTTCTGTCTTCTGATGTGACGCTAATGTTCAAGGCCACACCACAGCAACACCCTCCTGAAAAACAAAACGCTGTGACGTAACATTGATCACTAACGTCTTGAGATGGTACAGGCCGATTTTGAAGGTGATGAGATTCAATCTGTAGGAGGAGTTTGTTAAAGTATGACACCTTCAAAAAGCCACATATTTCCTGTCCTGTGCTCTGACAAATATCTGAGTGAATATTGAGACGTGGATCTGTTCAGGGCCGGACCCTCATCAACCATCAGAAGTTTGGTCAAGATTTGACAATATATGCTCAAGTTACAGCAACTTCCTGTTTTATAACGTTATGGCAATATTTGCCATCATGCAACGGACACACGCTCCTGAAAAATGAAACGATATGTTCTTAAGATGATACTGGCTGGTTTTAAAGTCAATGAGGTTCAATCTCTAGTAGGAATTTGTGAAAGTATGACACGTTCAAATGTCGTAAAACAGCAAGATAATCCAAAATGGCTGACTTCCTGTTGAGTTTAGTATTTCGCCCCAAGAGGATTTTTTATACGTCTGGAGATGTTATATATGCCTACTGATTTTCATAAAAGTACGTCCATCCTGGAGGAGGGGCTTTAATTTAAGGTGTGCCAGTACGGGGCGCTCTCACTGTGAGTCAATGTTGTCATCTGGGTTTGCTCAGGGCGAGGCACTTTTCATGCATGACATATTTGGGGCAGATTGGACAATTATTGCTCAAGTTATAGCTAATTCATGTGTTCTGATGAGACGCCAATGTTCACGGAACACCCTCCAGAAAAACAAAATTATATGAATTAACCTTGATCATGAATGTCTTTAGATGGAACGAACAGATTTTGCAGCCGCTTGGGTTGAATCTCTTGGAGGAGTTTGTTATTGTATGAAACCATCAAAAAGCCACATATTTCCTGTTGCCAATAGGTGGCGCTATGACTATGAGTGAATATTGAGATGTGGATTTGTTCAGGGCTGGACTCTCATCAACCATCAGACGTTTGGAGCAGATTGGGCAATGTATGCTGAAGTTTTTAGTTACTTACTGTTTCATGGAAAAACGCCAATATTCTCCGTCGGGCCATGGTCACACGCTGCAAAATTAGGTTACAAGATGAGGTAAATTTGATCACAAGGGTTTTGAGGTTGTATTGGACAGTTTTGATGTCAATCAGGTTAAATATATAGGAGGAGTTTGTTAAAGTATGACACATGCAAATGTTGGAAAATGGCCAAAATGGTGGACTTCCTGTGGAGTTTAGGATATCACTCCAAGAGGCTTTTTTGTATGTCTGAGGATGTTATATATGCCTACCAATTTTCACAAAAGTACGTCCATCCAGAAGGAGGGGCTGTAATTTAAGGTGTGCCAGTAGGGGGCACTCTCACTGTGAGTCAATGATGTCATCTAGGTTTCTTTGGGGCGGGGCCCTTGTCATGCATGAGACATTTGGGGCAGATTGGACAATTATTGCTCAAGTTATAGCTACTCTCTGTCTTCTGATGTGACGCTAATGTTCAAGGCCACAACACGGCAACACCCTCCAGAAAAACAAAAACGATATGAGGTAACATTGATCATTAACGTCTTGAGATGGTACAGGCCGATTTTGAAGGTGATGGGATTCAATCTGTAGGAGGAGTTCATTAAAGTACGACACCTTCAAAAAGCCACATATTTCCTGTCCTGTGGTCTGAAAATGTGTCTGAGTGAATATTGAGACGTGGATCTGTTCAGGGCCGGACCCTCATCAACCATCAGAAGTTTGGTCAAGATTCGACAATGTATTCTCAAGTAACAGCAACTTCCTGTTTTATTACGTTATGGCAATATTTGCCATCATGCAATGGACATACGCTCCTAAAAAAAATCAAACGATATAAGGTAACTTTGATCATAAAGGTCTTAAGATGATACTGGCCGGCTTTGAAGTCAATAAGGTTCAATCTCTAGTAGGAGTTTGTTAAAGTATGACACGTGCAAATGTCGGAAAACGGCCAGGTAATTCAAAATGGCCGACTTCCAGTTGAGTTTAGTATTTCGCTCCAAGAGGATTTTTTGTACGTCTGGAGATATTATATATGCCTACCGATTTTCATAGAAGTACGTCTATCCTGGAGGTGGGGCTGTATGTTAAGGTGTGCCAGTAGGGGGTGCTCTCATTGTGAGTCAATGTTGTCATCTAGGTTTGCTCAGGGCGAGGCTCTTATCATGCATGACATATTTGGGGAAGATTGGACAATTATTGCTCAAGTTATAGCTACTTTATGTGTTCTGATGAGACGCCAATGTTCACGGCCACACCACGAAAACACCCTCTAGAAAAACAAAACGCTGTGACTCAACATTGATCACTAACGTCTTGAGATGGTACAGGCCGATTTGAAGGTGATGGGATTCAATCTGTAGGAGGAGTTCGTTAAAGTATGACACCTTCAAAAAGCCATATATTTCCTGTCCTGAGCTCTGACAAATATCTGAGTGAATATTGAGACGTGGATCTGTTCAGGGCCGGACCCTCATCAAGCATCAGAAGTTTGGTCAAGATTTGACAATGTATGCTCAAGTTACAGCAACTTCCTTTTTTTATAACGTTGTGGCAATATTTGCCATCATGCAACGAACACATGCTCCTGAAAAATTAAACAATATGAGGTAACTTTAATCATAAAGGTCTTAAGATTAAACTGGCTGGTTTTGAAGTCAATAAGGTTCAATCTCTAGTAGGAGTTTGTTAAAGAATGACATGTGCAAATGTCAGAAAGCCGCGTGATAAACCAAAATGGCTGACTTCCTGTTGAGTTTAGTATTTCGCTCCAATAGGATTTTTTGTACGTCTGGAGATATTATATATGCCTACAGATTTTCATTAAAGTACGTCCATCCTGAAGGAGGCAGATTGGACAATTATTGCTCATGTTATAGCTAATTCATGTGTTCTGATGAGATACCAATGTTCACGGCCACACAACGGCAACACCCTCCAGAAAAAAAAAATTATATGAATTAACCTTGATCACGAATGCCTTTAGATGGAACGGACAGATTTTGAAGCCGCTCGGGTTGAATCTCTTGGAGGAGTTTGTTAATGTATGAAACCATCAAAAAGCCACATATTTCCTGTTGCCAATAGGGGGCGCACTGACTATGAGTGAATATTGAGATGTGGATTTGTTCAGGGTCAGACTCTCATCAACCATCAGAATTTTGGAGCAGATTGGGCAATGTATGCTGAAGTTATTAGCAACGTTTCATATTTAGGTTACAAGATAAGGTAAATTTGATCACAGGGGTTTTGAGGTTGTATTGGCCAGTTTTGATGTCAATCAAGTTAAATCTCTAGGAGGACTTTGTTAAAGGATAACACATGCAAATGTCTGAAAATGGCAAAATGGTTGACTTCCTGTTGAGTTTAGGATATCACTCCAAGAGGCTTTTTTGTATGTCTGGAGATGTTATATATGCCTACTGATTTTAATAAAAGTACGTCTATCCTGAAGGAGGGGCTGTAATTTAAGGTGTGCCAGTACGGGGCGCTCTCACTGTGAGTCAATGTTGTCATCTAGGTTTGTTCGGGGCGGGGCCCTTGTCATGCATGAGACTATTGGGGCAGATTGGACAATTATTGCTCAATTTATAGCTACTTTCTGTCTTCTGATGCGATGATAATGTTCACGGCCACAATATGGCAACACCCACCAGAAAAACATAACGCAGTGACGTAACATTGATCACTAACGTCTTGAGATGGTACTGGCCAATTTTGAAGGTGATTGGATTGAATCTTTAGGAGGATTTTGTTAAAGTATGACACCTTCAAAAAGCCACATATTTCCTGTCCTGTGCTCTGAGAAATATCTGAGTGAATAATGAGATGTGGATCTGTTCAGGGCTGGACCCCCATCAACCATCAGAAGTTTGGTCAAGATTTGACAATATATGCTCAAGTTACAGCAACTTCCTGTTTTATAACGTTTTGGCAATATTTGCCATCATGCAACGGACATACGCTCCTGGAAAATAAAACAATATGAGGTAACTTTATTCATAAAGGTCTTAAGATTATACTAGATGGTTTTGAAGTCAATAAGGTTCAATCTCTAGTAGGAGTTTGTTAAAGTATGACACGTGCAAATGCCGGAAAACGGACAGATAATCCAAAATGGCTGTTTTCCTGTTGAGTTCAGTATTTCTCTCCAAGAGGATTTTTTGTACGTCTGGAGATATTACTAATGCCTAACGATTTTCATAAAAGTACGTCCATCATGGAGATGGGGCTGTAATTTAAGGTTTGCCAGTAGGGGGCTCTCTCACTGTGAGTCAATGTTGTCATCTAGGTTTGCTCAGAGCGGGACTCTTTTCATGCATGAGATATTTCAGGAAGATTGGACAATTATTGCTCAAGTTATAGCTAATTCATGTGTTCTGATGAGACGCCAATGTTCACGGCCAAGCCAAGGCAACACCCTCCAGAAAAACAAAATTATATGAGTTAACTTTGACCTCAAATGCCTTTAGATGGACGGACAGACTTGACTTGAAGCCGCTCTGGTTGAATCTCTTAGAGGAGTTTGTTAATGACTGAAACCATCAAAAAGCCACATATTTCCTGTTGCCAATAGGGGGCGCTCTGACTATGAGTGAATATTGAGACGTGGATCTGTTCAGGGCTGGACTCTCATCAATCTTCAGAAATTTGGTCAAGATTTGACAATGTTTGCTCAAGTTACAGCAACTTCCTGTTTTATAATGTGACAGCAATATTCGCCACTACGCAACAGACATTCGCTTCTGAAAAATCAAACGATATGAGTTTACTTAAATCATAAAGGTCTTAAGATTATACTGGCCGGTTTTGAGGTCGATTAGGTTCAATCTCTAGTAGGAGTTTGTTAAATATGACGTGCAAATGTCAGATAATGGCCAGAAAATCCAAAATGGCCGACCTCCTGTTGAGTTTCGGATTTTGCTCCAAGAGGATTTTTTATACGTCTGGAGATGTTATATAAGCCTACTGATTTTCATAAAAGTATGTCCAGCCTGGAAATCGGGCTGTCATTTATGGTGTGCCAGTAGGGGGCGCTCTCACTGTGAGTCAATGTTGTCATCTAGGTTTGCTCAGGGCGAGGCTCTTTTCATGCATGAGATATTTGAGGCAGATTGGACAATTATTGCTCATGTTATAGCTACTTCATGTTTTCTGATGAGACACCAATGTTCACGGCCACACAACGGCATCACCCTCCAGAAAAACAAAATTATATGAGTTAGCTTTGACCACGAATGCCTTTAGATGGAACGGACAGATTTTGAAGCCGCTCCGGTTGAATCTCTTGGAGGAGTTTGTTATTGTATGAAACCATCAAAAAGCCACATATTTCCTGTTGCCAATAGGTGGCGCTATGACTATGAGTTAATATTGAGATGTGGATTTGTTCAGGGCTGGACTCTCATCAACCATCAGACGTTTGGAGCAGATTGGGCAATGTATGCTGAAGTTTTTAGTTACTTACTGTTTCATGGAAAAACGCCAATATTCTCCGTCGGGCCATGGTCACACGCTGCAAAATTAGGTTACAAGATGAGGTAAATTTGATCACAAGGGTTTTGAGGTTGTATTGGACAGTTTTGATGTCAATCAGGTTAAATATATAGGAGGAGTTCGTTAAAGTATGACACATGCAAATGTTGGAAAATGGCCAAAATGGTGGACTTCCTGTGGAGTTTAGGATATCACTCCAAGAGGCTTTTTTGTATGTCTGGGGATGTTATATATGCCTACCAATTTTCACAAAAGTACGTCCATCCAGAAGGAGGGGCTGTAATTTAAGGTGTGCCAGTAGGGGGCACTCTCACTGTGAGTCAATGATGTCATCTAGGTTTGTTCGGGGCGGGGCCCTTGTCATGCATGAGACATTTGGGGCAGATTGGACAATTATTGCTCAAGTTATAGCTACTCTCTGTCTTCTGATGTGACGCTAATGTTCAAGGCCACAACACGGCAACACCCTCCAGAAAAACAAAAACGATATGAGGTAACATTGATCATTAACGTCTTGAGATGGTACAGGCCGATTTTGAAGGTGATGGGATTCAATCTGTAGGAGGAGTTCATTAAAGTACGACACCTTCAAAAAGCCACATATTTCCTGTCCTGTGGTCTGAAAATGTGTCTGAGTGAATATTGAGACGTGGATCTGTTCAGGGCCGGACCCTCATCAACCATCAGAAGTTTGGTCAAGATTCGACAATGTATTCTCAAGTAACAGCAACTTCCTGTTTTATTACGTTATGGCAATATTTGCCATCATGCAATGGACATACGCTCCTAAAAAAAATCAAACGATATAAGGTAACTTTGATCATAAAGGTCTTAAGATGATACTGGCCGGCTTTGAAGTCAATAAGGTTCAATCTCTAGTAGGAGTTTGTTAAAGTATGACACGTGCAAATGTCGGAAAACGGCCAGGTAATTCAAAATGGCCGACTTCCAGTTGAGTTTAGTATTTCGCTCCAAGAGGATTTTTTGTACGTCTGGAGATATTATATATGCCTACCGATTTTCATAGAAGTACGTCTATCCTGGAGGTGGGGCTGTATGTTAAGGTGTGCCAGTAGGGGGTGCTCTCATTGTGAGTCAATGTTGTCATCTAGGTTTGCTCAGGGCGAGGCTCTTATCATGCATGACATATTTGGGGAAGATTGGACAATTATTGCTCAAGTTATAGCTACTTTATGTGTTCTGATGAGACGCCAATGTTCACGGCCACACCACGAAAACACCCTCTAGAAAAACAAAACGCTGTGACTCAACATTGATCACTAACGTCTTGAGATGGTACAGGCCGATTTGAAGGTGATGGGATTCAATCTGTAGGAGGAGTTCGTTAAAGTATGACACCTTCAAAAAGCCATATATTTCCTGTCCTGAGCTCTGACAAATATCTGAGTGAATATTGAGACGTGGATCTGTTCAGGGCCGGACCCTCATCAAGCATCAGAAGTTTGGTCAAGATTTGACAATGTATGCTCAAGTTACAGCAACTTCCTTTTTTTATAACGTTGTGGCAATATTTGCCATCATGCAACGAACACATGCTCCTGAAAAATTAAACAATATGAGGTAACTTTAATCATAAAGGTCTTAAGATTAAACTGGCTGGTTTTGAAGTCAATAAGGTTCAATCTCTAGTAGGAGTTTGTTAAAGAATGACATGTGCAAATGTCAGAAAGCCGCGTGATAAACCAAAATGGCTGACTTCCTGTTGAGTTTAGTATTTCGCTCCAATAGGATTTTTTGTACGTCTGGAGATATTATATATGCCTACAGATTTTCATTAAAGTACGTCCATCCTGAAGGAGGCAGATTGGACAATTATTGCTCATGTTATAGCTAATTCATGTGTTCTGATGAGATACCAATGTTCACGGCCACACAACGGCAACACCCTCCAGAAAAAAAAAATTATATGAATTAACCTTGATCACGAATGCCTTTAGATGGAACGGACAGATTTTGAAGCCGCTCGGGTTGAATCTCTTGGAGGAGTTTGTTAATGTATGAAACCATCAAAAAGCCACATATTTCCTGTTGCCAATAGGGGGCGCACTGACTATGAGTGAATATTGAGATGTGGATTTGTTCAGGGTCAGACTCTCATCAACCATCAGAATTTTGGAGCAGATTGGGCAATGTATGCTGAAGTTATTAGCAACGTTTCATATTTAGGTTACAAGATAAGGTAAATTTGATCACAGGGGTTTTGAGGTTGTATTGGCCAGTTTTGATGTCAATCAAGTTAAATCTCTAGGAGGACTTTGTTAAAGGATAACACATGCAAATGTCTGAAAATGGCAAAATGGTTGACTTCCTGTTGAGTTTAGGATATCACTCCAAGAGGCTTTTTTGTATGTCTGGAGATGTTATATATGCCTACTGATTTTAATAAAAGTACGTCTATCCTGAAGGAGGGGCTGTAATTTAAGGTGTGCCAGTACGGGGCGCTCTCACTGTGAGTCAATGTTGTCATCTAGGTTTGTTCGGGGCGGGGCCCTTGTCATGCATGAGACTATTGGGGCAGATTGGACAATTATTGCTCAATTTATAGCTACTTTCTGTCTTCTGATGCGATGATAATGTTCACGGCCACAATATGGCAACACCCACCAGAAAAACATAACGCAGTGACGTAACATTGATCACTAACGTCTTGAGATGGTACTGGCCAATTTTGAAGGTGATTGGATTGAATCTTTAGGAGGATTTTGTTAAAGTATGACACCTTCAAAAAGCCACATATTTCCTGTCCTGTGCTCTGAGAAATATCTGAGTGAATAATGAGATGTGGATCTGTTCAGGGCTGGACCCCCATCAACCATCAGAAGTTTGGTCAAGATTTGACAATATATGCTCAAGTTACAGCAACTTCCTGTTTTATAACGTTTTGGCAATATTTGCCATCATGCAACGGACATACGCTCCTGGAAAATAAAACAATATGAGGTAACTTTATTCATAAAGGTCTTAAGATTATACTAGATGGTTTTGAAGTCAATAAGGTTCAATCTCTAGTAGGAGTTTGTTAAAGTATGACACGTGCAAATGCCGGAAAACGGACAGATAATCCAAAATGGCTGTTTTCCTGTTGAGTTCAGTATTTCTCTCCAAGAGGATTTTTTGTACGTCTGGAGATATTACTAATGCCTAACGATTTTCATAAAAGTACGTCCATCATGGAGATGGGGCTGTAATTTAAGGTTTGCCAGTAGGGGGCTCTCTCACTGTGAGTCAATGTTGTCATCTAGGTTTGCTCAGAGCGGGACTCTTTTCATGCATGAGATATTTCAGGAAGATTGGACAATTATTGCTCAAGTTATAGCTAATTCATGTGTTCTGATGAGACGCCAATGTTCACGGCCAAGCCAAGGCAACACCCTCCAGAAAAACAAAATTATATGAGTTAACTTTGACCTCAAATGCCTTTAGATGGACGGACAGACTTGACTTGAAGCCGCTCTGGTTGAATCTCTTAGAGGAGTTTGTTAATGACTGAAACCATCAAAAAGCCACATATTTCCTGTTGCCAATAGGGGGCGCTCTGACTATGAGTGAATATTGAGACGTGGATCTGTTCAGGGCTGGACTCTCATCAATCTTCAGAAATTTGGTCAAGATTTGACAATGTTTGCTCAAGTTACAGCAACTTCCTGTTTTATAATGTGACAGCAATATTCGCCACTACGCAACAGACATTCGCTTCTGAAAAATCAAACGATATGAGTTTACTTAAATCATAAAGGTCTTAAGATTATACTGGCCGGTTTTGAGGTCGATTAGGTTCAATCTCTAGTAGGAGTTTGTTAAATATGACGTGCAAATGTCAGATAATGGCCAGAAAATCCAAAATGGCCGACCTCCTGTTGAGTTTCGGATTTTGCTCCAAGAGGATTTTTTATACGTCTGGAGATGTTATATAAGCCTACTGATTTTCATAAAAGTATGTCCAGCCTGGAAATCGGGCTGTCATTTATGGTGTGCCAGTAGGGGGCGCTCTCACTGTGAGTCAATGTTGTCATCTAGGTTTGCTCAGGGCGAGGCTCTTTTCATGCATGAGATATTTGAGGCAGATTGGACAATTATTGCTCATGTTATAGCTACTTCATGTTTTCTGATGAGACACCAATGTTCACGGCCACACAACGGCATCACCCTCCAGAAAAACAAAATTATATGAGTTAGCTTTGACCACGAATGCCTTTAGATGGAACGGACAGATTTTGAAGCCGCTCCGGTTGAATCTCTTGGAGGAGTTTGTTAATGTATGAAACCATCAAAAAGCCACATATTTCCTGTTGCCAATGGGAGGCGCACTGACTATGAGTTAATATTGAGATGTGGATCTGTTCAGGGCTGGACTCTCATCAACCTTCAGAATTTTGGAGCAGATCGGGCAATGTATGCTCAAGTTATTAGCTACTTCCTGTTTAATGGAAAAACGCCAATATTCTCCGCTCGGCCATGGCCAAACGTTTCAAATTTAGGTTATAAGATAAGGTAAATTTGATCACTAGGGTTTTGAGGTTGTATCGGACAGTTTTGATGTCAATCAGGTTAAATCTCTAGGAGGACTTCGTTAAAGTATGACACGTGCAAATGTCTGAAATTGGCCAAAATGGTTGGCTTCCTGTTGAGTTTAGGATATCACTCCAAGAGGCTTTTTTGTATGTCTGGAGATGTTATATATGCCTACCGATTTTCATAAAAGTACTTCTATCCTGAAGGAGGGGCTGTAATTTAAGGTATTCCAGTAGGGGGCACTCTCACTGTGAGTCAATGTTGTCATCTAGGTTTGTTCGGGGCGGGGCCCTTGTCATGCATGAGACTATTGGGGTAGATTGGACAATTATTGCTCAATTTATAGCTACTTTCTGTCTTCTGATGCGATGATAATGTTCACGGCCACAATATGGCAACACCCACCAGAAAAACATAACGCAGTGACGTAACATTGATCACTAACGTCTTGAGATGGTACTGGCCAATTTTGAAGGTGATTGGATTGAATCTTTAGGAGGATTTTGTTAAAGTATGACACCTTCAAAAAGCCACATATTTCCTGTCCTGTGCTCTGAGAAATATCTGAGTGAATAATGAGATGTGGATCTGTTCAGGGCTGGACCCCCATCAACCATCAGAAGTTTGGTCAAGATTTGACAATATATGCTCAAGTTACAGCAACTTCCTGTTTTATAACGTTTTGGCAATATTTGCCATCATGCAACGGACATACGCTCCTGGAAAATAAAACAATATGAGGTAACTTTATTCATAAAGGTCTTAAGATTATACTAGATGGTTTTGAAGTCAATAAGGTTCAATCTCTAGTAGGAGTTTGTTAAAGTATGACACGTGCAAATGCCGGAAAACGGACAGATAATCCAAAATGGCTGTTTTCCTGTTGAGTTCAGTATTTCTCTCCAAGAGGATTTTTTGTACGTCTGGAGATATTACTAATGCCTAACGATTTTCATAAAAGTACGTCCATCATGGAGATGGGGCTGTAATTTAAGGTTTGCCAGTAGGGGGCTCTCTCACTGTGAGTCAATGTTGTCATCTAGGTTTGCTCAGAGCGGGACTCTTTTCATGCATGAGATATTTCAGGAAGATTGGACAATTATTGCTCAAGTTATAGCTAATTCATGTGTTCTGATGAGACGCCAATGTTCACGGCCAAGCCAAGGCAACACCCTCCAGAAAAACAAAATTATATGAGTTAACTTTGACCTCAAATGCCTTTAGATGGACGGACAGACTTGACTTGAAGCCGCTCTGGTTGAATCTCTTAGAGGAGTTTGTTAATGTATGAAACCATCAAAAAGCCACATATTTCCTGTTGCCAATAGGGGGCGCTCTGACTATGAGTGAATATTGAGACGTGGATCTGTTCAGGGCTGGACTCTCATCAATCTTCAGAAATTTGGTCAAGATTTGACAATGTTTGCTCAAGTTACAGCAACTTCCTGTTTTATAATGTGACAGCAATATTCGCCACTACGCAACAGACATTCGCTTCTGAAAAATCAAACGATATGAGTTTACTTAAATCATAAAGGTCTTAAGATTATACTGGCCGGTTTTGAGGTCGATTAGGTTCAATCTCTAGTAGGAGTTTGTTAAATATGACGTGCAAATGTCAGATAATGGCCAGAAAATCCAAAATGGCCGACCTCCTGTTGAGTTTCGGATTTTGCTCCAAGAGGATTTTTTATACGTCTGGAGATGTTATATAAGCCTACTGATTTTCATAAAAGTATGTCCAGCCTGGAAATCGGGCTGTAATTTATGGTGTGCCAGTAGAGGGCGCTCTCACTGTGAGTCAATGTTGTCATCTAGGTTTGCTCAGGGCGAGGCTCTTTTCATGCATGAGATATTTGAGGCAGATTGGACAATTATTGCTCATGTTATAGCTACTTCATGTGTTCTGATGAGACACCAATGTTCACGGCCACACAACGGCAACACCCTCCAGAAAAACAAAATTATATGAGTTAGCTTTGACCACGAATGCCTTTAGATGGAACGGACAGATTTTGAAGCCGCTCCGGTTGAATCTCTTGGAGGAGTTTGTTAATGTATGAAACCATCAAAAAGCCACATATTTCCTGTTGCCAATAGGAGGCGCACTGACTATGAGTTAATATTGAGATGTGGATCTGTTCAGGGCTGGACTCTCATCAACCTTCAGAATTTTGGAGCAGATCGGGCAATGTATGCTCAAGTTATTAGCTACTTCCTGTTTAATGGAAAAACGCCAATATTCTCCGCTCGGCCATGGCCAAACGTTTCAAATTTAGGTTATAAGATAAGGTAAATTTGATCACTAGGGTTTTGAGGTTGTATCGGACAGTTTTGATGTCAATCAGGTTAAATCTCTAGGAGGACTTCGTTAAAGTATGACTCGTGCAAATGTCTGAAATTGGCCAAAATGGTTGGCTTCCTGTTGAGTTTAGGATATCACTCCAAGAGGCTTTTTTGTATGTCTGGAGATGTTATATATGCCTACCGATTTTCATAAAAGTACGTCTATCCTGAAGGAGGGGCTATAATTTAAGGTGTGCCAGTAGGGGGTGCTCTCACTGTGAGTCAATGTTGTCATCTAGGTTTGTTCGGGGCGGGGCCCTTGTCATGCATGAGACATTTGGGCCAGATTGGACAATTATTGGTCAAGTTATAGCTACTTTCTGTCTTCTGATGTGACGCTAATGTTCACGGCCACACCACAGCAACACCCTCCTGAAAAACAAAACGCTGTGACGTAACATTGATCACTAACGTCTTGAGATGGTACAGGCTGATTTTGAAGGTGATGGGATTCAATCTGTAGGAGGAGTTTGTTAAAGTATGACACCTTCAAAAAGCCACATATTTCCGGTCCTGAGCTCTGACAAATATCTGAGTGAATATTGAGTCGTGGATTTTTTCAGGGCCGGACCCTCATCAAACATCAGAAGTTTTGTCGAGATTTGACAATGTATGCTCAAGTTACAGCAACTTCCTGTTTTATAACCTTATGGCAATATTTGCCATCACGCAACGGACACACGCTCCTGGAAAATAAAACAATATGAGGTAACTTTATTCATAAAGGTCTTAAGATTATACTGGCTGGTTTTGAAGTCAATAAGATTCAATCTCTAGTAGGAGTTTGTTAAAGTATGACATGTGCAAATGTCGGAGAACGGCCAGATAATCCAAAATGGACGTCTTCCTGTTGAATACAGTATTTCTCTCCGAGAGGATTTTTTGTACGTCTGGAGATATTACAAATGCCTACTGATTTTCATAAAAGTACGACCATCATGGAGATGGGGCTGTAATTTAAGGTGTGCCAGTAGGGGGCGCTCTCACTGTGAGTCAATGTTGTCATCTAGGTTTGCTCAGGGCGAGGCTCTTTTCATGCATGACATATTTGGGGTAGATTGGACAATTATTGCTCATGTTATAGCTAATTCATGTGTTCTGATGAGACGCCAATGTTCACGGCCACACCCTCCAGAAAAACAAAATTATATGAATTAACCTTGATCACGAATGCCTTTAGATGGATGGACAGATTTTTGAAGCAGCTCCGGTTGAATCTCTTGGAGGAGTTTGTTAATGTATGAAACCATCAAAAAGCCACATATTTCCTGTTGCCAATAGGAGGCGCACTGACTATGAGTTAATATTGAGATGTGGATCTGTTCAGGGCTGGACTCTCATCAACCTTCAGAATTTTTGAGCAGATTGGGCAATGTATGCTGAAGTTATTAGCTACTTCCTGTTTAATGGAAAAACGCCAATATTCTCCGCTCGGCCATGGCCAAACGTTTCAAATTTAGGTTATAAGACAAGGTAAATTTGATCACTAGGGTTTTGAGGTTGTATCGGACAGTTTTGATGTCAATCAGGTTAAATCTCTAGGAGGACTTCGTTAAAGTATGACTCGTGCAAATGTCTGAAATTGGCCAAAATGGTTGGCTTCCTGTTGAGTTTAGGATATCACTCCAAGAGGCTTTTTTGTATGTCTGGAGATGTTATATGTGCCTACTGATTTTCAGAAACGTACGTCCATCCAGAAGGAGGGGCTGTAATTTAAGGTATTCCAGTAGGGGGCGCTCTCACTGTGAGTCAATGTTGTCATCTAGGTTTGTTCGGGGCGGGGCCCTTGTCATGCATGAGACATTTGGGGCAGATTGGACAATTATTGGTCAAGTTATAGCTACTTTCTGTCTTCTGATGTGACGCTTATGTTCACGGCCACACCACAGCAACACCCTCCAGAAAAAACCCCCGCTGTGACTTAACATTGATCACTCACGTCTTGAGATGGTACAGGCTGATTTTGAAGGTGATGGGATTCAATCTGTAGGAGGAGTTTGTTAAAGTATGACACCTTCAAAAAGCCACATATTTCCTGTCCTGAGCTCTGACAAATATCTGAGTGAATATTGAGTCGTGGATTTTTTCAGGGCCGGACCCTCATCAAACATCAGAAGTTTTGTCGAGATTTGACAATGTATGCTCAAGTTACAGCAACTTCCTGTTTTATAACCTTATGGCAATATTTGCCATCACGCAACGGACACACGCTCCTGGAAAATAAAACAATATGAGGTAACTTTATTCATAAAGGTCTTAAGATTATACTGGCTGGTTTCGAAGTCAATAAGATTCAATCTCTAGTAGGAGTTTGTTAAAGTATGACATGTGCAAATGTCGGAGAACGGCCAGATAATCCAAAATGGACGTCTTCCTGTTGAATACAGTATTTCTCTCCGAGAGGATTTTTTGTACGTCTGGAGATATTACAAATGCCTACTGATTTTCATAAAAGTACGACCATCATGGAGATGGGGCTGTAATTTAAGGTGTGCCAGTAGGGGGCGCTCTCACTGTGAGTCAATGTTGTCATCTAGGTTTGCTCAGGGCGAGGCTCTTTTCATGCATGACATATTTGGGGTAGATTGGACAATTATTGCTCATGTTATAGCTAATTCATGTGTTCTGATGAGACGCCAATGTTCACGGAACACCCTCCAGAAAAACAAAATTATATGAATTAACCTTGATCACGAATGCCTTTAGATGGATGGACAGATTTTTGAAGCAGCTCCGGTTGAATCTCTTGGAGGAGTTTGTTAATGTATGAAACCATCAAAAAGCCACATATTTCCTGTTGCCAATAGGAGGCGCACTGACTATGAGTTAATATTGAGATGTGGATCTGTTCAGGGCTGGACTCTCATCAACCTTCAGAATTTTTGAGCAGATTGGGCAATGTATGCTGAAGTTATTAGCTACTTCCTGTTCCATGGAAAAACGGCAATATTCTCCGCTCGGCCATGGCCAAACGTTTCAAAATTAGGTTATAAGATAAGGTAAATTTGATCACAAGGGTTTTGAGGTTGTATTGGACAGTTTTGATGTCAATCAGGTTAAATCTCTAGGAGGAGTTCGTGACAGTATGACACGTGCAAATGTTGGAAAATGGGCAAAATGGTTGACTTCCTGTTGAGTTTAGGATATCACTCCAAGAGGCTTTTTTGTATGTCTGGAGATGTTATATATGCCTACCGATTTTCATAAAAGTACGTCCATCCTGGAGGAGGGGCTGTAATTTAAGGTGTGCCAGTAGGGAGCGCTCTCATTGCGAGTCAATGTTGTCATCTAGGTTTGCTCCAGGCGAGGCTCTTTTCATGCATGAGATATTTGAGTCGGATTGGACAATTATTGCTCAAGTTATAGCTACTTTATGCATTCTGATGAGACGCCAATGTTCACGGCCACGCCAAGGTAACACCCTTCAGAAAAACAAAATGATACGAGATAACGTTGATCACAAATGCCTTTAAATGGATGGACAGATTTTGAAGCCGCTCCAGTTGAATCTCTTGGAGGAGTTTGTTAATGTATGAAACCATCAAAAAGCCACATATTTCCCGTTGCCAATAGGGGGCACACTGACTATGAGTGAATATTGAGATGTGGATCTGTTCAGGGCTGGACTCTCATCAACCATCAGAAGTTTGGCGCAGATTGGACCATTTTTGCTGAAGTTATTAGCTACTTAATTTTTCATGGAATATCACCAATATTCTCCACAAATGCCGCTGGTATATGCTTAAAAAAACGGATCGATATGAGGTAACTATTATCACAAGCTTCTTGAGATGGTACAAGTCAATTTTGATGTCGATCGGGTTAAATCTCTAGGAAGAGTTGGTTTTAAGTACGGCCCCATCAAAAGACCAAATATTGACTAAATTTGCACTGACTTCCTGTTGGGTTCATGATATGGCTTTTTAAGGTTTTTGTGTGCGTCTCCTCACTCTCTATGAGCCTACCCATTTTACTCTAGGTAAAACCTCATCGAGGGGCTCAATGTTAGCAACTTTCTAGGGGAGCTACCGAGGCATTGAACCGGAGTGGGGAATGTTCAAAGCTTCCATTGCTGGAGCTGCAGTGGTGAGCTGTGGCCTCAAGGTCTTAGGTGCCTCAAGGGGCGGTAACCCTCAAACACCATGGTGGACACCGGTGGTCAGGGAAGCTGTCCGACTGAAGAAGTAGTCATTTCTGGGATATCCCAGAAGACTCCGGAGGCAGTTGCAAGGTACCGACGGACAAGAAGGGCAGCAGCCTCTGCTGTGTCAGAGGCAAAGCAGTGGGTGGGGAAGAAGTTTGGAGAAGTCATGGAGAAGGACTTTCGGACTGCACCAAAGTGCTTCTGGAAAATCATTCGGCACCTCAGAAAACGAGGAACAGTCCAAGCTGTTTAAAGTAAGGATGGGACGCTGGTGACCTCAACTGATGAGGTAATGGAAGGAGCACTTTGAGGAACTCCTTAATCCAACTCACACGCCGGCAGAGCTGGAGGCTGATCGGGAATAATTGTCAATATCTCTGGCGGAAGTCACTGAGGTAATCAAACAACTCCACAGTCGCAAAGCCCCAGGGATTGACGAGATTCGTCCAGAAATGCTGAAAGCTTTGGGTTTGGAGGGGCTGTCTTGGTTGAGAAGTCTCTTCAACATTGCATGGAAGTCTGGGACAGTGCCAAGGGAGTGGCAGATCGGGGTGGTGGTTCCTCTGTTTAAAAAGGGGGACCGGAGGTTGTGTGCCAATTACATGGGTATCCCACTACTCAGCCTACCGGGTAAAGTCTACTCCAAGGTGCAAGGTGCTCTATTCACACCAAATATCCACTGTTGCTATATCACTGCTGTATTAGCATGTTGTTTTTTTTAAATAACCAAGGCACTTCAACAAAAACCTTTATTTTGTGAAAAAAACAGTGAGCAAAATTAGAAAATAGTAACCATTGTGTCAGAAGAGAAGATTTAAACAATGTTTCCATATGGCTATGGGATTAAAAAATGTGTAGAGGCAACAGCTTTAAATGACTTCAGCACATCTGTGCCCACAGGACATCACTAGTTTCTCATACTGCTCTGGTTTGATCTTGGTCCGTTCTTCTTCAGTCTCTTTTACTGTTCAGTAACTGTAGTGGGTTTCTTAGACATTACTTTGTTGCCAAGGATTTTCCAGTGATTCTCTATGGGGTTTAGATCTGGAGTCTGGGCTGGCCACTTCATTGTTTTAATATTCTCAGCTTCAAGGAACAGCTTAACCTGTTTTACAGTGTGACAGGCGACATTTTCTTGCATGAAAACTGCAGCTGATTGGGAGACGGTTGCAGTGAAGGTGTTGCATGTTGCTGAAGGAGGTTCACATAAACATTTGCATTCACACTGACATGTAGCTGAACAAGAATCCCATCTCTTCTGCAGAAAACATCCCCAAAACCATCACACTTCCTCCTCCAATGTAACTGACTTCTTTACACACTTTGGGTTCAGTCTTTCCCAGTCCTATGCATCACTCTCATCACTGAAGTGCACTCTGGACCAGTTCTCCTATCTACACAACATGCTCCTCAGTAAAGTCAATTGTTTTATTATATTGGCAGCTTTAGTCCTCCATAAAAGGAATCACTATCTTTACAATATTTATAAAAGTTATTTAAACAATAAACACAGACACAGGTAATATAGAAAAAAGATGACTCAATAACTTTGCACCAACTTATCAGCATTACATTTTGTACTGGTACAAAAAATACATGGTTTGTCACTATTTGTACAAACACAGTATAATGCAGGAGTCGTAGCTGTACTCAGCTGTAGATTTAAAGTAAGTATAAAGGTAAGTAAAATATGTGCAAACATATACCGTATTTTCCGCACTATAAGGCGCACCTAAAAACCTTCAGATTTCTCAAAAGCCGACAGTGCGCCTTATAATCCGGTGCGCCTTATATATGGACCAATATTGAGCCACAACAGGTCTCGCAACTACGGTAAGCAGCCGCCGACTCTATTTTCCCCTGTAGAAGAAGTAGCGCGAGGTGCATGTTGAGATATATGACTGCGCGAAGCGTGCCGTTTCATTTCCATTTGTGTGTTTGTGTAAAGACCCAAAAATGGCTCCTATTAAGAGACACGCTTAAGACGCAGAGTTTAAACTCAAGGCGAGGAGTCACGCAGTA
This sequence comes from Echiichthys vipera, assembly GCF_963691815.1. Classification (NCBI taxonomy): domain Eukaryota; kingdom Metazoa; phylum Chordata; class Actinopteri; order Perciformes; family Trachinidae; genus Echiichthys; species Echiichthys vipera. The sequence goes on along the minus strand of NC_139825.1, from coordinate 25,307,994 downwards.
GAACACGGGAATAGAGCAGCAGCGAGAGAGTTTGACATGAACGACTCAATGGTGAGGAAGTGGAGGAAGCAACAAGATGACCTCCCCTGACTGTTTTGTTGACATTCCCTTTAGCGCAGCTCCATCTAATGGATGCTTAACGTAACCCCAGCCTCGACTGTAGCGTCTATTCTATGCGCCTTATAACGCGGCGCGCCTTATATATGAAAAAAGTTTAAAAATAAGCCATTCATTGAAGGTGCGCCTTATAATGTGGTGCGCATTATAGTGCGGAAAATACGGTATATCCTCCTGGGTTGAGGCCATTTTTTTCAGAACTGCTTTAAGACTAATGAACAATCGTAATAAGCATTGCTTTAAAATGGCATCCCCATATATCTTACACTTACGGTGCATGTAAAAATTTAACACACAGTTATAACACACACATGTTCATACTTTACACACATTGATTTTCCACCCATGTATTTACCAGTGTAGTCATGTCTTTTGTTGCCTGTTATCTCAGCCTCCTTGTGCGAGGCTTTGTGTTTGCACTTTGGTATTGGCAGGAATTTGTTTCCAGGGTTAAGTCACACAGATTTACACAACACAGCATTTCAATTAATTGTAGGAAACATTGCCCTTATACAGTATGCCGTCATAAAAAGAATGGGGACACATTTTGTAATCAAAAAGTGAAATTTACCCTTTAACTAATGAAGAAAAGACTTTCTCAAGAAATTAATTTACACCCTGACTCTAACTCAAGATCAAGATTGCCAAAGTTAAGGATTATATTTTGAGTTTATCCCAGTTTGTATGCATGTATCATTCACTCATACCGTATATTATCATTGACAATCTTATTTTAACACATTATCAAAACATATTTAGACTACTATCAAAGAATGATTATTTTAACATATGAATATGTTATTATTTGATGTTATTGTGCCACTGACATTTCCCCAGGATTATTAATTATTATTAATAATTAAAGAGGAACGTTCACATTATGTTTTAATGTGTGTGTATTCACTGTTAAATTCCTACACTAATCAAAATCCAGTTTTCACCAAGAGCTCGCAAAAAGAGACCAACCAACTCTCATCCACCTACTCAAAGCTGTCGAAGCTGAAGAATCCAGAGAGACTCTTTTTGGCTTAAAGCTAAAGATTTAGGGTTCACAAGGAAAGTAACCCTTTGACGCTGAAAATTTGTGCCACGGTGAAGCGTCCCCTATTGAGAGGCTATCGCATGCCGCCCTGTTGGACAGCCCGTCCACTTGTTGGCCTCTGACGAATCCTCTGACGACCTCGGGAGAGACCCGGTGTTCTGCACGTCTGGACGACTGATCTGGAGCTGTGAAACACACCTCCTTTCTCTGGATGAGTTTTGTGAGATGACGTTGTTGGTACTTTAATGAGCAGATCTGGTGACCACTGGCTATTTGATATTAAACTTTACTTTCCATAAAGGTATGATTAGAAATCGCGTTTCCATATCATGGCTTTTACCATGCCAATTCATTTCCTGTGTTATTTTCATCATGTATATTATGTATATAAATATATTCCCATTTTTGTAGTAAAACCCCCCAAACCCCAGTTGTTGTCTGTGAGCTTTCATTCTATTGTGCAAAGTTTTGAGCTCACTGTTTTACGAGAACAAACGTTTTCAGATTGAGATTGATACCATTAATTGATCAATTTAATTGATAAGAGAAACTGATAGAAAAGTATTCTTTGAATTATTGCAGGGGCTATAATACGTATAGTTCTCACTTCTTTGCCTACATGATAATGGCATCTGAAAGTTGTTGCAGGCTCAATTCTTTAAGACATTTATTCATAGTAATAACTGAAGAAGTAACTCACATAAGTTGTGAACAGTATGATAATGATGGTTTGCAGTCATCAGGACAAAACAAGTTTTTGGATGGGGTGTTGAACCACTGATTTTCCTTCTGTGTCCATTAGAATATGCTGCACACGTCCTGATTACAAAACTCCAAGATATCTGTTGTAAGTAAAATACATGTAAACGTTATCAACACGTGTGAGCGGTAGTTTGATTATATGTTTGACAATCAGAGTGTATTTGATTGCAGTCGTACCAGAGTGTGTGCAGTTGAAAACCGTCTCCACGTGATTGTAAAACTCCTCTCCGAGGATGGAGCGGTAGTCCATGTGGCTTGTGTGGACCAAACACTGAGTTGCATCTTTGAACAGCAGATCACTTTCTCCATATGGCTGAGACTCAAAGAGCTTGAACTCTGCTTTTGGGTTGGCTGTCAAAGTTTCCTATAAGGTAAAAAAAAAAAAAAAAGATTAAATATGAATCTAAACAACCCCCTTTTACTCTCTGCAATATCAAAGATCATAATGTAACTGTTGTGATCTCTGTGTGGTCATTACCAGAGCTGCTATTGGAGCTCAGGATTATGGTACCAACTGAAATGTGTCCATAGTCAGTGGTGGAGAGTAAATAAGTACATTTACTCAAGTGCAGTAGTAGAAGTGTAACTCAGGCGAAATTGGACCCCATGGTCTTTTTCGGCATGAATATACATCAAACAAGCCATTGAGACAGTTTTTTTCGTTGATCAACTATTTACAGAGAAGTCCCGGACAGTCGCTAAGAGCCAGACATGGTAACACTGAGTAGCTTGGGGCGGAGCGCTCAACCGTCCAAAACCTTTTTTTTTTTTTAAATATCTGGGATTAATCTCTATTAAAAGGCGATCAACGAAAAATAATTTGATGTATATTTATGGTGAAAAAGACCTTGGGGTCCAATTTTTGCCGGAGTAACACTTTAAAGTACAACTTTGAGGTACCATTTTATGCTGCTTTATAATTCTACTTCTCTAAATACACCTGTAAATAACTAGTAATACTTAACGAACATTATATAATCTTGTTAAAAGAGTTAACCTTGGGGAGCTCCAACACTTAAATACTGCTTAAATATTAGCACACCAAGAACAATAATCTGAAAACATGATATAAAATATGGTAATAAAACAGTGCATAATAAGTACTTTTACTTTTGATACTTTAAGTACATCACTTCTGTACTATTATTTTAAACCCTTAATGCAGGACATTTACTTGTGACAAAGTGTCGACAGTGTTGTATTAATACTTGTTACTACTTGTTAAGTGAAAGATGTGAATACTACACTGTCCAAAGTACAGTAAAACCAAAAGCTGGCATCAAATGTCTCGTCAGTCAGATTTGCACTCTTGTGTACTTCCTCTCTGATCAGATAATTCCTGATTTAAATCAACACTGTTTTACTTGTTTAAACATCTGAGAAATGTGTTTTTTTGTTTAGAAAAATGTGTCTATTTGTATATTTTCAAAGCATCAAACTTTGACCTAAAATAACCCTGTACTAAATGTAATGACAAGGCATCATCAAGATATCCCATCTCTCCCAAGTTGCAGCTTTAAGGGTTTAATCTGAGTGTTGGAAACACTGTTGAAACACTGTTCTTGACGATTTGAGGCAAGGGAGTCCCGTGTCCACACAGTGTGTAATAGGAAACCCCGATTTAAAAACACTTTTTTTTTTTACATAAGCTGACCTGTGACTTCATGAGGAAGTCGTACACTCTGGCCGTGAGCACCGGTCGTGTCATGATGATGTTTGGTGGGATGGCTCCAAGGTTACAGCTCTCCCACTCTGACAAAGGGGCCCGACGACCATCACCACACAGCAGCTCGTAGTCCGATGAAGACCACCCCTCTGCCCAACCGGTGGAACTCAAACCTTAAGAATAACTTCATATATGTAACATAATAAACATACAGTATATGTTAGCATTAGTGTGTGTGTGATTGTGTGTGTATCTCACTGAGGATGTTGTCAAGTAGGCTGTGCTGCTCAAGGAAGGCCACGTCGCCATAGCTTTTCCCACTGGGATCTCCAACCAGACACCTATAAATAATGACTTCATTATCGTCCAGTCACCAGGACAATTAAAACCAAAACTATCTTAAGGCTTGAAAATATGGTGAGAAATATGCTTTTTCAAAGCGTCACACCAGCAATCACGGATTAACAGAAAGCTCTGGTTCAGGTGAGCTACTGCACCTACCTTAATGCCCCCATGTTGCCATAGTAACGCTCATTGTGGTTGTCTGTGCAGCGTTTGGTGGCAGCCTCCCCTGTGCCTCCCAGACACACTTTACACAGATTCCCCTGAGAGCCAGGAAGGCAGCCTTTCCAAAACACGTAGTTGTACACTGAGAAAACACAAAGTGGGAAACTGCAGCTACACTGTCTGTGAGACTCAGTGCAATAATGCTGCATTCATGTGGTGCTGGAATAAAAAAGAAAAAAAAAAAGTTCCCCACTGGGAAAATTAATGTGACCGCCCGGCAAGTTGGAACAACTCGCCGAAAGTTTTTGTCAGGACTTGTCGAGTTGGCGTCATACTGTATAAGCAGGAACATGCCGGCTGAAAGTAAATGTGGGGTTGTTGGTAATAAACTTTTCATTAATTCATGAAATGCATATACTTGGTTTGCTCATGTGTCATTTGTAATATGGTATTAGGTTGTAACTGTTAGTTGCTGTACACGTAGAGTGACCTGGGTTAGTACGAAAAGTTATTTATTAGCATTAACCCTGATAACAAGTCAAGTAAAGCAATGTTATAGTAGTTTTGGGAAATGTACTGGTGCAGAGACAAACTCTGGGACAAAATCACAGATATAAAGTTTGGCACTAGAAATAAATACTGCAAACAGCTATCAACGTGTTGTTCAAACTCTCTGAGCAATAAAATACAACGCATCTTCTTTGTAGCGTCCTTGTTGTTTTCCACATTACGACTTAAAGCTCTTGAACACAGAAGTTCCAACTCGCAAAATGCGACGAGCACGTAAATGCAGCATAATACATTTAAAAGTGTTAAGGTCAAAAGGTCACAGCACGATGAAGACGGTGAATGCAGCTCCACATGAACGATTGGAAACAGTACCTTGGTTTGGATCACAGGGGGAGCTGCTGTTGTGCTCAAGGCTTAACGTGTGTCTGTAAGGAAGCAGCCAGCCCGCCGGGCTGTACATGTGGCCGTGACAGGAGCGCCGGCCTCCGAGGTTCCCGATGAATACGTTTCTGCTGGAGCGCTTTGCAACTGCCACACCCACCACTGAGGGCAACACTGAGGACGGAGACAGCGGCGGGTTTTCACATCACATCAGCTTACACAAGATTATTGCTCGTTGTTGGTTTACTGTGCTTCATACCGTCCGTTTCTAAGTGAGTTGATCCTTCAGCAGGCACACATTTTTCTCCTGAGACAACACAGAGGAAACAATCAATCAATGTTTTTTAATCAATGAAGTCTAGGACTGCAGCCTATGGAATACCATTTTGTTCAATACTATAAGTTTGTTAAATAATAAGTAAATACATAAATAAAGGAATGTCTATGAAATAAATAAATATGGCTGTGAAATAAAACCTGAATTGATTAAATTAATGCGGCAATACATTTATAAAAAATACAAATATATAAATAAATCAATATAGTAAAAAAAAGAAATATAAATCAATAAATTATCAAACTTGTTGGCATTTCAGGACTAATAAAGAAGACCATGAGTCAATACTATAAAGTAGAAAAGGATCCAACTTAATTTTGGAGTATTTTGATAATTTTTGATAATTTTTGAGAATGTAAAAAATCTTACCATAATATTCAGTCACTACAGGAACAAGACCACATTTTCCTGCAATGAAAGAGTGAGTTGCATCCAGCGAGACGGCGTCCACCTCGTCCCTCTGTAGGAAGAGTACGCAGGTGATTGCAGCTTGAAATTGAGTTGTTTTTTTCAAGTATGATACAACTTTAAAGGTCCCACATCAGCAGCAAAACATACAGAGCAGTAATAGAAACACATATTATGAAAGTTTAAAGGGGCCATATTATTTTCAAGTTAATCCTCGTATTTAAGGTTTCTACTAGAACATATTATTACATATATATTTTAGGGGCCGTCCACACGGACGCGGGTATTTTTGAAACCGTGTTTCTCTGCACGGTTTGGCCTTTCAACCGCAGTTGTTGGCTCCTGAAACCGAAGTTTTTTGTAACCAGAGTCCTGGGTGAACTTTTTCAAAAAGTTCGGTTTCAGCAGTGTCGTGTGGACAGGAAAACAGAGGAAACCGCAATTTCTTGTCGACATTGCGACGTTAAACAGTCAGTTGTATCCAGGGAGACTTGTGCAACACTCTAGACGTGACCAGATGACAGAGTTGCTGTTATGGAAGACCGAGCCAAAAATACTTGTGTTATTTAGCAACTTATCAGCACTTTGTGTGTGTCTTACTGTCAGTCCACAAGAAGGAATCTGCCAGGCCACGGTTTGCCACAGTTGTTTTTCCCGGTATGAATTTTTCCAGCCTTGTGATTGGCTAAAATGGCCTTCCTGTTAGGAGTGCTATCGCCACCTACTGCTTTGGTATGTGCATGACATAGTTTGAGGCGGATTTCGCGGTTTCATGTGGACAGAGATATTGTTTATCACACTGGTGGCATGGGCTAGGATTATTTTTAAACTGGTGGCAATAAAAGTTTGGGATCAAAAATACGTTATATGTTCATGTGGACTAGGCCTTAATGTTAAAAAAAACACGTTGTTTTTTCTCATGCTGTCTGTCTGAATATACCTGTATTCACTCTCTGTCTGAAAAGCCCTGTTTTAGCTCCTGTCTCATTAAGACCCCATCTGCTCTTATTGGTCAGCGTTTCCAGGTCTGCCCCATCTGCACTCTCTGTGTCTCTGCACCGTCATTGTAGCCGGGGAATGACTGTAGCGGCACTTTCTACCTATATTCATTATAGTTGTGACATCACAAATGTACAGTCCTGATGGCTCGTTTAAAGACATTACGCACTTCTCTGTGGATTGAGTGTTTTGATACTTTCACATTATTTATACGACACCTCAACCTGCTTTATAATTAAAAAAAAGGAAATGGAAATCTCACAAAACAATATGGGACCTTTAATATCCCTAAATCCTGTTATTCATACCACGTAAATGACTTACCTTAATTTTCTCAATACAGTCGCGCATTGAGACCGCTCTGACACACACCAGCGGGTCTGACTTGATACTGAGAGCCCACTGCTCACATTTCGTCTGCTCTGCCTGGCTAATGCAGCACCATCGCACAACACTGTCCTCCAGTGAACTTCCTGCAGACATACAGGCTCAATGAGGTCATAAAGTCCGAGTCTGTTTTGAATATAAAAAATTAACAATTTGAGTAAGCACCTTCATGTCCGAGACCTTTGAGGAGCGCCACATAATCCAGCCCCAGCACCTGACTGACATCCATGTCATCTGCCAGAACAGCTACTTTATCCGTCACGTCTTTGAAGAGAAGGTCGTTTTCTCCAAAAGAAGATGAGTTGAAAAGTTGGAAGCGCTGCCTCTCTCTTCCTCGTTGGCCAAACAGCATCTAAACAACAATAAATCATTCTGTAAGAATCTTTTATTTGCGTATTAAATACATGTAGAGTGGAGACTAAGTGCGTAATATGTGTGGGGAAAACAATTGATGAAAAAAAAAAGTACCTGCACTGTCACTAGAAATTTGCGAGCAATCTTGCGAAAGTTAAATCTGGTGACCATGCCGCCTCCTGGGCCACGTCCCAGATGACAGTTTCTGTAGTTGCTGAGAGGAGCCTGTGTGCCATCTGTGCACAGTAACTTGAAGTCATCTCTATCACTGTCTGAGAGAACAAACAAACAACAATATGAAAAGAAAGAAGAGGTTACAATCCTTAACTAGAATTACGGCCTTGTTGTTGTTTGCCTCCACCAAACAATCAAGTTGCAGTTTTGCAGACCCTTTGGCCACTGGGGCACCTCAGAGAAAAGTTTAATTGTAACACAATAAATAAATGATAAGATAATAAAAGTCTGTTAGAGGGTAGCTTACCTTGAATACTTTGAAGAGCTAAATGGTCCACAAATGCAACATCTCCTGCACCACTCCTGAGACATCTGTCACAGAGGAGAAGAAGCAATATGCGACATTCATTTCTATGCTGTTTTGACTGTTTACACGTTTGAAATATAGCAAGTTAAGTTTTGAGCTTGTCGTTTATTTGTTGAGCCTGACCTGAGGGCTCCTTGGCTGTTGTAGAAAGGCTCGCTGTGGGACGTTTCGCAGTGGTAATTCTTCTGGCGAATGAAGGACTTCTGGCCTTGGCACAAAGCGCACAGAGTTGGTGCCATGGCAGCAGCTCCAGGAACACAGCTGGTACTGAAAAAGGTACTTACGTCTGCTCAAGAGGAGAAAAACAAGGCCGGGGGACCATTAAAAACAGATGCCAAGATAGAAAAGAGAATGACAAAACTTTCGCACTAAACTGTTTTCACTGGCAGCGGATTATATTCTTGTTACCCTGACTGAGTGGCTTCTCCTTTGACCAGCTTAGGTAGTTGCGGGACAGCAGGAAGCCGAGTGGAAGGCTCCATCCGGCCGTCCATCGAACCCCACTGTGACAGCTCCGGAGGCCCTGCAGGGATCGTATGTCCAAACTGCTGTTTGTCACCACAGCCACAGACAGAACGCAGCCTCCTGAAGCGTAGACACAGAAACACAGACATGTTTACTGACTCAGACACTGTGCTGAAGAGTCTCAGAAACCTGGAGTAAACCTACCGTCACTATATATCTCTTTGGCGATGGCAACAAGGCCAAACTGCTTCACGGCAGAATAAACTTCTCCTGCATCCAACGTCACTATATCAGCACGGTTTGCCTGAAACAAAGAATTTATACAGTGAGTCTTAAAAGTACAAGTGTTGGCTCAAAGAAGACCGCACTATAGTTAATAAAGAAAGAGTTTTTGTCACTGATAAACTTCGTCAAGGCACCTTTTCTGTTAAGTTGGATGTCCTTTAAAGGAAAACGGCAAATGTTAATGGCTTTGGCTCTTCCTGGTTTTGGTGTTTTTGTACTTTCGTCCATTCCACATACCAACCTAAACTGATTCATCTGCTGGGTGTTGATGTAGATGGTGGCCATTACATTACATTACACCATTACATGGTCCTGTCCATCAAGTTTTTTCTCCACTTTAAAACGTTTTGGTCAGTACCATGGTCACTATTTTTTAAAACATTATATAAAGGATACTGAAAAAAAAAAGTTGCTAAAAATAAATAGGACTATAGTCTGATTTATCACCATCTCAAATGTCAGCCTTAAAAATCCAACATCTCTCGAGCTCTGAACAAGAACTTAACTTTTGTTGCAGAAGGCTTTACAACCCCCCTGGATCGACTGGAAAAGTCATGTGACGCAAATTTCTGTGTTCAATCATCTCAACAGCACTGAAAATAGTAAAAATCCACTATTATGTGATTAAAACATTTCAACATCAATCTGTTTTCTATATATCTTTTTTATTTTTTAACTCAGGTTTTTATCTTTAATTAATCTTTGAGAAATTGCCCCCCCCCCCAAAAAAAAAGTTAATGTATGAGTTTAAGCTTTAATAAACATAAACACAACAATCTGCTTAGACTTATTATCCTTTACACACACCTTTTGTGTGATTGCAGCCAGAGCTAAAATTACAATATGGCATAAAGGTGAAGGATGGCTCACCCTGATCCTATCGATGCAGTCAGTCGTGCTGGACGCTCGTATGCATGAGAGTCTGGCGAAAGCTGCCACAGCAGCTGGCGGCAGCACTGCCACCAGAGCTTTAGCCAGTTCTGCACACTTCCTCTGCTCAGGATCTGACACTGTGCACCACCGCATCTTCTTAGCTAACATGCAAGGAATAGTTCAGAAGATGAATATGCATTTAGTACAAAATTTGTCAACTCCACGCATATTTTAGTAAGATGCAGGTATTTTATGTATTTCTTTGCATATTCATTACAAAACCAACATTGATGAAGAAAATGAAATTATTAACAACATTTATAATGTTTTAAATCAGTTTAATAATGTCCACAAAAAGCTCAGAAAAAAGCAATATTTCAGGCAGCAACTAGTGGCAACATGTACAAAATGAAAAGAATAAAAAGACTTCATTCAACAACAGTGAGATTGAATACAAACATAAAATAACAAAACACTGACAGAAAATGAACTAGTTCGGTAACATAACTCACCCCTGACGCAGCAGATAAAGATGAAAAAGAGTGAAATGGCATTAAGTCCTCGCATGCTGTCCTGCTGTAGATCAAAGACTAAAAATATGTCTTGTGTAATCTGCAGAGCTCAAAGACAGCTGTCCTTCCCGTTAGTCTGAATTCCCTGAAACTCCTGCATAGATTTCCTAAAGCATAAGAGACACTACTACTAACGGATAAATAGAAAGTCTATTGCGCAAGGGCTGCCCCTCTGAAAACAGTAAAGTGACTTCTTGCACACATATGGAAAATATTTAGCACCATCTGTCATAAGGACAACCCCTATCCAACGTTTTCGCACAGTTTAAGTAGATGAATCAGTGAAAGCTGCTGTGAGCAACTTGGCTTTAATGTTTTTGGATTTGACAGTTTATTATTCTTATTCTACAGTTATATGTGTACATGAAAGGTCCGGTATTATGCTCATTTTCAGGTTCATATTTGTATTGAAGGTTTCTTACTAGAATAGTTTTACATGTTTTAATGTACAAAACACATTATTTTTCTCAAAGTGTCTGTCTGAATATACCTGAATTAACTCTTTGTCGTACTCCATTTTATGGCCTGTCCTTTTAAAACCCCTCTCCTGAAAAAGCCCAGTCTGCTCTGATGGGTTAGTGCTTCCAGGTCTTTTGCATCTGCGTTCTCAGCGTCTCTGCACCGTCATTGCAGCTGGCGAATGACTGTAACAGCCCCGCAGCAGCACTTTCTACCTTTATATAGTATAGTTGTGACATCACAACCCTACAGAAGTCCTGACGGCTCGTTTAAAGACACAGTTTTATGAATACAGGCTGTGTGCATTTCTGTCGATTGAACGTTTTGATTCTTTCACAGCACGTAAATCCGCTTTATAATAAAAAAAGACATGAAAATCTAACTTTTTTTGGAACTTTTAAGTATAATTTATTCCTATAATGCTCTAGAGGGATAAATGTTAATTCTCAATGTATGTATCAGCTGGTGAACAGTTTCCGCATTCAATTCTTGTGTCATTACTCCTGTTATTTCATGAAATGACATCCAAGCAAATGAAGTACAGTACAAACACTCATCAGGTGTAATCACTTTTGTGTGAGAGGCACTATATCATGTCATGTTGTGAACACGGAGTGGTCTATTTTCATCGCTTCTGTTTTCCAATGGGGAAAGAAACTCCTGAATCCTGCATGGCAGTCTGTAAATGCTGGATCCTCTCCACATAGAGCAGCATTGTTGGTTTTCGTTTTGCCAGTTCATTGGACAGTCTGTCGATGCGCTCCTCCAACTGTCAACATAAAAAGCATGTGTCACAAGTCAGTGATTTCATACTGCTTCCCCTCATGGGACCTCTGATTGCTGACTTCTTCATAGCTGATAATTTATTGTTGAACTCTCAGAAGAATGCATGCTAAATTGAAGCCATCAGAATAAGTAAATTTGGGAAGTCACTTTTGAATAACTTGCCCCATGATCATCACTGCACAAGCCCCGACTCTTTACATAATAAAAGAAGCTTGTACATTTAAGGGTATTTCCGCTGATCAAACAATAGAACTGCATTCTTTGAGACTGTTTTCTTTTCTTTATCTTTTCTGGCTTGTGGATAAAACGTTTACAGCCTTGGGGATTAACAGAATACACTGAACAGCATTACGTCATTGGGATACAGAAAAAGTTACTGTAACTGTATTCCGTTAAAGTAACAGAAAGAAAGGATGTAATCAGATAAGAATGCAATTTCAATCTAAACTCAGCAACAACATCAGGAGATTTGGGGCGCAACAACTAAATCACAGGTGTATCTTTAATAAGGGTCTATCAATCATAATTACTGCCATGCAAGAGCAGTAAATTCTGCCCGTGTGCAGTCGTACTGTTTCATGTTTAATGTAGCACAAAATAATTTACTTCTTACCTCATTCAACTCTTGACATACAGCATTTTGTTCCATTTGCTCGTCCTTTCCACTGGTCTGCAGCCAACTTTGCAGTACCTCTTTTAGTTTTTGCCATGCCCTAAGATGACACACATAAGCAAACATTACAACTACTACTACCCTGTAGACAATGGGCCTTGATCACCAATGCATAAGATGTTCTTACTTTGTGCATAAATAGTGTGCATCCAAAATAACCGTTGGATTCATGACCGGCCAATTTTGGTCTTTCCACCGTGCGTATGTTTGTGTATCAGAATCATTCTATTTACAGACTTTTCTCTATAGAAGGAAATACATTTACCCAGGAGGTGGATGAAGTTGTTACAAGAGAACTAAAAAAAAAAAAAGCAAAGCAAAAAAGGCAAAAAAAGCAAAAGAATTTCATGACTGAAGAATTTGAAACACTAGTATCGAAGGAGGATTACGTGAATTGTCAGCTGTTTGTTTTTTCTACACAGAACAATCTGAGAAGGCATCACTGTAAACTGTTGGGAAAAGGCAGGCATTCTCAATACCTGGCAGGGTATTGGATGAACTACCTGTCTATTAAACTCCCGCTGAAGTCAATAAGGAGAAGAGAGAAACATCTAATCCATCGTGAAAAGCCTTCAGTGTTATTCTCTCATTGAATAAATACTCTCCAGAGGTAAAACTAGAAAAGCTAACTACTTTAGGTGCCGCCATCGTTGCCATGAAGGAGCAGTAGCCTCTCTTGTCGGCGTCACTCCCCACTCCCCCCTCAACTGCCAGAAGCTCCACACAGGACACTGATTGGTCGGATGACATTTAGCCAAAACACTTACGCATAACTTGGAGCCTGATGATCTTGGAAATTTGGCTGCTGTGCAAGGTAACGAGGAGGAAGCCGGAAAATGAAAATGGAAACCCAAACTGTTTTATTCCATTAAAAACTAGGGCCAGTGTGTGTGTGTGTGTATGTTTCCTTTTTACTAAGACAGCCGGGCTTTGTCCAAGTCAGGTAAGAAAATATTGATGAATCCCGAATTTGTGCATTCAATATTCATACTCACAGTTTAAGCACTGCAAGTTTGTGAATGAGTGTTCAACAATGTGAGGCTAACAGAAAAACACGGATGTCGCAGATTTCGTACCGTAGCTGCTTCTTGTCCTGTTGGTACGTCACCATGTCCTGCTGAATGCTGAGCAGTTCTCCGGTCAGAGCTGAAGTTGGATCTGTCGCTGCGGCTTCTACAGTTTCTCCACTGGGTGCTCTCACACGCACGTCTTGAAGAGGCGCAACAAAAAAAGCATTTGTGATATTCCACATAATCCAAACTAGACAATGCTGTTATTTTAAAGTGAATTCAAAGGAATAACTCAAGAAAAGCACAGGTATCATACCTGAATAAGCCGATGAGTATTGTTGAAAGGACGGGGCAAACTGATGAAGAGGTACAAGTGGAGCTTCTCCCCAACCTGAGCTGTTAGTCCTCCCCAACTTGGGGGGGAAAAGCAAACGTTTACCCAAGTCAGGTTACTCACTTTAGCTTTGAACATATACCTGATATCTGTTGAAGTCAAACAGGTGATTATTACCGTATCTTCAGCTCCTGTGGTCATGAAAGCAGAGGGAGGTAAAAGAATGTCTTGGTTTTGGGTTTCCTGAAGAGAGTCCACAGTGGACACGGGCGGTTCATTGGAGATGATGATGCTCTGATGGGTGGAGGACACAGGGGATTTAGCAGGATGGAGGCAGAACGAAACTGTACGATGGCCTTCCTGTGAATTGCGACCGAGCTGCGAGAGTTTTAAAGCTGCTTCAGTGGTGGTGACAGTCTGCTTTTGGGTGCTAGAAAACAAAGAGGAAAAGCTGAAAGTTTTTTAACATAATGTTTCAATTTTAGTTCATTTCTAACTAGAAATACATGTTTAGTGTTAAAAAAAACGCAATGTATGTTAGGTAGAAAAAAACAATACTTTATATTTGGTGGAGACTCAAACAGTTCCTCGCAGCGTCGTGGCTGACGTCGTGGTGCACGGATGAGCGGTCTGTAGTCCCAAAAAAAACAAAAACTTCTGTAAGACTGAAACACCATAAGTGTTGAACACAGATTCAGTCTACAAGTTCAGACTCACAGCATATTAAGAACGCCATCTCCAGCTTCCTGCTCCTCTGAGTCAGACTGAACACTCTCTAATCCAGGTGAAGTTAAACAGAACGTCACGCTCTTTTTCGGCGGTCGCCCTATGACCTCTTGCTCTCTTCGTGATTTACACAGCGCCCGCTGCTTCCACCGCATTGCGCAACGCCGCACCACTCTCTGGAGATGTCGTGACCTCTGCAGAAGAGCAGAAAAAGAGCAGGATTCACGTCATCTTGGTGGTGTTAAATGTATGTTTCATGGGTGCGGACTCTATTTCTCTGTCATATACATGTTCTTCTGTCCTGAACCTAGTATTATCCTCTGGATGTGCGTGCCTTTGTGAACTTTTAACAAAAGTTTCACACCCACCTGCTCTTGGCCATGCTGTGTTAGGCTTGTTGTGAGATCACTCATGTGAGCAGCATACGTGAGGATGCGGGTCACGCCCTCTCTCAGCAGCTCGTCTCTGTAGACCTGTGCAGCTCTGGCCGCCTGCTCTTGCTTTCTGCGATGCTCTGTGACCCACAGCCTCCATCCATACAACACCTGCAGCAGATTCACGAAACAACATGAAGACCGTGTGAGCACCGATTCCACTATTCGGTGCTGTATTTTTGCAACGAGAGAAGAATGTGCGCACAGGTGTTACCTTGGCCTGAAGACTGAGGGACCAGTGCCAGAGTGCTCGCTCCGTCTGCTTAGCTTCTCTCTGTCTGTGCTGCAGCTGTTCACAGGAAGGAAACCAAAGTCACGGACAGTTTAACTACACTAAGTCAAACCACAAATATCGGTCTGAATGTCTGACCATGTTCCATACAGAGAGCTGAACAATTAGCACCACAGAAAACAACATCATACAAATAAAACAAGGCTAATTTTCTCTACCTCTGGCTGAGGTTAGGAACCTTAAAGGGGTACACAAGCAATTTTATAATTCCATAAAGTTGGGGGAAAATGTTTAGAAATTCTTAAAAAAAACATACAGCTGTTATACAGCGATCTTTATGTGTAAAATCAGCTGCGTTTAAGAGGATAAAGTGTTCAAGAAACAAAGAAACAAACCTTCATTTTCCACTTTTCAAAATGCGTCTGGTACACCTTCAATCTCAGCAAAAGGATTCCCTGTCGTTTCATTACCTATAATGAAACATATAATCAAAACTTTAACAACTCACAATGAGACGTTAACAGTGTTATATATGTGTTATAGTGTGTGTTAAGTGTTATAACAGTCATGGGAAAATGAAGTCACAACCTTATTTTTCTGATATTGGCTGTGATGCTTGTTCCAGGCCGTCAGTGCTTTAGAAAGGAGTTTGGAGACGTTGTGCTGCCTGGCTTTTCCCATGCATACTTCCTCTCTCCGAGCCTCTCTGGCCTTCTGCCTCCACTGTCTGAAAGACCGCAGCAGCCGCACTAAACAAAGAAAATATCAAGCTAGAAAAGTGTAGGACAATTCAGGTACATGTGCCTTATAAGTATTCTGAGGTGGAATACTATGAAAGCAGTGATAAAACAGACAAAAGCAGATGGCAATCTGGCTCACAGTTGTCTGAGATAGGGATATGCAAGAGTACTGTTTTTGTTATTTGAAAAGAAGTGTTGAAATGTTTTTTGTAAGTGGAACTGTGTGTTAAACTTAGTTTGTAACTAGATGAACAGGTGAAGAGTGCAGCCCTCTGCCAAGGCATGCCCCGTCTCACAATGTTGTTACAGTGTGAATTTGCGTCGTGAGCTCATTTTTCAGATTATTACGACACCACATGAATGCACCACAGTAATGCAAAGTTAAGGAAAGTGTATCAACCACGTGATTTAGATCCGTTCCAAGGTTAAAGGTTTCTTCCTTGGCCCATGCTTCACCTTTCCATAAAGTTTCATGAAAATCAGGCCAGTAGTTTTTCAAAACAACACAGCCAAAAGCATAACCTCCTTTGCAGAGTATTAAACTGTTTTCTAGGGTCTGTATCATTGGGGCATCATCTGTGAAAGCTGGCCAATCAGCTGTCAGCAGCAAATCACATTAAACTAACATGTCTTAACAAGCTGAAGGTGTAGAAAAAGTACATTCCATGAATATACAAAAGGGAAATTCAGAGAAGGAAAGTGACATTCACAAAAAAACTTTATCTGCCAACAGAAAAGAAACATTGAAATGGTATTGAAAATATACTGCATGTGGTCACTTTGAGGAGTTCTGTTGTTACCTTGATTTATTGACCTCTGGGCCTTGCTGACTGCTTCCCCCTGTTGGTGGCGCTTTGACACTGCACGTGCTGTTGCTCCCCTCCAAGCAAGAAACACCTTAACAGATTTAGTGCAAAGACAGCAATAAGCAAAGGCTCCCACAGAGGAACAACACGATTAGTTTAAGGGAATAATATGACTAGTTTTGCATTGCATTGATAGTTTTGACTGCTTTACAACCTTGAGTTGAAGTAAATGCTGATAGTGATTCTGTGCTCGTTGCTCTGTGAGCCTGAGCTCTGCCAGCAGCACTGCTTTCTCCCTCCAAACACACAGAACCGTCCTGGAGATATATTATTTAGGAGAACAAGCTGTTGTGAAGCATTCAGATGGGAGAAAATGGGAGAAGATGTCAGAAGAATTTGCGTTCAATACCTGAGAAAGTTCTGTTGTTTTTGCCTGTAAAGTTCCTCTGCGTGACCATAGATCTGACACATCTGCAGGTGGTGTTTCTGCGAACGCAACAGTGCATCAGCTTCATCTTTATGACTCCTGAAGAAGTCGTTCAATTACAAACGCAGATGTACCTTCCAGGCCACAAATGTGTGTGTGAGAAGTTTGACTTCATGGTAACGCTGCATCTGCTTCAGTCTGCTTTTCTTCAATCTCTGGCTCTGAACAAACTGACCAACACACACACACATACACACACAGTTCTGTAGCACTTTTCCTTGATTTTCTTAACAATATGAACATACAAATTAGATGTTAAACACATGAGAGCTGTGTTATATTATACATCTTTCAAATAAGACACATGTATGTACTGTAGGTCTGGTATTAGACTTGAAAACCATTTTTAGTTTGTTCAATAACTAAAACCGTTTCCAAGTTTCCTTTTACAAATTTCCAGACTTCAACAGGTCACAATCTGTCTTTCTTTAAGCTTTGAGACAAAATAACAGATGCCTTCAGAGATTATGTGAACAGATGCTGTGCAAACTAGATGAAAACAAAACCACAGAGTTACCTTTTTCCATTTTTCCACAGCCCACCTTGTGCAGCGCAGGTCACCCTGATGACAAGCCTGCTGCTCTCGACTTCTCCTGACATGCAAACGAATGTGTTAAAACATGTGTATGTTTGACAACAGATGAGTGAGTTTCCCCGCTTTACTCACCCACTTCTGCTGCACTTAGTTTGCTTCACCTGTCTCGTATCTCGGTGCTGTTGTCCTTCCACTGTGTTATCGTCTTGTGAAGCAGTCTGCGCAAGTAAAGGTGGTCTGAAGCCTTCTGTTTCTCCTCCTCATCGATCTTCTGCTCTGTCCGTTGCCTCCAGCGAGACCAGGCTCTCTGCAGGTGGCAGCGCTCCTCGTGTAGAATTGCCTGATAACAGCGAGTTTGGATTATGTATGTATCGGACATGTATCAAATACACACTCTTAATCAACAACGCGCAGGAGTTTGTGTTTCCATTTACAACTAACATACCATTCGCTTAGAAAGCATCTGCTCCTTGTGTTTCTCTGATTGCCCCCACCAGGTGTAGAACGCCCAAGTGTACTGGCGCTGCCTGATAAACACAGTGATCAAACAAATCATACAGATTTGAGACAAACTCTGTTGATTTGGAAATTAATCACGACACAAGTACAAATCAGGGAGTTGGTAACTTACTGATTATAGACTTCTGCCTGGTGTCTCTTCTGTTTCTGGAGTCTTCTCTGCAGAGTAAACTCAACCCAGGAGTCGAAACACAGAGGCAGCGTGCGCTCATTAAACCAAATGTCCGCACAATGCTCCAATTCCTGCAAAAAAAAAATTGCGTTTTTGAGTTTGCAATTAAACTATACTGTATGTTTTATGGGGGTCATTCATATATCACTCATGTGTTCAACTACTGTCCAATATTGTAAAAAAGTGAGATTACCATGTATTTTTTATTATAAAGCAGGTCGAGGTGCTATATAAATACTGTCAAAGTATTATTACTATTAAAGCGCTCCGTCTACAGAGAAATGCACACAGCCCTTATTCAGAAACTGACTTTAAATGAGCCGTCAGTACTTCTCTACGGTTGTGATGTCACATCTTTACTATAAATAGTACAGTCATTCCCCTGCTGCAATGACGGTGCAGAGAGCGCAGAGGCCGAGCAGACTTGGCTTTATTCAGTAACAGGGTCTTAAAGAGACAGGCGCTAAAATGGAGTGTTTCATGTATTTATACAGGTATAATCAGACAGACAGTATGAGAAAAGTAATGTGAATGAAAATAAGTATGGACCTAAAAATGAGCATCATATGGGACCTGTGTCCTTATCTCTGCTCTCTAAGTACTGCTCATGTAGTGGTTCTAAAAAGCACCTGCATGTGTCTCCGTTCAGCAAGTTTATCTCTCCAGTGGTGAAAACAGCTGCTCAACAGGGATGTCCTGTAAAGAAAAGTCCAAACTGATGTCCAAATCGTGCAAACAGGAAGATCTTTATATGAAATATGCAACATCTTTGTAGATCGGATGCTACAACATAAAACAATTCACATATTTGCCAAACACATTTAAATGAAAGCACCTGTGTTTAGTCAGTGACATTTCTGTTAGGAGTTGAAAACTCTTGTCTTCAGCCTCCTCCAGACGGCCCTGCCACAGCTTCCAATACTTAAATGTCATCTATGAAAAAACCCAAGCATTAAATCTTTAAGAATGTTACTTAGTGTATGGGACTGACACTGTAGTATTAGGGTAATAATTACAGTTTGATGAAAATGTTGGACAGCCATGTTTTTGTTGAGTCGCTGTGTTTTGTTCCTGGTGATGTTAAGAGAAAGTCCCTGCAGTCCAGCGTGCTGCAAGAAGAACGCACAGCGATCAGTGCATTAAATGACTGCATTCTCCCCTTAGATGCAGTTGCTTAATTCACATTTTATCTTACCAACAGATGATCCTGGCGATGTTGACTTGCAATCCTGTTCCTTTCAGCCTCTTCCCTGCACAGCATCACATCTACTGACAAGCTCAAGAACCAAACAACGTTACTGGAAATGTTAAGCCCTTACTACCCCTCAGTGGATTATGTATTAGGCCGATAATGGCAAGAACCACAATCGTGATTATTTTGGCCAAGATTGAGATCACAATTACTTATGACTTTGGAAATATTGTGCATTTATTGATTTTATTTCAAGTATTTTTAACAGTGGATTGTCTTCCATTTTAAATATAATTTTAAAAACATTACAAAAATGTTTTAAAATAATAAAATTAATAATATATATATATATATATATGGATACATTTAAATAAATTATAAATTATAACTTTGATGAAATATGTTGTGGTGCGCTACCATAACCTACTGAAAACTCCTACACGTATGTTCAACATATACAGTAACGGGTGTGCTGGATTTCTATCACATGAGCATGTTTCCTAATCGAATGCAGCATCATAATTGTTTTATCTCAGTTATCTTGTTTTCACAATCGTTGGAAGCCACAATAGTAATTGAAAACAAAATTTAACAAATCTCCCAGCCCTTGTTCTACACATGACAATGTAATTGGTTGAAAATGTAAGGTATGTTTATTTTATATTTTGATTAGGATACAAGCTCTCCAGTGCTCCAGTGCTCTACGCTGGGTGCGCCGTATGGCTAAACGCCCTGCAGCCTGCAAACGGTCCTCCTCGCTCCATTTACAATGCAATGCACTGTTCCATTTCCTCCACCACATCATCAACAGGTGGAAATCACAGGCACGCTGAGCCACAGCTAAAAAACAAACAAACAAATAAAATAACAGAAAAGGAAAGAGAAAACATAGTAATCATGTATGAGAGTATGAAACATATCGCATGAAGCCTGTGAACCTTGGTGAATTTTGACTGAAATTGCTTTGAGGATATCGCATGAAGGAGCTTGTGGTTTATTAAATGAAGAAAGACAGATAATCTACAATGACCTTGTGACATTTTCTTGGTTTGGAGAGAGCCCACGTAACTTTTCCAACATTGTAATGTTTTTCTTTTCAGTCTGAGGATGAAGTGAAGTGCAGCTTTGGATTCTTTCTCTTTCTGGCAACGAGCAGCCGCGTGCGTTTCCTTCCATTGAAGCCAAATCTTTGAAAAAATAAAAATTAGACGCATTGCCACACAAAACACAAAGGAACAGGATCAGCCTTCTCCATACATAATGTTGACAGTATATGATATACAATACAATATATATATATATATATATATATATATATATACAATATCCTGGATCGGTTGGATTATGCCTTTACCCTGCTTTGCAAAGTAAGCGCCCTCTGTTTCAGGGCTTGATCCTCTAAAGCACGAAGGTCCTGTTGCTGCTGCAGCCGAGTCTGCCACAAGCTCCACGCCGAGCTGCAGAGGCAAAAACACAAAAACGTTAAAAACACATAATCCAAAAAGCATTATGAGTTTAGGTCCAGTTTGTATACACTGATCTTACTGCAGGGTTGCCAGTCTGTTCTGCTCCAGCGCAGATTCAAGCACCCTGTTCTTCATACGCCTAATTTCTGTGAAATCCACCCATCGTCTCCACACCAGACGCATCTGGTGTCTGTCAGCTAGTTGAGGAAATAATAATGATGAAACAGCTGCTTGTAATATTAAACAAAACTTAGATATACTGTCAGTGTATGTAACAAAATCATACCAAATGACTGAGCAATTTGGACTTTGCTCTTCTTTTCCCTCTGCAATGACATAAATGTTCGCCAGCTGTGCAATGCAAAGTTATACAGATAATACCTGAAACACAAAATACATCATTAGCAGACAACCACGATCTGGGACCAGCTGACTTGAGGTAAAGGACTGTGTCTTGTGTACCTGTAGTGACACTCTGCCCGCATTGTGAGACTCCACTCCCTCCTGGATGTCCACCACTCGTCTCTCCATCCTTGAAAGGCCCGTCTCAAAACCACGCTGTCACAGTGGGCCCTGCGACATGTAATATTCCCTTGAATTAGAGCACATCAGGGTCTAATAGGATTTTTCAAAGTCGAGAGCAGGCTGCGATCCTAGCTTGAAATATAAAATGTTTAATTATTTCAACAACTCCAGTTTGCAAAATAAGTGTAACATGTTACTTGGCTTTATGAGGAAGAATTCGGCCAAAGGTGTTCTGCATCCATATCTTCAGGAACTTCCTTGCCAGGTGCCTGCAGTGGTCGAAAAACTTAGTCTAAGTTAGAGGTCTTCAACAGGGGGACCCCTCAGAGTAACTCCAGGGGGTCCGCTAAATTGTTTGATAATCTCTCTGACATTTTTTATTTTATTTAAAAAAAATATATATATTATAGAAAAGTATTAAAGTATTATTCGAAAAGAAAAACTACACTAGATAGACTTACTGTCTACCATAAAGTTACATACAATTGAGCTGAATGATTCAATTTGTATGTTTAACATGTATAATATGAATATGTTAATTGTAATATCTTAGTAGTGTATGCACCATGAAAAGTTGTGTGTAGACTCAGGTCCAATTTACTATGCAACTCAATTAAATACAATATTTGTAGTATGGGGTCCCTGCTGCTTCTCTCTTTCAGCTTTCGTTGGCCTAAAAACTCGTTATTATAAAAACAGACTGCTACTGCTGGTAGTACTGCACCTTATTCTTAGCTCCTTGAGTCTTCCACCTTTGTTCCAGTTGTACCCAACTCTGTAAGGGATCTTTCTGGTATGAACTTTGCGGGCTTGTTGTCTTTCAGCAGCTGAACTGACAGTACCTGGTCGAGGTATTACTGGATTTCGCTTTCTGGCGTTACTGTTCATCATATTAGGTCAAACCACAACATCACATCTGAAATCAACACCACAAACACCGAAACTTGAAAGCAGGTTTAGGAATAAATAACTAATTAGCATCCGTCGTCAATGTGGAGAAAATTGTTCGGGTAACGAAAGTGCCGCGCGTTTGTTTTTCCTGTCACGTGACCGCGGGTTGTCAACGGCAACAGGCAATACACACAGTGACGTTGAATGTGTCTCTTTGGAGTTTATTTTTTCTTTCCTTTTATAATTTAATGATTATACTTTAAAATCATATTTGACCACTATGTAAAACTTAAAACTCAAAAATAATGAATTGGCAAAACATATTCATAATTCCGTTTTTTTTTTTAAATGTTTTACTGTCTTTTTTTTATGTTTTACTGTCTTTATACATTTTAGTTTGTTATTATTCATTTTTGTTGTATTGTGTTTAACTCTGGAACATGTAAGAAAAGTCATGTTAATACTGAATCTTTTCAATTAAAAAAAAATATATATCGCTGTGCAGTGTGGAGCACAGAGCACATGAACCATCCGACGGTAGCGGAAGGTCCCGCCTTTCTCGCATCTGATTGGCTAGAAGGGCTCTCCTCCGATTGGTTATTTGGTTTGGCCGTGAAACGTCATGTCACTTTCTAATCTGTTTTAACCGTCTTTACTCTAGACCAGAAGTGGGCAATTCCGGTCCTGGAGAGCCACGGTTCTGCACGTTTTAGGTTTCTCTCTGCTCCACCACACCTGATTCTAATGATTTGCTCGTTATCAAGCAGCTGAAGCTTGTCACAGTTTGATTATTGTTAGGCCCAGGTGTGTTAGAGCAGGGAGAAACCTAAACCATGCAGGACAGTGGCTCTCCAGGACCGGAATTGCCTACCCCTGCTCTAGACAGAAGTCAACATATCAGTAAACGGCGTGTTTGATCGGAGAGCCCTTTTAGCCAATCAGAGGAGAAAAGGGTAAGACATTCCCCTACCATCCTCGGAAAAAATATCGCCAGCGGCTCGGCGCAATGTCATTCCTGGACAGCCCGTGAGGGCGGGGTCTCACATATTCACAAAGAGCCACTGGAGACGGCTAAGCGTGAGTGACAAATCGGGCAAACCCCAAGACAATGAATAGCTGCCCCAAATAATGCCTCTTTAATATTCTACATTTAGTACAAGTGATATGCCCTACAATGCAACTTGTTATTTTGCCACGGTGTGTATGGTTACACACGAATACCTTACTAGTGATATGTAAGTTATATAATATGGTTTAAATATTAAAACGCGAGACGGCCGACGCACACTTAGGCTGTATGCAATTCTACAAAGGCGCCACGGGCACACTGTAATCTTCCCTAGGACCTTCTTAAAGCGGTGATCAGAGGAAATTTACTGCTGCGACTTAGAAAAACAGCGAGAGCAGGATACACCTTGAGATTACATAGTCTCTGTTTGAATTGATGTGTTATTTTGTTTAGTTACCCCAGTACCGTGTTTGTTTGTCAAAATTACCCGGCTTCAAGTTTGGTGCTCACTGGATGGGCTTTATCCCCAGCTAGTTAGCTAGTTAGCTCTAGCTGGCGAACTAACTACCGTGGACGGCTGCCGCTCGGCCGTTAGCAACCAGAATCCCTCGCAGCATTTAAACTGGGTAAATTGTGTTTGTTTGTTTTTAAAATCTAATAGCTAGCCAGTGGTTTATAACGGATTTAAACCACGACTTAGAGGTTTCACTGTTCGCTCAACGTTAGCTCACCGGCGTCTGGAGGAGTTTTTGCCGTGTTTTTATCCTGAAACAACAACAAAGAGAAGATTAATTTAGCTTTTGATCAAGTAACACCGTTCTGGGACGTTACTGACGGGAGAAAAACAGTTTCGTTCACAGCTCAGTTACTAATTTCTTCGTTAATTATCAATTAACGCCAAAGCTGTGCGAGTTAACGTATTGTTAATTGACGTGTCAGCGTCTCTGGCTGTTAGCGTTTGCTAACCCTTTCTCCGTGTAAAGGTAGCTCAACGTTAGGTGAAGTTTATTCTGCACTACAAAGCCTGACTGCCGTAACTACAAAATTACTAATAATGCACAATTTTGGGCCTGAACGCATAGAGCTTGGGAATTATTTGGATTTTAAAAAAAATCAAATGGCAAACTATAATCCATCATTAATGTGCTAAATACTCATTTGTTGGGACAGTTAACACACTTTAAGTAGTATTGTTGGTGTGATCAATGGTGGCGGAACTACAAATATTTGCCTTGTATTATAAAATATGATTCTTGTTTTTTATCATCATTCTTGTTTCGGGCATTATTAAATATATATATATATATATTAATAATAATAATGCCCGAAACAAACAAATAAATCATTGTTTGGCTGTTTGTTTATTCTAGGCCAGGTCACTTTTCTTATGGTTTTGTATCTCCATAAAAATCAGCATGTTTTTGTGGGAGGTGCACAGCAGCAGTAGATTGGAGCTCTGTTTCAGCTTAAAAGAAAGTTTTCATTGATTGACACCAATGACACCACTTAGAGAAAAAATATCAATGGGGCTGTTTGATTTAACTTGGAAACATTGTATTTGTTTCCAACAGGGAGAGAGCCATTGTATAGATAATACCTGAAACACAAACTGGAGCTGTTTGTTCTGTTTCTGAAATAAGTCATGGAGAACGATGCTTGTGTGGAGCAGAAGGATGGGGATGGAGAGGCTGCTGTGAACCAAGTTACACAGCCTGCAGCCATCGCTCCATACAGATACACCAAGGTGATGAGAAATACCAACAATGATAATAGAGGCCATATAGAGTTCTCCCAAACACAAATTAACCATTATCACTTATTATGCAGGAAGAGCTTCTGGAAATAAAAGAACTACCAGTTTCCAATGAAAGGCCAGACTGTCTCTCTGAGAAATATGACAGGTAAGAATTTCCTTGGATGTATCCACACAATCCACATTGTATTCAGATGTTATGTGGGTCAACAAGGGAAGCAAGACTAATTTTGTGAAATGAGCAGGTCCTGAGTTTAATTGAACGATGCCCAACTGTTTTGCTCCTCTTAGATCAGGGCTGCCCTATCCTGTCCCTGGAAGGCCACTGTCCTGCATGTTTTAGGTTTCTCCCTGCTCTAACACACTTGAGTCTAACGAAACCTGTGACAAGCTTCAGCTGCTTGATAACGAGCACATCATTAGACTCAGGTGTCTTGGAGCACGGAGAAACCTAAAACATGCAGGACAGTGGCTCTCTAGCAGCAGGGTTGGGCAGTCCTGTCTTAGATGGTAACTTGATTTAGGTGTTAGGTCACACTGTGTTCCCTTTTTTAAATATATGAGCTGATGAAGAATAAAACAGCTTAAACATGAATTCTGAGTCTACAACATTGGTGGCTTTCATTTGCCTTTAAAAAAAAAAAAAAAACCAGCCGGAAGACTATATTGATGGATGTAATTTAAGAAATAATAGATTCTATTAAAAGATGTGATTTTTCTCCGGGGGTTGTTTGCAGTTGCTAGAGCTAAAGTTTACTGAAAAAAGCACATTTTCTCACACACCTCTGAAATTCAGACCGCCTCTCAGCATGGAGATGTGTATGTACTGATGCACCAGCTGTTCTCACCGAGGCTTCCCCACCAAATTTGGAGTGGTAGGAGAGGTGGTGGGACTGCAACAATCTCAAACTCTATAATAACGAAGAACATTTCTTTTACCAACTATACGTCATTTGAACACCATGCTTTAGCAGCCCTCAAATTATGTGTGACAATTTATAGACCACCCAAGCACCACCCCTCTTATCAGTGAGTTTCCCAAACTGCGAGTGGATTATTTTTTTTTTTGGACACCATCTTGGATAATGACTGAAATAAAACAACTGAAAAGAAATTGCAGGAGGGCAGAGAGAAAATTGAGGCAGACCAAGTTAACAGTTCACTACGAACTATTCTGGGACAAACTCAAAACCTACTATAAAGCAGTAAAACAGGCAAGAACTTCCAATTTTTCACAACTCATCTCAGATAAAAAGAACCATAGATTCCTCTTCTCCACAATTGCTTGTTTAACTAATAGTGATTTTAAGAAATCCTCCATGGTTCCAACAAACCATCTATGTGAGGACTTTGCAGACCACTTGAGAAGAAAAATCGTTGGTATTAGGGCCACTCTTTTAGAATAAAACAATGTTGCATTTAACAGACCTG
This sequence comes from Echiichthys vipera, assembly GCF_963691815.1. Taxonomy (NCBI): domain Eukaryota; kingdom Metazoa; phylum Chordata; class Actinopteri; order Perciformes; family Trachinidae; genus Echiichthys; species Echiichthys vipera. The sequence goes on along the minus strand of NC_139825.1, from coordinate 25,281,608 downwards.
AACCATCACTTTTATTTGAGGAGACAATGGAGCATTTTGTCCTGGTTGATGCAGTAACACTCAGTAGAATTTTCTCCCGAGTTAACCCAACAACCTGCCTTTTTAGACCCAATTCCCAAATCACTTTTAAAACAATTTTATGCATTCTTTGTGAATTGCTCTCTCTGCCTTTTAAAAACGGCAGTGGGGAAGCCCTTTCTGAAGAAGAGCAATTGGGATCCTGACAATTTTGCCAACTGCCGAACTGTATCCAACTTACCATTTTTAAGTAAAGTTTTAGAAAAGCTGTTTTTTTTATCCAATTAAATTATTTTTTCAAGAGCAAAGCGATTTTAGAACAGTGTCAATCTGGTTTCAGGATGAAACCAAGTACCGAGACAGCCCTTGAAGATTGTTAATGATCTCAGGTGTAACAGGGACTCTCAAACTGTCAGTCCTGGTGTTACTGGATCTAAGTGCTGCTTTTGATACAGTAGACCACCACATACTTTTTAAATGGACTCAGGACACCAGGTGGGCCTCTCTGGTACTGTTCTTAACTGGTTTTATTCATGCCTCACAGATTGCCACTTTCTTGTAAGCATAGATACACGTTCCCCAGGAACGTGTAGTGTGGGGTGCCCCAGGGGTCGATCTAAAAAAATAGTTACTTTGGATGAAGAAGAAGAAGAATTACTTTATTTATCCCACACGGGGAAATTGGATTTTTTTCATGAATGGGATTATGAAGTAGAGCTGGTAGGCTAATGAAAAGTTTGTGCACTGCTTTTTACACAATGTATTATTTGGGTGGCCTGAATATCTTCAAGACCCAAAATTAACATTTTAGAGTATCTGCCAGTTGTTGGTTAACTGAAAAAATGTGCTAACCGTTTTTCTTCCCTGGTCATTAAACTGCATAAAGGGCTGTACACATGTAGCGTTTTTGCCCCCTCAAATCCATTATTCCTTATGTAAACGCACAGTAGTGCTCGACAAACGTGCCTCTCATTTTCCAGATGGTAAAAGACGCAGTGTGTGTGTGTACCCCCCGATACAATGTCATTAAAGCGTTGCAGCTTATTGTAAGGTTGATCTACTCCAGTAGTGTGCAAAAACATACTGGCAGACTCTCTTTGCAGATGTCATAAAATACTCCTGTGCTACCCATCCAGTACCACTGGTAATCATCCAGTTAGTGAGCTAGTGAAAGTAAGTGTTACTGTAACGGTGGACTGTAAGGGTCGATTAAAGAATTGGAAATTATTCAATCATAAATTCTATGTCACCATTCCCCTTTTTTAAATAATCCTGTTTACTTGGTGTAATTGGCCTTTTTTATATGCAACTTTTAAAATGATCTTCCATTGATCTTCTACGCAGTTGATATCTTTTGGGGAATCATTTTAGTAAGTTATTTGTCTACTTGTTTAAGTCAACTGGTTGGATATGTCTTTTTATTGTGGACCAAATTATGTTTTGATACAGTGAAGGTATCTGGGACCCTGAGAAGTGGCACGCCTCACTGTATCCCACTTCAGAACGTAGCTCTCCGGTGGAAGGTTTTAAGAAGGACTATGTGGATGACAGAGTTCCTTTGAAACGAAGAATCCCAGGTAAATGACCCAAAGCCAGTAGACTAAGTTTTAAATCAAGTCATAACAATCTTACTTTCTGTAGGAGAATGTTTGTGTCAGAGGTGATCCATTGCAAAGTCATGAAGCAGTACAATTATCTAGGAAAAGTTTCTGTGAACAGCTCTAGATTATGCTTGGACAGATATTTCACATAAGTTTTATTGAAATCATACAAGTCCAATTCCATAGTATTGTCTTGAGGGATAGGATAACAATATAAATGAGGGTAGAAATTAAATATATTTCTTCAAAGTGGAAAGATCTTCTATAATCTAGGCTTACTTGTTGGTTAATTTTTGATGTGACCGTGGTGTTAAACCTGTAACGCCAAGCGCATTTACTACATTGTATTCAGATCCTCGTGAGCGGTTAAAGGAGGATGATCTTGATGTCGTACTGAGCCCGCAGCGACGCAGCTTTGGAGGTGGATGTCAAGGCAATGCTGCACTTGCACCCCATGCTCGTCGCCCAATCAGCCCCCTGGAAAACAAAGAGAATGAGAGTCTCCGTCTGGGAGGGGCACGCAGAATTGGCAGTGGCCGCATAATTGCTGCACGAGCGTTTGAGAGAGAAGCCCGTTCGGAGAAAGAGCGGGAACGTGAGAGAGACTATAAGGATAAAAGATTCAGGGTTGGTGTTCATTGCTTTCAGTCCATCAGTAATGCATTTCCCGTCGTGTCTGAACAGCGAGGCATTCAGTGCATTCAGGTTGTCATCATTTTAGATGCTAATGATTACCATTAAAGAGTTCCTCAAAATCAAAAATGCATATGCCCTTCAGCTTGTTTCATAAAACCGCCAGACTAAGAAGTTTATTTTACAGCATAAAACAACCTGAAAAGAGAACTATGCAGGTCGAAAGTTAAACATTTGAAAGAATTGGATTTGGCTCACTTATCTACTGTTGATTACATTATATAAAATCAAAGGTTTACTGTCTACTTTAATAGATAAGGCACACTGAATCAGCACCTTCCCTATTTTACTAAGAGTTAATTTCAAGAAGGGTCCCATCCATTTATTCTAATCAACATTATAGCAGTCTTCTCTGCCATTTTCCACAGTGATATCACGTTGGTACTGCCTCTTCTTTTGCAGAGGGATTTTGGTGACAAACGTGTGTTTAGTGAAAGGAGAAGGAATGACTCATATGCAGAGGAGGAGCCAGAATGGTTCTCCGGGGGTCCCACCAGCCAGTCTGAGACGATTGAGCTCATTGGATTTGATGACAAAATCCTGGAGGATGATAAACGCAGGTCCAAGCGGTCAAGGAAGCGGCCAGAATCCATAAGAGAAGGCATGTCAAAGCCACTTACTTCAGAGTTACAGCATCATAATGCAGTTTTTTTAAATGTAATTTATCATGTTTTGTTTTTAAAAAGATACTTAATGGCAAAAATTTTGTTGTGCAGCAGTGGAATGTAATGGTGGGCAGGCAGAGGAGCGAGATGCAGGTTTGCGGCCTTCTGCTGATCAGGAGGTTCCCCACCCTGATGTCCTGCCTGAGCAAACGACTGGAGACTTTGATTTCAATGAATTCTTCAATATGGATAAGACCATGCCAGGACTGGCCTCTGTAAGTACTGGGGGGGGGCACTGTGTGATATTTTTTTTGTTTTTAGGTGGTAATGATATGAACATCACAGATGGGTAGGGGTGTAACAATACACGTATTCGTACCGAACTGTCACTGTACAGCCACTTCTGGGCGGGTACAGAGGTGGTCCGTGAATGTGTCATACATAGCATTAATATGGCAAATCTACAGTCTTGTTTTGAGGTGCGGAACTTAAAACGCGAAGTCACAGTCGTCTGTCACGCATTTAAAAAGGCACCATGTAGGTGTTACAATCACCGTTGCTGTGAAAAATAACAAGCTGTGCAATCATCTCCCGACACTATTTCAACAAAGCAATTATTTAAGTATTTTATTTATTGGAGAATTACAGCAGAATTTCTTTTAATATTGGTTATACATATTATTTGTATGTTTCATACTGACAGCAAAAACTGTTTAACTGTTGTTTTTAATTGTTTACTAATTAACCTTATGTAAGTTCTGACAAACATGCAGTTTTTTCATTTTCCCACTTAACTACGAACCGTACTGCCTTGTACCGTGGCTTTAAATCCAAGGTACGTTCCGAACCTTGACTCTAGTGTACCGTTACACCCCTACAGATGGGATGGCATTTGTAAGTCCTGTTTCCTTTTTATGTCGTCTTGTAGTCAGTATAAGCTTTAACGGTAGAAGTTGGAAGAAAATACATAATCTGGCACACATAATGCTTTCTGAAGCCAAAATACTTTGTCTCTGCGGCATTGGCTTAACTTGCTCTGGGGTGGTTGTTAGTGTCTCTGAATGATATAACTTCTAAATATTTTTGTAAGTGGGCTATTGCATGGTGGTGTTAAAAGGTATCAACAAATCAAATGTATGCCCATCATTATAGCTACATTATACCGGCTAATTTGAGAATCAAGCTAACCAGTATACATACTAAACAAGAAAGTTGTGTAGGGACTGGTTTATGGCATTAAATGAACACAAGGCCAAACTGCAGTGCAGTCAATGACACTGCCCTCTATCTTCTAGCACATTTTGTGCTAAATCGATAGAAAAACGCCCAAAACATAACCCCAAACCTTTGTCTTTGTATCTTTTGGCCTGCTGTTATTTGCGTTTCTCACTCTGTTTCACAGGGGCCTTTTTCTGTCTTGCAGATGATAGAGGACGTTTTGGGAGAGGGCCCTGTATCAGCTAGCCGCTTCAGTCAGTGGTTCTCGAGTAACCCGAGCCCTTCAGGCAGCCGGTCCAGCAGTCTGAGGTCCACTCCCCATGAGGAGCTGGAGAAACTTGCAGGTAAATTATTTTATTTCCCCAAAAGACCTTCATGTAACTATGTATCTTAAAACCAGGCATAGCACCTTTTGGTGAAGCTGTGTTTTGGCACATCCTGGAATGATCAGAGGCCTGGGGCCGGTTCATTAAGTCCAAAACCAGTCTGGAATGAGCCCAACAAATAAATCCAGGCTAAATAGGTTCCATAAAGGTCAATTAAAGCTCACACAATCAGATTAATTTGAGACAGGTTCAAGTAGTCCCGAGCACTGCGTGTGCTTGCTGTTGTTGTTTTTATTTATTGAGCTGCATATATATAGGTCAATATCTTATGATGTATTTTTGTGGGTTTGTACTCAATCTGTGCCTCAGTCTGGGGATGTGGCATTCAAATCTATCTAGTTAGAGGCTTAAAACTTTGTCAACACCAACTGCTGCTTTACTAAATCACTTCAGTTCTGTATGATTGCTAGCCTGTTACTTTTCTTGTTTTAAAATGTTCATGCCCCCAAAACATTCTGTTTCTGTGTTGCATCTACTAAATCTTAGACTGTTTTGCTCTTCTGAAGGGCTTGAGCCTCGCAGTACGTCCTCTAGCCAAGGCCCTGCCTCATACTTCACACCTATTCAATCATCAGAGTGCAAGGAGAAGGTGGACATCCTAGATCTGCTGCACAAAGCCAAAATAGACCTGAAGCCTCTTCTTTCCACCCTGTCGGTCAACAAGGCTCGGCTACGGGAAAGCAGTGAGTGCCAGTTTACTAACACATTTGCACAGTTGTGTTATACCATGACGTCACTTTAACAGGGAATATACTTTGCAGTCGACATCTTCATGTGCATTTAGGCAATATGGATAAAATGTAGGCATGATATATTGAATTTTCTATAGTAACAATACATGGTGATTATAGTACTCTATGAAAAGTCAATTGGGGAAACAATATTCACAGAATAACAATATGGAACTGACTAATTGAAATACTTAATCCCATTAATGTGAACCCGCTGTAAATCCAGTATTGCCATACACCTGTCCTGCTCACAAACTTGAAACGTTTCATACAACTGTCAGATAAATTAATAGGATAGCTACCTTTTGTACTGTTAAGCTAAATCTGGGTGGACAAATATTTTCTCTTGCAGCCTTCAGTGTCATATTGCCCAACTCTAGTTCCATGGTACAAAAGATGATTGTAGTAAAAAACAGAAAAGGATATTCAGGTCTGAACCATTAGAGATTAGTTTCAGTATGACAGCCAGGCCAAACCTCATGCATAAGCAGTGCTTGGCTGCTACTTGCCTGCCATTCTCCATTGAGTTTTGCCTATGATAATGGCCTTTAATAATAGAATATTTCATTTCATAAGAAATTTAATTTATATTTCTTTTTGACAAATGTTTGAGATTCTGTCCACTGAAATGTAACGGTGTTGAGTGTATATGAATATTTTGTATATATCCGCAGTTATATCAATATGACTGTCCAAAACAAAAAACGTGGCAGTGCTTTATAAGTGGTGTTTTGACAGTGCTACATAAAGTTTATATCCATCTGTCCCAAGCGAACTGTGGAGCGGTGCTTTCACTGGAGGAAGTGGAGGGAGGGATGAAGGGGATGAAGTTGGGCTCAGAACCACAGGTGCGAAAGATGCCGCCTCCACAGAGAGGAAATGGCACACCCTTTATGGCTCAACATTTGGAGGAAGCTTTAACTGGCAGCTGTAGCGCCCGTCCACACTCACGTGACACTGACATGTCGGCCTTTAATAAGCTGGTCAGCAGCATGAAGGCAAGTGGAACTTTGCCAGCTCACCCCAAAACCAACACAAACAATGTAAGTATTTTTATCTATATTGACAAACTTTCACTGGATGAGTAACAACATTGTATATGTTGCAATGGAACAGGTATTCATACAAATCTCTCCCAGTGTGATGCTGCAGAAAGCTTTTTCGGTTTAACTTAGAAAACCCACTTTTTTAAAATTTCATGGATGAACTACAAAGTGATGGAAACGGTGAAAGTGTCATGTTTTATGCAAGTCAGTTTCTGAATTTGTGCTCTGCTTTATTCTTGTGCTAAGACAATAACTGTTTACTTGCTCACTGATTAAATGCTCATTAAGAAACATGACGATATATGCATCCAAAGCCATACCTGACTTGCATAAGGGACACTTTGATTGTGACTTTCATGTACAAATCCATCTCGGTGGGTTTGCACTGTTGTTGTTTTTGGTTTCCTTGCACCTGCCACAAATTATTTCTCCCTGTACAATGCAGCAACCTTCAGACCCAGCTGTGGTGACAATGTCTGGAGTTCAGGTGTCCCCTCAGCAGCAGAAAAACATATTTCAGGTGTGTATGCTGCTGACTGTGTTGTTAGGCTGATGCTGACGAGATGCTTAAGAGAGGCCGGCCTGGTGAAAATTAAATTCAGTCTTGTACTACAGGGTGCATGACAATTACCGCAAGACAGTTTTTTTGTTTTGTTTTTTTTAGCAGATAAAAAAAAGTGTAAGCTGAAGCGCAGGAGGAAAATTGCACTTTTTCTTTTCAACAGCAGCTACTCATAAATTTGTGGTACAATAATTATGCTGCCAGTTTTTTATATTTAGACCAATCTATTCTGACTGTCTCCAGTCCCTATCATATCTTAAATACATTACAGGAGCCTATCACCTGCTATCCGGACCGAGATGTGACTTGGGTGGTGTTAAATTTTATAAATAACAATTGATTCAGCAGTGCTGCAGATGACAGCTTGGTAACATGAGTAAGAACTCTTGTCCTTCACTCGTAAAACCTGGGTTTATAGCACAACCCTGACATTTTGGTTTGTGAATGATCGAAGTACAAGTACTGTCTTTTATTGATCTAGATGACAGTTATGTATTCAGCACGGTTTAGAATCCATTTGTCTCACTTAAGAGGATTTTCTGTTTTTATCCTATCGCTAATGTTGAATCTAACCACGGGATCCGCCATCTTGCCATTCTGTTGACAAAAAGCAGCTATCTTATTGGTGTAGCACGGCCACGTGTTGAATCTTGCCACCACCAAGATATTATTACACTACAAAGACACTTCTCTAGGAGGCTGCATAGGCTCTCTCCTCATCGGGAACAACTTAAAAAAGATGCTGGTGCTCAGAAAAGAAAATGCTTTGTGGAGACAGGACCTTATTGCTGCCAGACAGGTAGCATGAGATGAATACTATGTAAAACTACAGGCTGTGCCTGCAGCAAAAATATACAGTACATACCAGTCTAAAGAAAAGGTTTTATAGAAAACATATGCACATGTTCAGACTGTTTCGGGGATAGCAGAATTTTAAAACTTGAAGATTCAATGTCTAGGAACACTGTAATTTTGTGCTGTATCTAAGAGTTTCATTACTAGAGCTGTTGAGGAAAGTTTCTAGTTCCAAAATTGGGAGGTTGCCAAGGGGGAACTTATTGGTGGTGACACAAAAATTCTTGATCCACATTTTATGGATGATAGATTTGCACTTAATTTAACTGCCATATCTCATCACATCTTAGGAAATTTGTTTGTATTGTAGGAGCTCTTGGGAGGTCCTGCTCATAGTGGCTCTCCTATACTGCTTCGCAATCTGTTGGACAGCCCTGATTGCCCAAAAACCTCTGCCCCTATGAGAGGCCAACTACACAAAGGCCCGACACCCCCTCTCTTGCCACAGAGGGCACTTTCACCTGACTACTTCAACAGTCGGTTGCAACCTTCAGCAGGTAAGTTAATTGTGACATGTTGCAGCGTTTTTTTAAAAAGACATGTAAATCTCACATTGGAATTACAAGTAATGCATCTTGTAGATAGATCGTATTCCTAATGTCGTCTTTATCCATTTTAAAATTTAGAGTTTCTTCTAGTCAGACAAATTAGTCGTATGGTTACCTTTTCTTAGCTGACACTTTTGGCTGTACTCCAGCTTTCCTCAGAGCTGCTTTTCTTCCGGGTATGACGTGTTTTATGAAAACAGCTGACCGGGCCAGGAAATAAAGTTTCCCGGCCCACTAGCTAAGAAAAGGTAAGAGGATATCCTTACCATATAACTAATTTGTCTGACTAGAAGAAACTCTAAATTTCAAAATGCATATTGTATGTGTTGACTTGGTTTCTTCACCCACAGTTTTCATGGTCGCATAATCTGTCTGAGTCTTGTCGGATCCCAAATGTTTTACATGATGATTTTTTCCTCAGTACTGCCTCTAACGATTATTGATGAGAATCTATCCAAAATGTATCAGCACACAACGGAAAGCTTTAACTTTTTTATTTATTTTACTATTAATGCAATTTAAACTGTATTACAGCTATGATCACGTGTCGGTTATCTCCTGCAACTTAAGAGTGCTGCACTCGGGCTATGGGCATTTAAGATGGTGTTGGTCACATAAGCTGGATCATGTAGCTTTTTATCAGTTTTTTTTTTCTCCCTCTCCTGCCTAAGGTTTTCCTGGTCATCATCATATGCTGCCAGAACAGTTTCCTGACCCTGTAGCTGCTGCACAGCACCAGGTAACCTAAATGTTCGGACCGGGTCAACTTGGATTAATAGCTTTTGTGTGATAACTGAAAAGATATTTAACAAATTTTCAATTTACATTTAAAGAACCTTATTTTGTTGTGTTTTTTTTTTTTTTGCTTCATTATAATATGCAGTATATATATATATAAGTAACTCATAAGACAGCAGTCGGATCTCTTCAGTTGTGCGTATTTCATTTGACCAGATGAGGGTGCTCTCAATGCCAGAGAATCAGGCGGACCTGGAAGCTCTGATCTTTCAACAGGACCTTGCTCTACATGCCCAACACTCATTCCAGTCTGGCTACAAGCCACCACAGGACAAATCTTATCGAAATAGGTTAGTTTAAAAAAAAAAAAAATGGATTTAAATACCGCACAGTGTATTTATGGTGAAATAAATGTGATTAATGCCCTTTTAGCTTATAAACGATCTTCATATGCTTTGAAGAACACATTTCGATTGGGCTACGTGTCTAGAATGTTGGCAAATTGCCCCTTGGTGTGTTGCCTGTTATTTGTTTTTAAAAATAATAAACTCTAACAGTCATGGCAATTTTCCTACATACTGGCATACACTGTGTACTGAATGTACACACTCAAACCAGATGACAATAAGGATTGTTTAGCATTTGATAGTTGCATATGGCTAATGTGCTTGTGATCCACAGACTGCAACATGTTAATCGTTCCCCCGGTCCAGGCCCTCAGTCTGCAGGGAGAAACTCCCCAGGCAATCCTGTCACCAGCATGGTGAGCATAAACTTTATCCTCCCAGCTGTCATTGTCTAGATATGTCCTGTGAAGTTGGATTCTTTAAACTTTTTCCTTCAATACCTATACTTCTTAGTATTTCCAGCATTCATTTTTGTTTTCTCACGACAGTTGTCCCCATCGTTTACACCCACATCTGTGATCCGCAAAATGTATGCGACAAAAGAGAAAAGCAGAGATGAGCCATCGGGTCGTTCAGAGAATAAGGAGGGGGCAGCAGGACTCTCTCAAGATGGTACAGAGCACTGATTTACACACTGATTTTAGTCTAGGTACTACAACACTATGAAATTTGAGATTTTTATTATGCGATTACAGACGGCAGTCCCTCAAATCTGTACCTGGAGGCGATGGATGGTAATGCTGTCCAGTCCGCAGGAGTGAAGGCCGGCTCGCAGACCATGCCCAGCAAAGACCAGGAGCGTCACAGGCTTGGCTCTGCTGGACACCACACATCCAACATGGTACCTCCTGGACCCTCTTCATCCTACCCTCGTCCCATCTATCCGGTACCCCTTCTATCCCATGTTCCCCTAGTGCGCCCTCCCCCCCAGCTACACCCTAATGTGGTTCAACGAATGCTGGCGCAGGGTATCCAGCCCCAGCAACTTGGGCCTGCTCTTGTGCAAGCAGGTTAGTGTTTTTCTGGCGTTTTCTTTTTTTTAAACTTCTGTTTCTTTGATAATGTTTAACATCTAACCCAGATGTTCTCTCATTTAATTGTACCCTACAGGTGTATTTCCACAACATGTTGACCTTGCCCAACTTCAAGGCTTGTCTCCTGCCCTGCTTGGACAACCGCTGTACCCTCTAAGTTCAACAGGGCATCCACTTCTACCTCCCAGAGCCAGTACTCAGATGCAGTTAGCAGTAATGCAACAGCAACTTCAGCAACAGAGACCAAGTGAGTGGAAGTCAAATATTACGACTGCGTGTGGGTTTGTACTAGTGGTAGCCTTACGTCTGAAGGTTTTGATTCCTGAACACAGAAAATAGCCTAAAATAAACGTCTGGAAAGAGTAGGAAATATTCAACTTTAAATGTATGTACGATTTATAACAGCTGAAATGAGTAAGTTAAATGGGCAACATAAAAAATGTTACTTTCTCAGCTGGATTAAACTGAATTTTTGTCTTACCTTGCAGTGCATCCAGGCATCCCAGGCTCTCAGTCACAGAGCCATGGCCCTCACCGGACAAATGGCTCCCAGCAACATAGGGGCACCCCCCCTCTAGACCTCACCAAGTGGTTTGGATCAGACATGTTAGAACAGCCACTGCCCTCCATGCCGGCCAAGGTCATAAGTGTAGATGAATTGGAGTTCAGGCCATAAGAAAACGAACACTGCTGAATAGCAAGGTTTTTTTTTCTTTACTTTTTGCCCATCTTCACCTCCTCGTTACCATAAAAATGTGAACTTCAATTTGAAAGACGGTGCACAGACCTGAACAGTCTAACCATGACATGCTTCCTTTTCTTCAACCTGAAGTCACAGCTTTTTAAGAGGCTTATCAGCAGAAACGGGAGGATGAATTATGGCGATTTGTTTTGCCGACTGAGTGATTTTTTTCTTTCTTTTGTATTAGGCTCTGCGCAGTAAATAATGTATAGGTCCAATTGTACAGACCATGGGAAATAATTGTATTACCCCTGTATATAGCTATTGTTTTGTTGTTCTTGGAATGGGGAAGGTGAAACTGTCCTGCAGTTCAGCTGAAAACTGCAAGAGACAGTCACCGAGAGCTGGTAGCATTCCTTTGTCTTGTCCAACTTTAATTCCCCCCCTGAACTTCACTGAGAAAGGGCTACTGCTAGTGAGAAATGTTGTATTGATGAGTAACTTCTGTGTATACTCTACCATTTTGTGGCGTAGCTAGTGGTCCTTTGCTGTAGATGTTACTGACTGGAGCATTTAAAGACTACACCAGGGGATGCGGCGAGTGCTGGTTGTGCCTTTCTTTGTTTTTTGTTTTTTCCTTTTCTTTCCTTAGACTGTATCCTCTCCCATTCCACCGGTGAGAGGGGCAGTACTGCTCACATTGTCATTTTTTTGAGGGTGGTTGGGATTCAGGTTATGCTTATGTACTATTAAGTTTCACAAAGCACAAATAGAATTAATAAACAAAATTCAGCAAAACACTTTGATCAATTGTTTCTGTATTTCCTACGTGCTGAATATACCTTCAGCGGCCACTTTGAGGTATACATGTGGAATTTAGTACAACAGCTCTGCCTTTGCAAAGCTTTTTTATTCAACTGCTGTTACAATGGTCTGTATTATATTGACAGAATTTGCCCCATTTACATACGGGCCAGTAAAAAATTGTCTAGTACAAAACAACTTTGAACTCAATCAAACTTGGTTTGCATTATGCTGTTAAGGTGTACCCTAAAACATGAAAGTGGCCACTGTAAATGTCAGCGGAGAAAAAGAAAATGTGTCTATTTACAACTTTAAAATGCAAATCTTGGTTGCAATACTTTATGGGATTCTTATTGTGTCTGCTATATCAGAAAAAACAATTTGTTTTAAAGGTTGAATTGGTATCTACTGTTTTAAAAACTTATCACTCAGGCTCTAGTCCAATGCAATAAAGCATTCTTGTAATAAGTATTCATTGGCACTGTCAGAGGTGTTGATTCAGTTCAGGTTAATTTCCAGCCTGTGGTGGTGGAATGTAATATCCTGCCCCCATCAGTGCATATTATGGGAGTGGACAAAATAATTGCTTATTGAATATCTTTAGGTATTTTATTCTAAATGAAATTGGTCTCTGGAACCTGTTCAAAAGAATGCCAACTCCTGTCCATAATTTCCAAACTATTATCAAACACACACACACACACACACTGTAGATCAAAATTAGAGAACAAGTTATTAATACTTGAAATAAGTCTGAAATACTGTTTTATTGTTCAGAATTTGATCGAATATAAGCTGTCTATACCCCTGCTGTACTAGCGTCTTTTTTTTAGTACATGTATGGACAGAGAAGAAAATGTCAATACAACTTGAGAGAAGTGCACTTTAGTGATGAGAGAAGATTACATTTATTTGTGTCGACGGGAAACATGTTTTGCGTAGGACTGGGGAAAGACTGAACCCAAAGTCTGTAAAGAAGTCAGTTAAATTTGGAGGAGGAAGTGTCATGGTTTGGGGGGTGTTTTCTGTACAGCTACATGTCAGTGTGAATGCAAATGTTTATGTGAACCTCCTTCAGCAACATGCAATACCTTCACTGCAACCGTCTCCCAATCAGCTGCAGTTTTCATGCAAGAAAGTGTCGCCTGTCACACTGTAAAACAGGTTAAGCTGTTCCTTGAAGCTGAGAATATTGAAACAATGAAGTGACCAGCCCAGAGTCCAGATCTAAACCCCATAGAGAATCTCTGAAAATCTTTGGTGATAAAGTAATGTCTAAGAAACCCACTGCAGTTACCGAACTGTGAAAGAGACTGAAGAACAGACCAAGATCAAACCAGAGAAGTGTGAGAAACCAATGATGTCCTGTGGGCACAGATGTGCTGAAGTCATTCAAAGCAAGCGCCTCTACACTTCCTGTTCATTTTTGTATCCCATAACCCTAAAAAAACATTGTTTAAATCTTCTCCTCTGACACAATGGTTACTCTTCTCTAATTATGACCAATGTCTTTTCACAATACAAAGGTTTTTGTTGAAGTGCCTTGGTTCTTTAAAAAGAAAGAAAAACATGCAAGTGTAGCAGGGGTATAGCCACAGTGGATATTTTATCAAATCCTGAACAATAAACAACAGTATCAAGTATTATTAAGCCAGAACTTAGTGACTTGTACAGTGTAATAATAACCCATGCTTACAGACTGCGCTCGTGCAGAGGAAAGGGTTGGGGGAGGGGTTTTATAAACAGACCAGGCTGCTCGTTAACGTTTTTGCCATAAAGACACATGAAGAGACCCCTGCAGTGATGGGGCTCTACTTTTTTAACTGACATTACATTGAGGGGGAATCATTAAAAAAAAAACACACATCCAATTCCAAACCCCTTAGAGAAACATTTTCTCAAAACATCGCCCACCCCCCTCAAGAATAAAAACCAGGGTCAAAGTTCACAGGAAGCTGGGGGGCTGCCATTTTTCCCTGCTACTGCTAGCGTTAACGTTAGACGCTGAAACGACGGGGAGGGGCGGTGAGGCTGTTCTGGATTTTTTGGAGCTAACTGGTGTCAACTGATCGAACGCGTTACACAAAAAACACGTCATTTTCTCCAAACCGTTGCCGTTAACAACCATTGTTATTGGATGAATTCGGCATGGAGAAGGTAGCGGAGCCGTCTTGGACTTCTTCGTACACCTACCAGGTGAGCAAGCACAGTGCGGAGATGCTACACAACCTCGACGCTCAGAGGAAAGATGGAGGCAGGTTCTGCGACGTGATCCTGCGCGTCGGCGAGGAGAGCTTCCCCGCACACAAAGCTGTGTTAGCCGCGTGCAGCGAGTACTTCGAGTCGGTCTTCAGCCGCCAGACGGAGGAGGGCGGCGACGGCAGGGAGCTGGAGATGCACACCATCAGCCCCAAAGTTTTTAAAGACGTTTTGGACTTTGCCTACACCTCCAGGATCGTGGTGCGACTGGAGTGCTTCCCGGAGTTAATGACAGCTGCCAAGTTTCTGTTGATGCGGTCGGTTATCGAGATATGTCAGGAGGTGATCAAACAGTCCAACGTGCAGATCCTCGTCCCGACATCGCGGGGAGGAGACGCCAGTCTTTTCCAGGCCACGGGGGCCACGGAGCTGGGTTTCCCGGTGGTGGCGCAGCAGCAGCAGGATCTGGTAAACGGGACGGGAATGCTGGTGAACGGTCAAAGCTTTGCGAACAATGCACAGATGTGTGTCGATGAAACCACCGCCGTGTTACTGAAGGACGGCGGCGGCGAGTCGTCGATGCCGATGTTGGAGCCCGTGGAAGGACTGTCCGTTTCCCCGACAACTACAACTGACACACCGGAGAACACGTTCCAGCACGACGCTGGCTCCCCGGCGTCGAGAAGGAACCGGGGGAGAGCAAAGAAAGGTGCCGGGGTTGTGGTGGAGCCTGTACACTTTATTAATCACAGCAGCACCCAGAAGGACAATGGGCTGTTTCCTTGCGGGACCTGCGGCAAAGCCTTTACAGAGGCTTCCCGGTTGAAGAATCACGAAGCGCAACACGGAGCTCACACACACGGCTGCGGCGTAAACAACGTCGGCGACAGCCTGTCAACAGCGGGCGGCCTGTCTTTGATGTCTCAGCCCGGTCTGATGGAAAACGGCCTGCAGTTACACGCGGGGCTGACGCTGGATAACGGCCGCAAACGGGAGAGGACCAGGCGGCACGTCGGTTGTGACATTTGTGGTAAAGTTTTCCGCGACGTTTACCACCTGAACCGACACAAGCTCTCCCATTCCGGAGAGAAGCCGTACGCGTGCCATGTGTGCGGGCTCCGGTTCAAACGCAAGGACAGGATGTCGTACCACGTGCGGTCCCATGACGGGTCAGTCGGCAAACCTTATGTGTGCCAAAGCTGTGGTAAAGGTTTTTCAAGGTGAGTTCAACTGTATTCACACTGTCCTGTAGTTTTGCAGTTGTAAAAAAGCAGTGCTGCGACTGTGCATCAACGCCTAGGATCCTTAAATCCACCCAGAACTGCTTCTTACTATATGAGTATGTTCAACTATATGTATCTGCATATGACAAAGTACTCGAAGGACAGTCCCTGCAGGTATAAAGTGAGTAGGCCCACTCACAATTACAAAACTGTGCAACCACAGCGTTGCAACAAAGAAAAAAAACTGATGGAAGCAGTTCTTGTCTGTCCTGCTGTTCATAAAGCTGCCAATAAGCGTTTTAAGATGCACAGACAAACTCAGACTCATAATCTAGTGGACCACTTTATCACAAGCACCCTGGATCTATGTCTGAGGTTTAAAAACAAGAAAATGATTTAGGCTTTACAAGTAATCTTTTAATTAACACATAGATTACATAGTTCAAACCATAAAGTGCCACTTTCTACAAACCTGAACACACTTAAGTGTTGTCATACACGCAAACCTTTTAGAGTTTTGTTAGAAAACTGCTGAGCCACTACAGAGTGACTTGAGTAATTTTGATTCAACTACACCAGGGCTGCCCAATCCTGCTCCGGCTCCAACACACTTGAGTCTAACTATTATCAAGCCTGTGACAAGCATCAGCTGCTTGTTAAGGAGCACATCATTAGACTCAGGTGTGTTAGAGCAGAGAGAAACCTAAAACATGCAGGACAGTGGCCCTCCAGGAGCAGGATTGGGCAGCCCTGAACTACACAAACCAGTTTCCCAGGCTCTGCTCCCCGCCCATGTCGCAAAACTCAGTGTCACCACCTACTGCTTTGGAGGTTAAAATACATGCAGATAATAACAAAGATGTGATGAAGGGGTGGAAGTTGTGGTTAAAAGAGTAGTAGTGATTGAGTCCCTTCCGGTTTGCTACATTCAAAGAAAAAAAGTTACTACAGAAAACGTTTTGGGATGCTTTATTTCAGCATGTAAATGCCTTTTGTCGTGAATTAAGATTTCTCGTTGAGCTGTTATAGCACATTACCATAAAACCCACGGTTCAGTTCTTCTGATTCATAAATCCTCTGCATTCTGAGGTAAAGCCTTTGTCCAAGATATTTAAAATATTAGATGAATTTATATTTAATTTATTAATAACATGATATACTGACCAGGTGTAGATTTAACAGCTACTTTCTTGTACTGTATTATTTTACTGTGTCTTTGATTGTTTTCTATTTTTACAAGATGTGACTGTCACACGACTAATTGAGTATATCAGTCAGCCTCTGATATTTTAGATATTGAATGATCTTTATAGGGAAAAAAATGTTAAAGTGTCAAATGTAGTGTAACATTTATACAACGTGGGATGATAATAATAATAATAATAGTGATCATGATGATAATAATAATAATTACACGCTCACAAAGTCACACATGGATAACCAAGCCCTTGGTTTCAATAGAGTAAGTTTGCACAGGAAGCTCAATGCCCACCTGAGTAGTTCCTGGTTATGTTTTGGTTGCCGCTGTTGAGTAACAGGCAAAGATAAACAAAGCAGCAGCAGTGAAATTTTCTTACATTTTAAATGAGGATTGGTAATGGTAAGATACGGCATTTTAAGCTGTGTGGAAAATCTGGAAATAGATTAGAAATTAGTCATAGATGGACAACAAATATGATTTCCCTTTTTCTTTCCAGACCAGACCACCTGAATGGACATATCAAACAGGTTCACACAACAGAGAGACCCCACAAGTGCCAGGTAACATTCAGGATCTATATATCAGAGATAATGTATTATGAAAACCCACAGCTAGTCATGGTTTTTAAACCATGATATGTGAGAAAGCTGTTAACTGTTGATTTCTGTTTTTCAGATTTGTAATGCCTCTTTTGCTACAAGAGACCGCCTCCGGTCACACCTTGCATGCCATGAGGACAAAATCCCCTGCAAAGTATGTGGCAAATTTCTGCGAGCTGCTTACATGACAGACCACCTCAAGAAACACAGTGAAGGGACACATAACTACTGTGGCATTTGCAACAAAGGTAATTATTTGAAATACCTACTACCTCAGCATATACCACACTGTTACAAGCTCCTCTGAAGCAACTCTTTCCTATGTCCAGACAAATATTCAGTTGTGGACATTCAGAGGGAAAAAACTTACTGTAATCCTGTTTTGGCATTTGCCTGCTCTGCTGTGTGTTCTTAGAAAAATAACGAAGGACCGGTGTTATGGTCATGCTATTGCAATTACTGCATATTTTCTCTTGTGAATTACTTTGTTTATCTGATATGTGAAGTTATAACTCGGTCCAAAACACTGAGGATTACCTGTATAACGCTGAAGGTAAACTGTCATGAGTATGCCATGACTGCAAAACCATAACTAAAAGGAGTCACTATCTGAGTTGACTACTATCTAAATGTTGAATGGAGATTTATGAATACAATGTGTCAGACAATGTGTCGTGTGCAAGGTCACATAGGACATAAACTATGTCCTGGTGCGAAAGAGATTTTTTTTTGCCACTACAGGGATACCAAAACACACCACCCAGTGTGCTGGTTTTGTTTTTTTTAGCTGGGGTCCTCTGTGTTGGCTCCTCCATTGTGGATATATTTTCTGCTTGGAAACAGAAGCAACCCCTGACTTTTCCCAAAGACTTGTTCAGGGTGTGCGGTGTCCTATTTGAATGTCTTCTGATTCCGTGTTTTTGGGGAGAGGTTGCAATGAGTTGTACAAAGTATTTATCATTCTTTGTTTGGTCTGTAGACAAGGTGAAATGCACAAATGGGATGTGACAAACATGTCTGAATCTTGGCCTTTACCTTGTGCATTCAGTCTTGGTGCTACATGCTGAAAACATTTTTTTAATAATTTCTGCTTGTTTTGTGCCCGTAGAGTCTGCAAACTCGAGTCTAACAGCGTTGACTGTGGCCACTACACCAAAATCACCACACATGCCTGGTCTCCTCCTGGAGGCTTTTTAAAAAAATTAGTTCAACCTTTATCTATACAGAGAGGTACAATTAAAGTTTTGTATCCTGTTTTGCAAGAGTGTGCTTTGTACACACGTCAGAGAGAGCAGTGCTTCTTTTACAAATAAAAGTACAAACAAGATGAACATAAAATGTACAAAGCTCATATTGAAAAAATGGATAAAGTGAGTTAAATCCATCAAAAGCAGCAATACATAAATCAAATTCCAAGACAGTCGAGTAAAGCTGAGTTCATACAAAATAGATCAATAGAGGTGTTTTGAAATCTCATCGCTGAGGTGAGATAACTGGCGAGCAGCAATATAGCCTCCTTGTGTACCTACAGATGCATCAGTTAACAGTCAAAGCCCCTTTCACCCATGCACTGCAACCCTGAGGCTAACTAGACATTACCTGGAGGAGCTGTATGCCAGAAGGCAAATGTCTGAATCAGTTGGATCGGATATCAAACAAACTTTAGCAGCCAGCTCCCTAGTAATGTCCATGTACGAATAGAGCCGGTCATTGTCTGGAGAATTCACAGCGAGCGAGTTGCCGTGTTGGTGACGTTTCTATCATGCGGCTGGCACGAGACAGCAAGAATACAAACATTCGAGGGTTGAAGAAGAAGGGTAATTTACACAAAGACGTCAAAAAATGTCTAACTGGAGAGGCGACATTATTCAGGAACTTCTGTCAGTAAGACACCAAAAATCGTCAGACAGATTCAAGAAACTGTAAGAGACATGGTTGTTTATGACCAAACTACAAACCGCACGCTCCACCCAGGCGCCACATCCCACCTAAATCAAACAGAATATTTTCAGTTGTGAGAATAGATCTGACATGGACAGTCTCCTGTTGTATGTGTGAAAGGGAATCTTAATACAATGTCCGGACCTTATTTGTCAGACATTGTCCATATGAGAAAACGACTAAAAAGTAAAACAAGGATACTAGTTCTGTGACTGGTTCATAAGAACATCTCTCTACATTGTGCATTGCTCTTTGTTTGCTTGGGAAGGGAATTTTGATTTTTGCCTCTTGCCTATGATATAGTGATGCTCTTCACTATCTGAGATTAAATTCAGAAAAATATGGATTTAACCTCCCCTCATGCATCATTAGTGTTCCACATTTATTCCGGTATCGGTCGGATTGATCAAATATAGCCAGGGTGCTACTCGTCATAGTCAAGGCCTTAAGTGTGTCAAACAACTGCCTTGTTCTTTGTTCTTCTGGTCCCAGGTTTCTCCACTGCATCCTACCTTAAGGTGCATATAAAGACACACCATGGCTCTCCACTGCCCCCCTCTGCCACAATGCACACCTTCCCTGAGACAAGGGGGGAGCTGCAGATGCACAACGGCGCCCCTTACCACATGGGACGCCAGTGCTCAGTGGAAGGCAAGCAGCCGCCCGCCCCATCCCAAACTTACATGTTTCTGGCTTTCATTTGCTCGGCTGCTATTTGGAGAAACATGCTGTTGCATCTTTTATGTATGTTTAAATCAAAAGCATACATCAACCTCTGCTGACAAGCTTTGCGCTCAAACATTTGTGCAATTTCATGTGCTGGTTGTCTTTCTGATGGCTAACTAGGTGTCTTTCATTCAGAGGGTGCAGTGTTTACACAACCTCCCTGTGGTAATTAGATAGAGGGAAAACAGCTTGAAGTATTCCACAACTCTATGAGGACATGTTCTCAGAAGTTTAACTGACTCATGTCATAGGTTAGTATTGCAGCTATGGCCCAAGGAAACTCTTTTTTTGCTGTAGCTGTGAGCGTTGCTTCTGTCACTATAGGCAGACAACTCATTTACTTGCATACATAAGTGAAACTACAGTGGAAACAAAGACCCTTTCTGTAGTTTGTCAAGTAAGGGTGCCTGATACTATGTGTACCTATATTACCACATTGTTACTTGTGAAGATATAGCTAGCTGGGAAATTGGGAACGTAATGCGGATATATTCAAAGTTCCCGTAGTCATGTACAGTAATTGACAACAAATATGTTGTCTAGATATAGTTGCTAGTTCTTACAGATGACCACGTAAGAATTTGGAGTGCTGAGTGAGTCACTTTGTGTGTGTGTGTCTGTCCAGCATGGCCATGGCATCATATGGTGTCTGTTTCTGCTTGGCTGGTCCATCAGCAGTTAAATGCACAGTGCTGCATGCGTGTCCTAATGTGTGCTCCATTTGCCCTGGATTCATTGAAACCTTTTGTAGAACCAGTAGCATAGAAACATTGCAGTGTGAGCCTGAGATAATATGGAAGATGATATGTATGTTTTGATTGCACTTTTAACTGACTTCCTCCAATTATCCGACTCATCAGAGAAATCTAAAAAATGCATGCATGCAGTGTATAACGTTTGAAAAAATATGCTATTTGGCTAATTACCGAACACAGGTTGGCTGTCAAAATTATTGATTATAATGAATTATTGATTATCATTAAATCAGCAGCAATTCATTGGCACCATATCGGCCTTGTCAGTTCTGGCTGGTGAAAAACAAATATATGCTTGCCAGGCTTATTAGGAGTTAGTGGGATATCTGTTTCCTTTGAATCCAGGATGTTAAAATTGATGTTGGTTGTCATAGTGTTTGCCAGCAGGGTACGTGATGACCTACAGATTTTCTTGCATTTGGTGTCAAAAGATTACATTTTCCTCCCTTTGGGCAGCGTTGTTTGTATTTGCTTGCTTCGGGTTATGCTGTTATTCAAGTTTTTCCTTTTTTCTCTTGCTTCTTTTCAAGATGGTTCAGTTTAAGAATAGCATGCCTAACAACATCCGGCAGGGGGACTGCCGATGAAAACTAGCCGTTTAGCTAACTTGGGTGCATCTATATTTGTTTGAATGTTGTTGCTAATGTACATAAATACGTTAAATAAATTATTATTATTTGTCAAGTTGTGAGGGGATTAGTGGACTTATATTATTTAATGTGGACTCATTCTGTGGTGACTCTCCCTAATTGTCTTCTGGTATGAGTGTCATTGGATGAGCAGACCCTTTGATTACAGTTGTATAAATGTGTTTTCCTTCAGCACTGTGGACAACAGTTTGACTGACTGTCATGTGGCAGAAAGATATCATCTTAGCAGTTACCAAAGTACTGCTCCCTGTGGCTCTGAACCACAAATTCTAGTAAAACTAATTACTGAAACGGAATGAGACTGAATATTTTAACAATATTTAACGTTAAGTGAGCTGAGAACTCATAGTATTTTAAAATAATGTCATGTCATTTGTGAGACAAAACAAGTTGTGTGCAAACAGTATATTTTTTCTATATATAAATAATGCATTCATTCTTATTTATTTTTTAAATACACTTGTGCGTAACAAGTCAAAATGTCCACTATAAGAAAGGCCTGCACTCAAATTACACGATTTACGTCATTTTATCTGATAAAAGTGGATTGTTAGTCATATCGAGGATTCACATCCTATGTACGTTCAGAGATAAGGTTTTTGCTTGCAAGAGGAAAGAGTTAATTAATTCATCACTTGACAACTTCAGTGATGGGACTCACTCAACATGGTTTCAAAAGTCCAGTTTACAGACAGCATTTCAAGTATTAGTGATGAAATGAAGGTAATTCTGTCTGTATGGTTTCCGCCGGCCTGTTATGTCTGCCCCCTCCCCTTCCTTTCTCCCTGGCCGGGTGTTGTGTAGACCTGTGCGCCAGTCGCCAGCTGCTTCTCACCTCGTCTGAGGCAGAGGGTCGCTTTCATGGGCTCTCTGGACACCCAGTTCTTCCCCAGCCTGGCCCTCCAGCCTTGGGCCTGCAGCCTGAGTTGCTCATGGGGAAGGCAGGTGGGGCTCCATATTTCTGGGATTGTCGCTCTGGCGGGGTGCCTGGCTTCCCTGTCCATGGGCCTGCTGCAGGTCAGTACTGTCCAGCAGGAGGGTGGGTGGGGGCATGGTGCTAGCGCTGCCCACTGGTTGGATGAGCACAGCAGAACTGTCAGTGGACACTGGGCAAATGGACTGAGATAGACGATTGCATAATTTAATGCTGTTTTGTTTTTTTTTTTGTTTTTTTTTACTAGATTTAGTGATTGATCTGTTTTATTAATTGTCACATTTTATAATACTTGCACTTGGTGCCTTCTCACTAAAGTTCTCAAGGTAGATGTTTTTGCAGGTGCCACCAACTATGGGATTAAAGCTGTATTTGTCAAAACCTGTATATTTCATTTGTCCTCTTCATGCATCCCTTTCCTCCCATTTCCACTTTTCTTCTCTCTCTGTCTCACTCTCTCCCTTCCTATCCATGCTGTGTTTACCACAGACGGGCAGGAAAACACTGGGAAATGTCCTCATCTTGAATCAGATGAATCCGATCCTTCATTTGGGGAAATGTCCAATGGTGACAAGCTTAAATCTCCACACAAACCTGTCGGGCCGGAGCTTGAGATGCCCTCTTTAGCCTGTAACGGAGCCCCTGCGGGTGCCTTGGGCTCTCCAGAAGGATCTAAAGCCAAAACGGACCCTGAGAAGAAGTTTACCTGCGGAATCTGCGGTCAGGCCTTTCGCACCAAGTCCTACCTCAACAAGCACCAGCACAGAGTTCACAAAGCCCAGAAGGCCCAGGGGGTTTCAGGCTCAGGTTTAAATGAGTTGGCCCCTTCCCTGACCTCTCCCTTCTCCCCTCAACAAAACATGTCCCTGCTCGAGTCTTTTGGCTTTCAGATAGTCCAGTCTGCTTTTGCCTCTTCACTGGTTGATGCTGAGGCTGGTCAAAGTGGAATCGACTTCGGAGGGAAGTGATATATTTGCTAAAGTTCTAGAAAAACCTCTACTTCTTAGGACAAAGCCGGGTTTCCCAGAGAAGACGCTCCGTATTTGGGATTAACTTTGCCTCAAGGCTACTTTTTTTCCTGTGTGTTACGTCACTTAATGTGTATCTGATATTTTTGTCAAAGGCTGCCATACGATTCCTACTTTTTCTACTTTTTCAGAGTATGAAAAGTGTGCGCACGGCGTTTAAATTGTCTTTATAAAGAAACGACATGAAGGTTTTATTTCATTTACCTGATGTGGATCTGTTGAAGTTATATTTGATATTCTTTCATTTTTTTCCGGCTTGTGTGTAACTGAGCTTTCATAGCTGCACAAATGTTTGAATTTATCTACTGCAACCTTAAAACAAGTAATTACTTAGATGTCTGTTCGCCCACTTTAACTGCTCTGATGTACTTTGGCCATAGCAGTGATTGAATTTAATGCTTCATATCCGTTGTTCCAGTAAAAGGCTGTAAAAAGTTGTCTTTGCCTCAGAGAAACAAGAGGGCTGAATTCTGTGTTTATATTGTTCTCTGCTTCGTTTAGAAGTGTTTTGTTTTTCTTAAGGACAGGGATTTAAATTGGCCTAAATTTTGATAGCTGCCTTTATTTTAATCTGTTAATTATTCAGAGAAACATTCCTAACAGGCCCACAGCATATTTCATGACACATTGGGCAATTTTCTTCAGTTTACAGACCACTGAGTAGCACTGGTAGCTGTCAATTACTATTGACAGGATAACAGTTAAGAGGCACATTTAAAACATGTTAACACATTTACAGCATCCATCAAAGCTCACCTGGCACTGTAAAACCTGGGGAAAAATAATTTCAATTTCAGCTAAAAACAAAAAAAGAATAGTTAATCTGGCAACATAGTGCTTTGTGTATCACAGCAGAATGAATTATTGTGCCAACTTCATTAGATTTAATTGATATAAAGTTATATCAAATTCACACGTTAAAACAAACTATGCTTCATGTCAGAAATTAAAAATATCTAAAAAATGTATTTAAAGCTTGAGTAGCACCATGGCTCTGTTTCTATTAGTTTTTATTTTCTTTTTTAAAATACCTGTAGTCCTACAGTGCATTGATTATTTGAACAAAGCCTTTAAGGAGTGTTGTCATTCACCAAATTTGCCCTGGAAATTTTAACCTGTAAAATGAGTCTTGAAACATGCCTTGAGTTTGTTGGGAATGAGCTTTGTATGCCCCTTACAGTGACTATGTTCCCAAGCCTGGTTTGTTAGGTATTAAAACAGTTGTGTACTTTAAACAGGGACCAATGTCAGGTATATTTTCAGTATATATATTGAGAAATGTAGATTATATTTTATTAACTTATTCATGCCCTCAGTTTTGCGTGCAGTTCTTTTTTTAAATTGTCAAAAAAAAAATTGTGATTTGCTCATTTTGATAATATTTCACTAAATTATGTTACAGTAAATGTAGATGTGTGGTTATGTGTGTTGTGCAACAGCTAGGAGGTTTAAAAAAAAAGAGTCACACCCTGATCCACCAGCCTCTGCACCGACCAAACGTAATGCTACTTTTACAGAGTCAAGTAATTAATCTCACTTTATTTCTACAGTGTTTCTTCCCATTCATTACCTGCTGACCTGTTCTCACTCCTAACTCATTAAATACAGCAGCTTGGTCAGTGGCCCTCGGCTTCTGATACTGATGCACAAGACCCCCATTGTGTATGAGAATCCCCGGGTCTTCATCTACTCGACCGCTGCATTATGAGATGACGTAGTATAAAGAGCGTCAAACGCAGGATAATGATAAAAGGCGACAACATCTGCGTAGAGAGGACGTCAGTGTGGACGGACTGGTCAAACTGTCAGGACTTTCACCTAAGAGGCCGCTGTTCCTGTCCTGTGGGAAACCCCAAATCAACCTGTATAATTTTAACTTACACTACATACAGTACGTGGCCCACACAAGTGTTTAGGTTACCCAATCAGCAACGCACTTTTACTTTGGTTTCACATGGGACACAAACGGCGGTCTCTTGGGTGAAAGTCCAGACAGTTTAACCCATTCATCAACTCTGACCTCCTCCCTACGCAAAATTTGTTGCTACTAAGAGTGTTAAAAACGTGATACCAATGGGTCCAGACCAGGAGTGAGTTTGTGTTGCATCTGCACTTGTTGTATTTCTCACCTGTCAGATTTGCTTGAGCTGTTAGTAGAGGAGGTGTCTTGTGTTTGCACTAATGGTCGCTGGGTTAAGGCACAAACTGTCCTTCGGAATGTGTTACAGTGAAAATGTGTTTATTCTCAAATGTTGAACCAAGACATTCCTACGATGAGGAAAGAATTAATTCTTAATTGAATGGTTCCTCAAATCAGTACACAATAGGAGCCTCACATCCACTCTTCTGCTTCGTTCCATTTGAAACCGCTCCACTGCAATGAAAACGTTTTTACACCGCTGTATTGGTTTTGCATCTTAAATGACCCGACAGGATGTTACTGATTAGAAGAAATTGTGTGTGAAGATCAATTCCCTGAATTAAAAAAAAAGCAAATGCAGACCCTTTTCACAATCATGACATACTTCCTCTAAGCCCTGTATATACTGAAACAAAAAATAGTAGCGCCAAAACTCTGCTGGCATTTATGAGAAGAGATCTACACTAAAATAATGAGATTCAAAAATACGGTGTAATCATGGTGTATCGTATTGATCTCTCACACAACTCACACATCAGTTAACATCTTTCTCATAGGGGGGTGGTTTTATTTGTTATAAAACCTGTATAATGATGCAAATCAGTGAAGTGTGTGTGTGTGTGTGTGTGTGTGTGTGTGTGTGTGTGTGTGTGTGTGTGTGTGTGTGTGTGTGTGTGTGTGTGTGTGTGTGTGTGTGTGTGTGTGTGTGTGTGTGTGTGTGTGTGTGTGTGTGTGTGTGTGTGTGTGTGTGTGTGTGTGTGTGTGTGTGTGTGTGTGTGTGTGTGTGTGTGTTTATTTCTGTTTTTTGATCCGTGTTTCCTGCTTTCTGTTTAATTATTATTTGTGTGTAATTTCATCTGTTAAATCCAGTACATTCCTATATTATTTATGGTTATATTGTGATTGTAACAAGTGTATATACCATTCATATACACATTCTATAAATAAATATATATATATAAATATATATGAACCAACCAATATGATCAGTGTTTGTCAATGGTGGTCCTGTACATATATAGATTTTTTTTTCTTGTCCATCATGTGGAGGTATGTTAAGTTATGGCCATTTGATTGAAAGTGTAAACTGCATGTTCTGGCATGCGAGCTGAGCTGGGGACTGAATGTCGATCACTGGTTGGTGGCAGTAATAGTTTCACTGTTCACCGTACTGTCACTCTGCTCTGGTAGGGCTCACGCTGCCAGCTGCAGGACTCGCATCTTTGACCAAGTTTTCGTTTCTCCTTTTTTGATCCACTCTGCACTAGTATTTACTCCTTAAAAGGTGATAAGGGTTGTTTTTGGTATTGATTATTGGAAAACAAGTGTAAGATGCTGTAAGGAAACAATGCTCCTTTGTTTGTGTTCTTCACTGGGATGTATGATTTTGTTTCACTCACGTTGGTACTCAAGTGCAGGATGTGTTTTTTTCGGTGAGTATTTAGGCTTAAATGTTTTTGCTTTCTGCTTTTGGTCTGTTGCAAAGTGCCTTCCAAATACTGATTGTGCACAGCAGTGGATTAAAAAAGGTCCTCTTTTCTAAAGGTTAAGAATTGTACAGAGTGACTTGCATTGACACTTTTGTATAAAAACACACAGAAAATGTACAATATGTTAACTTGGTATTTTATCATCGTACTCAACAAGATTGCTCTTAATGTTTTGTTATAATGTCTTTGGACATGTTTCAATATAAGCATACTTTTCTATAGATATTTGTTTTTGTACTCTGTTATTGAGTCTCATCTCTTTTGTTGGTACAGAGATGAGCATCAAATAAATTGCAATTGAAAAAGCTCCTAACTTTTTTCTTGTAGTTATTTTTGTTTGATGATGAAACAATAAATCAGGACTGGACAAAGGGAAAGATTTTAATCCTACTCCGCTACAGTAGGGGGTGCTGTTCTCCCTGGTTAGTGAAGCTCAAATCAAACCCATAGGCCAGGCCTTCATACAGTATTTATTTATAATTTTATGTTAATCACTTCATAAACAGAAAAGTTCTATTCAGTGTAAATTAATAATCCATCCACACATGTAACAATTTCTAAAGCAACAAATGTAAATCATAGATGGATCAAAAATGGGTCAGATAAATAAAAAATAACAAATAAATAAAATCCAATGGCATTGTTTGATTTCGTTTTGATTGGACTTTTAAATAATAAATAAAATTTAAATTAGAACATTAAAAACTTTTATTATCTTGTTGTAAATGGCCTCTTATGGCCCGCCTGCAGTACCTTCATGGCCCACCAGGAGTCCACAGCCCACACTGGGAATCACTGAGTCTATATCAACTACTATTCCAGTAAGTAAAGGTGATAGGAGTCATTAATTATGTAAAACATGACATTAACAACAAAAGGAGAGAGAGAGAGTGGTCCTAAAAAAACAATCAAACACAAACTGCTGCAGGTAATCAGCCAAATTGCAATCTCTATCTATGTGGGACCTGAAAATGTCCGTCACACAAGACCCCAAAACTCAAAAACTCAAGTGTTGAACTGAGAGTTTTTCCCTGTAACCGTCAGAAGATTTTTCTGAAAATGTAGATATTTTATCTGTGCAGTTCAAGTTGAAAAATGCCTGATAAATGGTAGTTTGAAAAGTCTTATGAGAAGTTAAATGACATGACTGATCTGGTTTCAATATTTCTAATGATCTGTGAGATGGTTATTCTAGTAACTAATTAATACATTCAAGCTTTTGTTGAACACTTTATATAGTTCATAGTGCCTAGCTGAATAATTCATATACTCAGTTGTTTATGCAAAAAAATGTCATAGGTGATATATAAAATCGAAAAACACATTAAAATTTAGTTGCAAGATCAATGTCAGCACTTCTGTTCTTGTAATTAAGTTTGTTGAAGTCCTCTGTAATCTCTACCATTGTCTTCCCTTTGGTCTCTGGGACAAAATATAGCAGAAATGCTGCACTGAAAAAGGTGTAAACCACAAAAATCAGGAAGCAGAACTGTCCAAGTCCATCCTGCATGGATACACCACATGAAAACAGAGTGTTATATAAAATAGCTGACATGATGTGAAAATAGAAAAACAATGTATATGGATTATTTGAGGTAATATATACACAACAGGTATCTCACCACAATGTAGCCGAACAACATCCCCAAGAGGAACAAGGAAAGCCAACTGATAGTCCCGCTGATCACATAAGCAGAAGGACGCCAGGCTTGTAGAAAGAGGTCAGCGGGAAGAGCCATCGACACTCCAGCTTGAAAACGATAAAAGGAAAATGAAAAAACATATCTGCACAGTTTCACTTTTGAGGTGAACAAACAGGCAACAGAAAACTTACAAGGTCCAAGTCCATAAATTAAGATGACGCAAAAGATCAGAGCGATGTTTACATATGGGATCCATGAATTCAGATCCTGCATGAAAAGAAAAGAAAAAGAAAATATTATAATGTATCCTCTACAACACAAGGTGGAGAAGGGTGCACCTGTTGGAGAGTATTTACCTTGATGGACAGCATGACAGTAAGGACACACATGGTGACGCCCATCAGGAGATAGCCATAGCCCATCAGCTTCTTTCTGCCCGCACGATCTATCAAGAAAGACTGAGACATGACAGATATGTTGATTAAAATCTACATGACACAGGACTTCACACCTTCTTCATTGCATCTAAGTCATCAACAATCAAAACAATCCGTTTTTACCATTTGTTTTGTATAAATCTGTTTATAGAATTTTCCAAGTTATGCACAAAGGTAGTATCCAAACATACAGCAAAGAAAACACTCAAAATAATGCACAGAATATTTCTGCCCTCTGAAACTGAGCAACTCCTCCATCCTACAGGCTGCCACAACACATTTATTATATAGAAACAAAGATTTGAATCATATATCAATATAAAAATATGTGACTCAACTAGATGGTCCTGAATAACGAGCTATTGGAGACTGAAGACATTGTTCTCAAGTGAGTTTAACTAGATGTTTTTAAAACCCTTAGGCCTTTTCATTCAGGAGTGATTGGTTATGAACAATTGATCAAAACAACAAAACAAGAAGTCATTTATTTTATGGAAATATTCTACATATGATCTAATACATTTTTGTAAAGAGAGAATATGTAGAACAGTATATCCTCACCAAATTGAATATTATTTCTCCACCTTATCAAATCATGTAGAGTATAGGAAAGGTACATAAACTTGATATCATTTTATGTGCATCCAAACTCAAAACCTGGGTTTCAGACATTTTTTATCTTCCTTCAGGTGTCAGTGTATTGTCATGATTCAGTTTCATGCTGAGATACTTACACACAGTGCCACAGTGATGAGCTCTGTTGCTCCAAGACCGATGGCCAGGTAATGCATCTGGTCCTCTGGTACTCCAGACTCACGGAAGATGTCAAAGGCGTAGAAATATAGCTGGGTGAGAGAATGAAATATTAAAGGCTGTTAGACTGAAACTGCACTCATTTGTTAATAATGTTCATATATATTATTAGGGAAAAAGCTGAGATAAACATACAGCATTAATGCCGCAGAACTGAACACCAGCACAGGGGATGGCCAGAGTAAGTAGCTGCCATCTCACACAGCGAGAGCGGAGTACGTCCATTACAGTCTTTGCCTCCTCTCCCTGTGAGCTCTCTTTCTCTTTCTGCATATCATCCAGCTCCAGCTTTAAGTTGTCCTCCTGCCAAAGCCACTGCAAGGCTTTTACATGCATATACATACACACATCAGACCAATATGAAGGTTTAATAGAGCGGTTTGGTAAGCAACACAATTTGTTAAAGTTCTCACACTGTGAAAAGTGGGATTTCCATGTCTTTTGTGATTATAAAGCAGGTCAAGGTGCTATATAAATATAAATACTGTGAAAGTATCAAAATCCACAGAGGAATACACGCAGCTTGTATTAAGAAACTGACTTCAAACAAGCCGACGGGATTTCTGTAAAGTACTGATGTCACAACTACACTACCTAAAGGTAGAATGTGCTGCTACAATGCCATCACAGAGGTATACGACAAAAGTAAACTTCTTTTTTAATCTAAACTTCCAAAATGTCCTTGTAGGCTACTTTATAGCCCAGTTTGGATGTATAGATACAGGGTTTGCTGTGTGCACTCACCTTTTCTGCTGCTTTCAGTGTCTCCTTTGTCAATGTAAAGGTGTCGAGGCGAATCAGGGAAGAAAAATAGCATCACAAACTGCAGGATGGCAGGAACACCACTAATAGCTAAGAGGTATGGCCACATTTCTTCTGTACCCATAATCTCCCTGAACAGAGTGTGAAACAAAGGATCTGTTAAGTAGCAGGGGAAAAGGAGATAGATCTATGGATTGGCGTTAATACATTTGTACTGTAAACAAATTAGTAAGTTTACAAGTATTGCACTTGGAAAGAACAACTGTAAAAAGACAACTTGTAACTTGGCTTCCTTAATTAGTAATTTTCCTTTTTTTTTGGTAACGCTTTATATTATTTTCCTTGGAATAAGCATTAGTCAGTAGGTAATAAAGGCCTAGGTAACATAAGACCTAATGATATTCTTCCCACATCATAAAAACATTTATTGTTGGATAAGATATCTTATAGCACTGATAACAAATGAATTATTATGCATGTATTACCTGTAACCTATGGTTAATACAACAACCTTAATAGAAAGTGTTACCTTTTTTTGTTAGATATATTAAGTGTCAACATTCAGCTCTTACTTGATGCCAATTATTTGACCTATGATTTTTCCAAATCCGATGAAGATTGAGGTTGTGAGAGTCATGAAACCTCTGAGTTTCTTTGGAGAACTCTCCCCGATGTACATGAGGTGTACACTCAAGCCAAGCCCTGTGGAGAAAGCCAAGAAAAAAACTATTAAAACTAAACTATTAAAAAAATAAACCACACTACATGTCATCAGAACATACCCATATTGTATCCATAGAGAAATCTTCCCAGCAAGATCATCTCAAAAGACTTGGCCATGCGACTAAAGAGCATGAGAAGAGCAGCGACAATCGCCACAACGTTGTTGTACAAGAGAGCTTTTTTTCTGCAAAATCAAAAGAAACACCACAGATTTTTTTGCACTGCTAACATAATTTAACTTTTATTTTGTTCCCTTGTTTTTAAACTGCGACAACTACTTCTATTAAAAGTCCCATATTATGAAAGGTTTCCATGTGGTTTTTAAAATTATAAAGCAGGTCAAGGTGCTATATAAATACTGTGAAAATATCAAAACGCTCAATCAACAAAAAAATGCACACATCCTGCATTCATAACCTGTGCTTTTTAAACAAGCTGTGATGTCACAACTATACCATATATAAGTAGAAAGTACCACTACAGGCTGCAGTGACAGTGCAGAGACACCGAGAACGCAGATGCGTAAGACCCAGAAACAATGACCAATCAGAGCAGACTGGGCTTTTTCAGGAGGGTGTCTTAAAGAGACAGGTGCTAAAAACAGTGTTTCAGACAGAGGAGGAATACAGGTTTACTCAGACAGACAGTATCAGAAATATAATGTGTTTTTTTTTAAACATTTAATCATGTAAAAATGTTCTAGCGGAAACCCAAAATACAAGTATGAACTTGAAAATTAGCATAATAATAATAATAGCATAACTTTTAAGTGTAAAATAATAATTTGCCATGCACATATTCTTATTTTCACCACCAGCAACTGGTTAGCTTAGCTTAGCACAAAGACTAGAGATGGGGGAAACAACAAGCCTGTCTCTTTCCAAAGGCAGATAAATTCACCCCATCTGCACCTCTAAAGCTCACTAATTAACGTGTTATGTCTTGTTCAGTAAGTGTTTGAAAAAAACGAAATGTAAATGTTTTACAGGGGATTATTTGCCAGACTCTTTCTTGGCTAAATGCTGGTTGTATCATATATTTTTTAAAAGAAAACCCTTTGCAAAGAGCCAGGCTTGCTGTTTCCAGCCTTTATGCTCAATTAAATTAGCGTTTCCTGGCTGTAACTTCATATTTAATGCACAGACATGAAAGGGATATCCATCTTCTCATCTAACTCTTAGCAACTTAATAAGTGCATCAAAACCTGAAATGTACTAGGTTAAATATCATATAAATAGTATCCTATAGGCCTACTTTATTTGGTAAAAGTCCCCTGATTCTTGCCTGTTGTATTGTGTGAAAATGCTTATGGATGGACTAGATTAATGTTTTAGCGACTAAACGTGAACATGAATGTTTCCCTTTTTATTTTCAGTTCACTAACCTTCTTTAGGCTCAAGAGAAATAATGAAAAGAGGCGAGCAAGAAATGGTTTAGTGTTATTTTATAAATTAACATCCAAATCTAACCCACCAGATGTCAGTCTTTCTCGATAATATTATGGTAGTTTGGGTATGCATGTTTTTGAGTTTTGTGTCTGCATGTGTGTCTCTCACCGGCCATAAGTGACAGGAAGGCTGCCGCTGTGAATAGCCCCGGCCCAGGCTCCAAGACTCAACACGGCCACGATGAAGGACCAGATGAGCTGGTTGGTGGAGTCATCCACTGGAGCTCCGTACCTTAACAGCCATGTGTAGTTCACAAAACTCTGAACATGCTGCAGAAAGGTCAGAGAGGTCACGGGACATGTTAAAGTGGTCTGCTGATTGTCAGGTTCCTTATCAATGATGTCTGTTAGATTGCTGAGTTGTGCCTTTCTAGCTGAATCAGAAACTTGCTTCAGATAAATAATCCGTCACAGTCTGCTGACTTTATGACTCTTCTCTGCTCATGCTGTTACACTACTCTAACATTTCTATTAATTATTAGCAAAACACACAACAATGTTTTCCAGGGATTCTCTTTTTGCTGTAATACATTACATTCTAACATGCATTATTAATGTAATATGGAGCCCCTGAAGTGATCTTGTCAAAATAATATCTTGATAAAAAAACATAACCTTTCTGGACTTTAGGGGCTCCCTAATCTTGCATGTTATAAGGTGTTCTTTGTCAGTCATTTGATAGAACCACCTTAAGATGTAATATTGACTGAGTCAAATGGTCTTGTCAGAACATGACTTCTTCTGATGGGAAGAAAATAAGACCTGATGTTTCTATTTACACTGACTGTGTGAACACACCACAGGGAATAATGAATGAGTGAAGAAGAGAAACAAAGTGTGTAACGTTAGAGGGTTGTGCTCCAGTTCACACAGCAAACCTTAAGATGTTATGCATTCTTTGCAATCTCACCACTGCTGGAGAAGCGATGACAGAAACTTGAATCCCATACTGAAATGACCCCCCAATCCCCAACACCACCGACAGCAGATACAGCCTCCAGTACTGCAGCTGAAATGTAATGTGGAAGTCATATTTACAATAAAGTCTGCAGTCTTTTAACGAGACCTCTGGTTATCAAACTGTGGTTCTTGTACTCAAGCTCTCTCTGGTGGTATTCGAAGAAATCTCCAAAATACAAAAAGGAAACATTAATTACTAACATACTTAAACTTTTAAGATCCATGAAATGCAATTTAAAATACGTTTAGCAATATTTTTGTTTCAATATCAGCCTCCTATGTGGCCACGGTCATGATTTATGAGCTACACTGTGATGACAAGATAGCAGTTACAGGTAAAATGATTGGTTTGAAAACACAGTGACATGTCAGTTCTGATGCTACCCTTCCTACAGTGTGTCTGTGGCTGAAGACAGTCAACAATGAAGAATCTTCTGATTAGGAATAAACCTTCCTGTGTGTAGCTGAATAGTGTCAGCTTATGCTGCTGTATTTAAACAATGGTTTTAGTGGTGGCACTTGAGAGAGCCTGATTTTCTGAGGTGGTACAAAGTTTGAGAACCACTGAACTGGACAGCTTTAGCTATATAAGTTAAACTAGACATTTAAATCATATGATGACAATATTAGTATGTAAAGGCATCATTAGATTCAACTATCCAAAATGATATCAAAGGGTTAAAATGATCTCCAACATCACCAACTATAACTAAAATGTTATCAGTAATCTGATATATAATAACAAACTCAGGGCCAATCTTTCTTCTCAATGAGTCCTTTGATTTTTGATACCTCATTTTGCTAATAATCTGTAGGTACTTAAATAAAATATACACTGCAGGACATTTATTGTAACAGATTTTTTTTTTTTTTGCAGAATTTATACTTTTACTTTAAAATCTGAATAGATCCTCCACCACCACTGCATTATGTACACATTAAGTATACTTGTAATGAAAAGGGTATGAATACAATCTGAGAGAATCTCTTCTCACAACAAGTACTGTAATGTAACAATGTTCACCTACCTTTC
Source organism: Echiichthys vipera (assembly GCF_963691815.1). Classification (NCBI taxonomy): domain Eukaryota; kingdom Metazoa; phylum Chordata; class Actinopteri; order Perciformes; family Trachinidae; genus Echiichthys; species Echiichthys vipera. The sequence goes on along the minus strand of NC_139825.1, from coordinate 25,246,976 downwards.
CTGATACAATGTCCATCTTTTATGCCGGCTCCCTGACTCCTCATGATGGAGCAGGGGAGGACCAGCTTATATAAAGGATGCCGCCTGAAGTTACACAGCGATAAGCTTTGGTTGTCCAGTCATGTTGTTAGAGCAAGATCGTCATGTCATGACGTGAGCGATAGGGTTGACCAAATGCTGCACAGGATTGGACCTGGTTTGTCTGGTTGGTTCCTGTGAATGTTACAAGAAAGTCCTGCCTGCAGGGTTAGACATTACTGGGAGGGTGGTGTATAAAACTAAATAATATTAAATGATTTTGTAACATTTTTGGAGAAAAGGCAGTTCTGATGTGTAGAATTTGTGAATAATTTTCAGCATGTTTAAGCTCATGTGAAGCTTGACCACTGTACATCATCACTCATCTTAATGTATGTCAGTATAGTACATGTACGCATGAAAGAAACATTTTACCCATGAAGATCCGGTTAATCATTGAAGGATCCCTCAATGATTAACCGGATCTTCATGTGTAAAATGTTTCTTTCATGCGTGCATGTACTCATCCTGTTAAGAAAAGCTGCCTGTGACTCTGGAGGAGCTTCGACAGACATGATATAAATGGATCTTTGACTTCCTAACAGGCAGATCCCATGTGGCTACAACATACCTCTTATCTTTAACAACGGAGCACCCCAGGGCAGTATTTTGAGCCCCCTGCTGTACCCCCCTTAGACACATCACTGTGTAGCCACTTTTGACTCCAACACCATAATCCGAATTGTAGGATCCAGCATCTTAAGACCTTGACCAATACCAGGGACTGAACTAGTCATGAGTTATTATACTGTATGTTGGCCACCGCTGCTCTCAGATTTGAAACATTTGTGGCTTGCAAGTCCTTGAACTTTAAGGAAGTGCTGATGCATTTGAGAGGGTTTCAGTTACAAATATTTTTGTTAGAATCAATTTTACACTGGAAAACACTGGTTAATAATATACTTTATTTACTGTTATCTACCTAACTTTCTGTCTTCTTCTGTAACACAATGTGTCTGGTCTTTTCAATTATATGAAACCGGATAACACTTTTTATTAAGGTCCTTGTTAGTTAACAGATAATAAGGACCTTTAGCCCTTATAAATAGCTTATTAACAATATTGTGTGTTAATATGACTATATAAGTGTTAATAATCTTATCATCAACATGTTTATTGTTAGATTATAAGGTATTTATAATTATTTACATTTAATAACCCTAACAAGGCATTGTTCTTGCTTAGATCTGCAAAAAGCAAAGTTAACTATAACATGATAATGTGTTTCCTGTAAGCACTTATAAATGTCTTATAATCTAATAATAAACATGCTTAAGATGCTAATTTTTAGGTTTTATTAACACGTGATGTAAATGAGCATCTTAACTAACTATATAAATCATAACAATGAACTTGCTATAAAGTGTTATTCTTCATATTTTTTAATAGAGGGAACAGCTTAATGTGAAGACCATATGAAAATGCAGTATGAGCATCATGGAATTGATTTAAGTTGATCAACTTTTTCAGAATATTGTCCCACTGATCACAAGGGCACAAGGACCAGATCCCATCTGAGATGTATGAGAATACTGATTTTTTTTTGTTGTTGATAATTTTGATGTCTTGTGCACCATGTTAAACACGTTTCCCTATAAGTTCAGCCTTACTTCTTTAGAAACCTTCGGACATAGACTATATTTGTCAGTTAAAATCTCTAACATTAAAAAACTCAATAGAAAGATTAATTACTGTCATATTTAGAGTGAGAGGGAATGTGTGTGTGTGTGATGGTGTCATGGTGAAATGGAGCATTTGTGGGTAAAAGAAACAAAATTGACACTTTTGACTCCAAACTAAATTATTTTGACGCTACTTTATTACTGAGTTGTGTATTAAAAGCACCTTTTGATGATTGCAGTGAAACATTCAATACGAAAAGTGATGTTAATATATATCTATATAATATAGATATAATATAAACTTTTATTGGCTCACAGTTAGATCATTAAAAACAGCAATATTCAACATAAAGAATTGCACATATTCACTACAACAACAATGCTTAACATCATGCTCTGTGCACATGGTCGATGCAGTTTATACTTAATAAAGTGCAAATAAATGAAATCTTTGTTTCTATCTAAATATACATTCAACCACCTGCCACAAAGCAAAGACTTTGTACTCTGTAGGTCATTTGACTGGAAGGCCTGATGTGCAGCTCACTCTGACCTTTGACCTCCCACACGAGAGGATGAAGCTAAAGGAGATCGTTTGCTGTGGTCATTAATAACTCTGATAACAATGACGACATCTTTATTCTTTGTCATTAACAAGAAATATTGTAAATGTACAGTATCTTAATAAAATGTAATGCAGTAAATTTTATGCAACGTTTTTTTTCTTCACCAAAAAAATCAACATTTCTTTTTTCTGCCAATTTGCAGGAGTTTAATTTGTTTTGCCTCATGTCAATCAGTGACACAAAGCGGAAAAACACAGTTCTAGTCCAGCATGTAAAGATGTCAAAGATAATTCCTTTAAATTCTCTTAATAGAAAACACACTCAAGATATAGGAACAACAATGATCTGAGTTGCTTTACGTTCACGACATCTTCCAGTACAAAGTGAGGCATACAGTGGATTTGACCGTGTGTCTTTTAGGAGAAACAGTCTCTCTACAAGGCCGTGGAATGACACACTTCCCCCAGCTGATACTGAGCTGTAGTTTGTGACGCACACTTCTGCTCCTTGCCTTTGAAGTTGAGCTTGTGGAATTCACTTGTGATGGCTGACAGAGACTTCCCCTTGGTCTCTGGGAGAAAAAGACCAACGTACAGCGCAGAGAGCAGGCAGACCACTCCGAACGGCAGAAAGCAGTACTCACTTAGTTCGCTCTGTAAAATAAATGCATCAAAAAGCCATCAGCCTCTCACCCACGTCTGTCTGTGTGTTTTCTATTCTATATTATCTATATTTAGTTAGATTTAGATTGCAGATTTAGATTATTGCCAATGAATTAACTAAAACATTTTCAACATTTTAAAAAGACCAGTAGGATCAGAGATAAAGCCATTATCATCATGACAGACAGTCTGTTATTTCCTCAGTTTCAGACTCAAACTCTGGGAGGTGCTATAGGGTGTCTTTTCAGTAAAACTGTTAATTCAAAATCTCACCTAAGTAAAAATATCTGCATCAAAATAAAGTACTCATTTTTCATAATGACCCATTTCGGTATAAAAATAAAATAATTGCATTTTAATTATTTTACTTTTTTTTAAAAAGTGGAGCTTATTTTTTATGCACTTTATATACGTACAACTCGGTAGTTAAATCTATAATATATCATAATTTATGAGCTGAGTCATAGTTTGTTTTAATAATCTGTTAATTGTAAAGCAAAGTACCTGTGGAGTACAAGTTAATTACAAGTAGTACATGTAAGAACATTTTAATGTTGTAGTTTATTAATTTGGAGCAAATTTTAGATACTCTGTATACTACTGGATAATGCTGCATAATATATAAGCATATCATGTGTTTTCATGTGTAACTAGTTACTAAAGGTATGGAGTAAATGTGGTGTGTTCCCTCTGAGAAGCAGCAGAAGTATAAAGAAGCATAAAGTGGAAATACTCAGGTAAAGTACAAGTACCTCAAAACTATGCTTAAGTACATTGCTTGAGCAAATGTACATACTGTAGCTACTTTCCACCACTGTGCCTTTTCCTATTTCTGAGAAATATGTATGTTGCATTTTAACCTGCCAGTTAACTTGTAGTCCCCCCTTAAAAGATGTTTCATTCAAAACTAGAAAAATAAAACATCAAAATCTTTATTTGATAGCATTTTTGATTGATACTAGATATAGTTGAGATGGAGACATGAAGCAGAAATCCCCGGCCAAAATACCAACATAATGTATGTAGTGACAGACTGACCACTAGAAATGGAAAGATCATCCCCATGATGAAAAGATTGAGCCACATCATGGAGCCAGCGATCATGTACGCTGCTGGTCGAGCGGTCTGATTGAAGATCTCTGTCGGCAGAACGCCAGTCACTCCAGCTGAGAAAAAAAACACAGCAACGTATTGACCAGTTAGCACCAGCATCTATATATATAAACATTAGCTATTATTGCCTGACTCTTACTATATTTTTGATATTTGGCAGCACTTAATAAGCAATAAGTTGCCCCATTACACATTCATGAAATAATTATCAACATTTACATAAAGATAACAAACTAACAAGGTATTTCATGGTATTTTAAACCGTATAATAGCATTTAAAAACACCACACTGACAACTTATGCAAGACAGGACTAAACATTCACTTCACTTTAAGTTTAATCATCTGGAGACAACCTTTTGAAACATTACTGTAATATAGAAAGTCTCCAAAAAGGTACAGAAAACTGACCTGGTCCCATGCCAAAGCTGAGAATATAGGTGAAGATGCAGGCCATGCTCAGGTACGGCATCCAGGATATAAGGTGCTGTTTGCATGTGGGGAGGAAAGTAAAATATTCACACTGATCAACGCACAAGCAAAAAGAAAAGAAACCTCATCACTTTTATATTTCAGATTGACCAATAGACTTGTTACAGTAATTACCACAAGTTTATTGTAGAAAAGTCACACAATACATCCATCACAGATATTCATGTACTAATCATTACCTTGAAAATTGAAAATATATGCATGTCATAAAGAAAAGTTAAATAAGTGGTCATTATGTGAGTCAATGAAGAGACTTATAATACCTCAAAGGACAGAGCAACTGTGAAGACAACAGCCCAGATGGTCATGAGGATGTACCCTCCCATCAGCATGAACCTCCGACCTTTGCGCTCAATCAGCAGGTTCTGAAAAATAAGAAAATCAGACTCTGTTCTTATATACAGTATACGTATTTAATTAGAACAAATAATATCTAAAGTACATAACATAAGACTGATGTCAATCATCTCATCTAACTTGCAGCAAGAAAGCTCTTTTCTCAAAATGTCAAACTACTCCTTTAACAGAATCTCCCTCTCATGTGACAAAAAAGTCTCTAGTCATTCAACAATATCCAGCAGCAACTTGTTTGTATTCTCTAATAATTTCCTCTCTCATTTCTTCGTAGCTACTCAGGAATTTGTGAGTCTTATTGTGAATTATGTATCGTGAAATAAAAATGTAAAACCAGTTGATCTAGAGTACAACGGCCCGTTCTTAGTCCTTCGGAGGAATGCAATAGGAATGCAAACAACAGTTCCTCTTTGCCTCTAGCCGCTTACATAACATGTGCTTTAATGACGGATACTTACACACATTATACAGGCTGTGAATTCACATGTACCAGTGCCAATTGTGATATATTGGATTTTTTCATCAGATATCCCGGCCTCTTTGAACACATACGATGCATAGAAATAAATCTGAAAGAAAAAAGAACATGAGAAAACATTACAGTGCTGAAGAGCATCGTTAGAAGTGCTTCAGCTGTTAATAAGCGGATTAGGCAAGTAATTTGTACCAGCTATGTTAATACCCTGCCCCACTCCATAAAACTGCCAAGCATGTGGTTAAAAGCCTTGAAACGCAGTGCTTAGTCAGCATTTTCTCACGAGAACGCAACTTGTTGCAACTCTGCAAATCAGTTTGGATGCATTATAAACTCTCATATAAGCAGAGCAGAATTAAGTGAGGTCCAGATTTAACAAAGCCTTTTAGTCAAAACAGTCAGCTGTCTTCAGATATGATTCAGTGCACAACAGGGGCGGGGTGGGGTGGTGGGGGGCTCATGCTACATCTCAACTATACATTATTAATGTGACCTGCAGGAACGAAAAGAAACCCACACGACACAAACTGCTGATGGATCATCTCAAATTTCTAATCAACCTTCTGACATCGCAGAGGCCAAAAGAACATCCGACACTGTTACTGTAGCCCAGTATCAGTAACGCTCTTCATGGGTTATATAACAATATTTTCTACAGAGACACACAAGGTACTACTATGCCATTCCTTTCTTCTTACCGAGTCATTACCACAGAGCTGCATGGCACTGCTGATGATCATGACAGAGATGAGCTGCCAGCGCACCGAGCGATCAGTGAAGAGCTCCCAGGGTCGACGAGGCCTAAGGCCTTTGGTCTCGGCCTGTTCCTGCAGGATCTCATCAAGCTCGCTGCTCTGGACCTCACAGCCTCGCAGCCGTTTCAAAGCTGACCAAGAAAAAAGAAAGACACAACTCAAATGACCTGGGATGTTCTGTTATTCTCTGGCTATAACTTATTCTTCTGTATGTTTCTTATATACTGTACGAAAGATGTTTCATATAATTTCATGTGCTGACTTGACGGCAGAGGCGGAGGAGTGCTCAGATCCTTTACTTAAGTAAAGTACAAATTCAACAATGTATCAATACTACATCACATCCTGCATTCAAACTGCTACTTAGATAAAAGTTTATTAGTATTAGCAGCAAAATTCACTCAAAGAATCAAAAGTAAAAGTACTCATTCTGCAGTAAAATGGCCTGTGGCTGATGTTTTATGACATATACTTTTCAGTACTGATGTAGCGATGTAGCATTTTAATGTTGAAGCTGGTTGAGGTGAAGCTAATCTGAACTACTTAATACATGTTTTGGTTGTTTAGTTCTAGGTAGGTTGGGCCCCTGCCAAAGGGTCACAAGATAAATCTTTTAGGTGATTAATGGGAGAGGAAATTCTGCTACATTCATATTTGTATTTTGGACTTTTCTGTAATGTATGGGTTTTGTTTCAATATTGGACAAATTGAACAGTATTGTAATGAGTTATCTGAGGAGTTTACAGGGGAAATGACTATTTGGTAGCGCTGATAACAACTTATAGATGTCTGGAACTTTTAAAGGTTACAACATTTCGTTACGTTGTAAGTCACGAGCCAAAAAAAGTTGTGAACGCCTGGTTTAATCTTTAACAACGCTTTGCATTATAGGCTAATCATACAGTATGTTTTTAAAATGTAAAATCTTATTACAATATTAGAAGTAACTAGTAACTGCAGCTGTCAGATAAATGTAGTGCAGTAAAAAGTACAATGTTTCTCTCTTAAATGTACAGAAGTAGAAGTATAAAGTAATGATCAGGAACGTTAAAATTGTACTTAAGTTTACTTTGGCCAACGTACTTAGGGGTGCCCAATTCTGGTCCTGGAATTTAGGTTTATGCTTCTCCCTGCTCTTACACACCTGAGTCTAATGCCACGCTCGTTATCAAGCAGCTGAAGCTCTTCACAGGTTTGAAAATCGTTAAAATCAGGTGTTAGAGCAGGGAGAAACCTAAACAACCAGGGCCTGAATTGGGCACCCCTGATGTATTAAGTTACTTTCCACCACATATTACAGTACCCACCGTTAATACAAGCCTCCTTGTCCCCCCTGTCGATGAGCAGGTACCTGGGGCTCTCTGGGAACCACGGCAGGGTGAAGAGCTGGATGAGGCCAGGAATGGAATTACTGGCAAGAAGATAGTGCCAACACGGCTCACTGCCCAGAATCTCTCTATAAATAAATAATCAAGAGTGTTACTGTCTACGGCACATTTCTTTTTTTACATTTATGCAGTAAAGGATTAGCCTATTTTGAAAAAAACTGTGTCTGACAGTGTCCATACCTGAGTCCAACCACCTGTCCTAGCACAACACCAAATGCTGTGAAGACAGCTGATGACAAAGAGACAGCTCCTCTCAAGTGCTTTGGTGCACTTTCTCCAAAATACATGGGTTGCACATTCATGCTGATCCCTGCAACACACACAGTGGCTTTCTGCAGTGGAGTTCATGAAGTTTATGTTGAACAGTATTTTATTTTTTACAGATATTTGAACATTTACTGAAAAAATGATATACCAGCATTTATTCCAACCAGGACACGTGAGATAATGATCATCTCAAAAGACTTGGCAGGTCTACTTGTTACAGCTAAGACTGCTCCAGTCATGAGGAAAACATTGTTCATCAACAGGCATTTCTTCCTTGGGAAGGGAAAAGAGGAAAAAATGAATAGATTTATTACAACTTTCTGTGATCATCAAGAGTTTCAGTCTTAAGAAATGAATATATATGAAAATATATTAATACAAATCCAGCAATGAATAGATTCTACTCATATTGCTCAATACTAGAAACTACATGATTACAGCTGTGAGGGGGGGGCACCTGTGCCATGGTTGAAACCAGCTGCAGCACGTACATTTCAGCTAATGATGAAGATGATCATGTGATTGATCAAGGTTTTGAGAATAAGTCCGCAATAATAAAAGAGTTCAATTAGAGACGTTAAGTAAAAATGTTAAGTTAAAACTATCTTATGGCACAATGACTGACATGCCGAAAATCGAAAAGAAGTGGTTTGATGATGACAATGTTGACTTTAAACATGCCAAATTGAGGAGTTGAAGCTTATGAGAAACTGCACATACATATATTCAAATAAATATATTCAAAATAACAGCAAATTGTTTTGATATCATGCATTTTAACCTGTTTGTGTTCTGTTTTTCCAGTGTCAAATCCAGCTGAGATAACTTACTATCTTTCTAAATATATCACCATGACAACCATTAATGTTGCATGTTTAAATGATTTGGGCTTTGAGGACTGCCCTCAGGGTCATATGCATGTACACACTTGACAAAGGGAAAGCAAATGAACAATCTCTTCATTCATTCACGTGTTCATTCACATGTTCATTCATCATTCACTCTCTGCACGTTGCAATGCAATCTCAATATGTAATCTACGGTACTCGTGTGTCCATGCATTTACACGCAGCAGCACAACACATCCTCTAACATTACCTGCCAAAGCGTATGGTCATAGGTCCTGCGATAAGAGCCCCCACAAAGCCCCCCAACGAGAAGATGGAGACAATAATTGTCCAGACCAGAGTCACCTGGTAGTCCTCCAACTGGATGTCCCAGCGCTCCAAAAATGTCTCATTGATAAAGGTTTGAATAAACTGTGAGAAAGGCAGTCAGACGGTTAACCTTTATAGTCTGTGAGCTAACGAATCACACACACAAGTAAACAGAGCAGCGGTTAAAGCTGACACTTATTTCCTCAGATTAACTTTTATTCATCAACAGAATAAAACATTTGCATTATTGTTTGTTGTTGATGGAAGCACATGCTCTTTATTTGTGAGTGCAGCTGCTCGGCTTCATGAAACTACAAGGAGAAAAGGCTGCTTCCAGGATTATTTTCTATTAATAAATGATAAAACTGGATATGGTACAATGAGAAAACTTAATCACAGACATGGGTGGCCAAATTCTAATTTGTCTGTGCCAATTTACTCTGTGACTGAACAGTGAAATACCAGTGATGCTGGTCTGCACAGCTCCAACAGGGAACACACACACACATACACACACAGACACACACACATAGTGTACACACACAATAACAACTATATATATATAACACTATATGTAGTACTTATTCACTCCTATTTTAAAAACTGGGAACACTTCAACACAAACACAGTCATTAATGCAATGTGGCAATTAGGCTCAAAAACTTACAGTTGTTGGAGAATTCATTATTGCAAGGTTGTAGCCATATTGAAGAGTTCCTCCAATGGCCGCAGAAGCAACCATAAGCACCAGTGTCAGAGAACTGCTCTGTTTATACAAACAGATAAATATATGAGATTATACACATTTGTCCTATCAAGTAGCCTACTACCATTTCTTCTATAAGTTGAGTCTGCACATCCTGTTGTTGGGCCCAGGTTTTCTGCAGAGTGATGGAAGAAGAACTCTTCACCTTTACTTAAGGGCGAATTTTGGTATTTTTCAACCTGGACCTTATCTCAACGTGTATTTATGTGAAAGTGACTAATGGCAACAATAGGGACACAACGTCAATGTATAATGGCAACTTCTCCATCTTTTGACAATGTATTCAGACACTTATAATACCAATCTGTCAGTGGCAAAAACAAATACTTTAAGTTGACATATATTATCGCTGTGCAGGTCCCTCATTTGATTACACTGTAACCCAGCTTATGGCGGCCATGACGCAATACTGGAGCAATGTCAAAAAAAGTTGTTGCCATTAGTCACTTACACAGAAATACACAAGGAAATCAGGTCCAGGTTGAAAAATACAAAAATTCCCCTTTAATTAAAATACCCATACAACAGTGAAAAACACTCTGTTACAAGTAAAAGTCCTGCGTTCAAAATCTTACTGAAGTCAAAGTACAAAAGCATTAGCATCAAAATATACGTAATATATACGTATATGTACATAAGTACAAAAGGTAAAAGTACTCAAGCAGAAAGGTCTTTTTCAGAACATGAATATTACTTGATCATAATTAGTGGTGCATTAATGTGTAGGCTACTTAACTGTTTCACCTGGTAAAGGTGGAGCACTTTTTCATTACTTTACATACAGATGGATACGTTAACCGGTTATAATATCTCATAACTTATTAGACTTATGTGTATTAATAATGCACATCTGCAGTCACCAGTGACAAAAAAACGGTCAGGTAAATGTAGAGGAGTGAAAAGCACAACATATAAATATTCAACATAAGTACAAGTATCTAAAAGTTGCACTAAGTTACATTTCACTACTGATGTTGATAGTTGTTTTGTTGTCACTTCCTCTACCAATGTAAGATCATGTGTAAAATAAATAACATTAAAAAACGTTTTCAAGTAGCCCTGCAATTAGGAGCAACACAGCCACCAAATAATTCAGCTTTTCTGCAAGAATGTGCTCCCTGAGTCTACACATCAAACAGGGATGGGACTAACTTCACTCTCCTTCTTTCCTAAAGAAAAGTAGAATTTACCTTTTGTGCACCAGCAGGAGACATTGTTGATCGATGAAGGTAGTAAAAAGGTGACTTGATGAAGTCAGATGACAAACCGCACAGTTCAGCCCAACTCACATATAACGATCTTCTACAACTCAAGCTCGAGCACGCGCTTAAAGCGTGCGTGTGGCGGCCTTTTATGATTGGCTGCAGTTTTGCATTGAGCTGAGTGACGCACAATACTGAGCTGATGTCTTACCTGCACTCTTCAGACAGCAATGATTTACTCAAACCAAGTGGACGACGTGTAGGCAATATTTTAAACTGACTGTTTCCTGTGAGTAATTAAGAGCAACAACACAGGCGCAGGGATGGGGGTTCACTTAAAGTGTAACTTCAATTCCAGGTCTGAGTCTGAGGTTTTCAATGTTAGGGCTGATTGAAAACAGCAGATGGCGTGTTGAAAGCGCTGATTTCTATACATTTGGCGAGAAGTGTCGATATTAACTCCAGCATTGATGTGTTTCATCCCAGTAGAGTCATATTATTTAGATTTACAGCTCAACAACACATTTAAATGCGCAGTACTTCTCTGATAAATACCAAGATGCCGGAAAGGATAACTCTCAGTATCTTATATATAAATAAATGCACACCTGCACAGACTACACGTGCAGTTCTGATATTTAAAAAAAAAAAAAAAAAATGTAACATTTCTCATAAAAACCTAATCCCTCATCTTCTGTAGCCTACTTATGCAGCCATTTTCATACATTATTTCTCTCTTTATGGACTTCCATCAGTGTATATTTCATGTAAATAAGACTGAAGAATGCACAATATAGACTGCTTTGAGTTAACCACCATGTGAAAGCGTTCACCTCACTAATATTTATTAATATGCCTTTTTAAATGTTTTGTTTTCTAATATAGTCAAAATTGTGCATTCAAAAATAAACACAAAACGTTATCAAAAAATACTTTTCACATATTAAATGCCATTTTGACCCCCCAGCATGCACTCTGTAACATAATCTAGATTTTATTGTTGTTGTTATCATTATTAATTATTAAGACTAAAGGAAACATGTGTGCTCATTTATTTCCAGCAGATGGAGCTGAAATGTTGCTCACTTTTTTCCCTGTTTGCTGTTCATATTGTGCATTTCAATATCAGAAATGCATCCCACAAAACAAGTCACTTAACACAAAAGTTGCATTTTCACTGTAATAAAAGGGTAGTTTAATAGTAAAAATAATTATTTACAGCCATTTTTTTTAAAAAAAGAAGAAGACTGCCTCATCTCATCCTTTTTTTTTTTTTTTTTAACAGAAAAACAAGTTAACTAGCTGCTGCATCACATAAGAGTGGAAGAAATTGAGAGGACGGTTTAGCTCCACCTCCTCTCCTCTCCAACAGCAGTGGAGCTCACAAGGCCACAGATAAACGGGTAAAAAGAGACACATAATGGGACTATTAGGGTGAAGATTATTAATCTACCTGTTAAAAGCAAGTGTTAGAAGAAACTCAGTGTGCACAGTTTCCAGGTCAGCTATTTAGATGCCCCCCGATAAAAGACTTAGAGGTGAGAGAATCACCAACAACATAAGGAGTCACCCTTGGGAGTCGATGAATGGCAACACCACGTTTAGTTGACGAATTATCTCGCTCTGGAGCAAAAACTGTTGGACAGATGAATAAACAGACGGACCACCAAAGCTATTCTTAGGCTTCACAGCTTCAAAGGAAGAAAATAAATGAATAAAAACTTGTATTCATTCCACTATGGAGCAGCCTCTGTCTCCCCAGCCTGATAAGTTGCTTGTGTACAATGTGCAGAAAGCTCTATTTGATGTGTGCTGGGTCCAGGCTGCTCAGCTAAAGGCACTCATGACTCTTTCCGGGATAAGCTGTGTACGAAAGCTTTTTCAGTCTGTGTTTTGATATGTAATAGAAAAAGGACGGGCAATCTGCTAGAAACAAGAATCACTCAACGGCAAATGTAGCATTCATGCATCGTTTGGTACAGCCTGTGTCAAAAAAACAGGACAGATGATTATTTGAACACTAAAACTAGATATATTAAATGCCAGGACTTTGGCAGGACAATGCTTTTTAATCAATGTTTTTTTATTATGAAGCGCAATCTTGATTTTATGTTTCTAACTGAAACATGGTTAGACTAAAAAACAATGCAGCTGTTTTTTTTAATTGTGGCTACCCCTCCCAACTTCAGTTTAATGAGTCTGACTAGGATAAATAAGAAGTCGCCATAATGTTTAATAACTCACTCGATGCAGATATCTTATGAAAATGTAGATTATTTTGCATATGTGGCTCTTTGTCTTAATGTCTCCGCTCCAGCTTTGTTCCTAAATATCTGGTTACTGTGTAACCTTCTTGGATGACTTTACTGAGCCGTGTCTAACTGTGTTTTATTGTTGGTGACTTTAACATTCATGTTGACAGCCCCTTGGACAGAGGCACTAAGCATCAATTTCAAAATACTACTGTTGGTTTGTAAAGCACTAAATGGTTTAGGACCAAAATACCTTTCTGATCTTCTGCTATGAGCCACCCAGACCCTCGGGTCTCCTGGTACAAATCTGCTTTCTGGCCCGAGAATCAAAACTAAACATGGAGAAGCAGCGTTCAGTTTTTATGCACCTCATATCTGGAAAACTGTATGTCCGCTGTAACTCTCTTTTATACCTGTTTTAATATAATTTAGCTGGCAATAGTACTACTACTACTACTACTACTACTACTACTACTACTACTACTACTACTACTACTACTACTACTAATAATAATAATAATAATAAAAATCTTTTCCATGGAACTTAAATTTTGCTAGTTGTTTCAAGGACACTTATATATTGGCATATGCTTGCTGCAATGATATTTTATTTTAAATATATTTTATTTAGTGTGTTTCATTATGTTCAATACAAACATTAAAGATTAAAGCTTATGGAGCAGGACACACTTATTATTACTTATTTTTAGTACATCCTTTCCAGCATGTACAGTATATTTATTAGTCTTTGCCCACTGCCTGTGGGATGTGTGTGTATATATATATATATATATATATATATATATATATATATATATATATATATATATATATAAAGCTGGTTTACAGGTGACAAATAGTGTCATAATGAGGTCATAATGGGATGCACCCCTCCCTCTCCGCCTCTAATTGGTCAGCCTCTGACAGGATTACACGAGTTTCCTCAATTGAACACAGAGAAGTTAAACGCTCGGACAACCTGCTGTGGACTCTCGTGCGTTTGGCTGGAAAAACAAACAAACAGACCCGACCACAGTTACTTTTCTACGACAGTCGATCAAATGTGTGTAAGTGGCATTAGTCGGTAGGTCTGCGCTGCTGTGATCACCGGATTAAATGGTTTCTCTGCTGATGGTCGCTGCTGCTGCTGCAACCACACTAATGACTAATGAGATTTCTTAACACACGCCTGCATTCTGGAGAATCTGCCCGTCAAGTTACTTTAATTTAGACCACAAGTCGTCACAATGACTCGGCTTTTCTGGGATGCAATTTTTCTCATAAGCGGTGAGTAACTAATTTTGCAGAAAAAAATGTGTTTTTTATTTGTGTAATGTCTCATTCTGACTTGTCATTTTATATTAAACATTACTATACATTTAATAAAGTTCCTCAGCATTGTCCCCTGTTTGAGTACATAAGGCTATTAAATAATAATTCACTTTATGACTTATATAGCCCACTCAAAAGTCAATTACTTACATTAAGGAACATTCTATTTTAAGTATTAGACATTTTCTGAATCGTTATATTCAAATATGCAAATGAGGCATTGTCTAATGCTTACTGTTACTGAAGTGAAGAGAAATCTACTGATACTGACTAAATTTAATAAAAACACCTAAGTGTGCATTTTAGATATTTTCTTTCCATTAGTCTGCAAGAAGCCATGATATTGAAGAAAAAATCTCAAAATTGATTGTGCATGAGAAAGAAAAAATGTTTTTACCAGAAGTGTCACTCTGGCTTTATAGTTTTATCTATACTAATCTTATAAGGTGCCCTGACTTTACTGTGCTCGATCGTGTTTTGGTTATCCTCTATGGTGTCACTGGTTCTAAAAAGATGCTTTTAGTGCTCAATGTATTTTAACTAAAGTTTTATTTTATTGATTTCCGTGTTAAAAAAGGAGAAAAAACAAAAATATTTCTTAGATTATTTCATTTATACCACAAACCACCCTTCCTGAGCATGTCTCTGTGATTGCGTGTCTTCACAGGACCTGCCGTACTGTATGTATTTATAGTGCTTTGGTCTCATCCTTTTAGTGGATGCTTGACCCTGTTACTATTGTTGGGTTCCAGTTACTCAATGAAGCATCAATATCACATGATCATACCTCCAGGGGTAGATTACTTAACCCTCCAGCTGTTCAATCACAATACAGTAATGTGTATTTATATTCCCTATAAGGTACTTTTAGTACGTCTGTGGTACTCAATGGTGAACTTTTTGTTATACTTGTTATTATGCTTTGATGTTATTTCTATATACTGTATATAACGGCTGTTTATTTTCCTACTCTACAGGCACCCTCTTTACTTTTGGAGCAGGGCCGAGCAATTCTACAATTATTGAAGCAAGCATTTCCATCGATACAAACTCCACTGCTGCTCCGAACGCCTCCACCAGCAGCTCGGCAACAAAGAGCAACAGCAGCACAACTATTGCACCTACTACAACGACCATCCCTCCAGTTAAAAGTAAGTTTCATGTTAGAATTTAAGTGATGGTTCAATCTAAAAAAAAAGGTATTTCACATTCTCAAATGTTCCCAAGACCATGATCGACTCTCAATGCAGTGCTGCTTCCACCGCAGCTGTTCTTAATCTGCATTTTCTCACATCAGGACCTTATGTTTATTTCCCTCTCTACAGGTTCTGTCTTTACATTTGGAGCAGGATCGAGCAATCCGACAGCTATTGAAGCGAGCATTTCCATCGAGACAAACTCCAGTGCTGCTTCAAACGCCTCGACCAGCAGCTCTGCAACAACCAGCAGCAGAAGCGCAACTATTGCGCCTACTACAACAACAATCCCTCCAGTTAAAAGTAAGCCTCAGCACAGTCTTGTTATGTCAAGATGCATGGGAAAGTTTGGCTCAGATTGGTCAAACCATCTCCAGTAAAAGAAATCACTGTGTCCTCATTGCAGTCCTTGACCCACCCTCACTTCAGCGTTGCCTCCCCTGCAGGACTTCTCCACTGTGAAGCTTCCCATTCAGCACATGCAGACAGTGTGGCGCTCGCTGATAATTGATCCTCTTTGCGGGAGTGAGGGCAGCAATTGTGTAAAATTAAAGACTATGAGCAGAATATACACAGGAACACATAATAAATACTTGATTTATTTTGAAATACTGTTAATTTCTATTGTTCAGAATTTAATAGAACATCCGCTGTGGCTATACCACTGCTGCACTAACATGTTTTTTTTTAAAAAATAACCAGGGCACTTCCACAAAAACTTTATTTTGTGGAAAAACAGTGAGCAAAATTAGAGAACAGTAACCAGTTAACTGTAGTGGGTCGCTTAGCCATAACTTTGTTGCCAAGGATTTTCCAGAGATTCTCTATGGGGTTTAGATCTGGAGTCTGGGCTGGCCACTTCATTGTTTTAATATTCTCAGCTTCAAGGAACAGCTTAACCTGTTTTACAGTGTGACGGGGGGCACTTTCTTGCATGAAAACTGCAGCTGATTGGGAGACGGTTGCAGTGAAGGTATTGCATGTTGCTGAAGGAGGTTCACATAAACATTTGCATTCACACTGACATGTAGCTGAACATGAGGCCCAACTCCTGCTGCAGAAAACAAACCATGACATGATATTGCTAAAGTTCATTTTATCTGGGTCTGATGGGAAACATTATGTTTCGTGCCAGACTGAACCCTAAGAATCTAAAGAAGTCAGTTCAATATGGAGGAGGAAGTGTCAAAGTCCAGATCTAAAACCACTGCAGTTACCGAACTTTGGAAGAGACTGAAGAAGAACGGACCAAGATCAAACCAGAGCAGTGTGAGAAACTAGTGATGTCCTGTGGGCGCAGATGTGCTGAAGTCATTCAAATCAAGGACCTCTACACTTCCTGTTCATTTTTGAATCCTATAACCCTCAGAAAACATTGTTTAAATCTTCTCTTCTGACACAGTGGTTACTCTTCTCTATTTTTGCTCACTGCTTTTTTCACAAAATAAAGTTTGGTTGAAATGCCTTGGTTATTTAAAAAACATGCTAGTAGAGAAGTGGCATAGCCAAAGCAGATATTCTATCAAATTCTGAACAATAGTATTATTATTAAGATTTGATAATTTTTTCCTCAAATTTTTCTCTCCAGTGTATGAGCAATATATTCAGCAATATCACAAAAGCTGCACCTACGGTATTGAGTTATATGATCTGAAAAGCACCTTGCGCGCCCTAAAGGCTGGTTTCTGTCTCAACGTTCCTCTCGTTTGGCTGCCAAAATCACATGGAAAGGGGAATGGGAGAGGGGTTGGTAGGCAGATGCCTCAGGGACAACGGAGGGCTTTCACAGAGTCTGAAAGAAGGAGACAATACATGTAGGCTGCGATCCAAAAGCCCATTTACCATTGGAATGGAGTGTGTGACGAAGGGCTGTAATGCAGCTATCTGTCTGCAAGTTCATCCTCCTTCCCACCCTGGGTGCAACACTGTGCATCTGTTTCGGCTGCTCGGGGAACACTTACTTTAGTTCAAGTCAGTTATGTAGGAATTTGTCTGACTGTACAGCTTACGTGGTAGAAATGTCCTGCTTTGTCTGGGTGTTCGTTTAATCACATATTTTTTTGTCTTGTTTTGTCAGCGTGAAAACTGAGACAGTTGCTTGAAAAAAGAAGACACTGTAATTAAAGGCTTTAATTTCTGCTAAAGGCATATGTCTGCAGGGATGTGCTCTCTCGATGTGGGTTGAGGTTTTGTTTGCAGCGTCTCACCAGGACTTTTCTTGACTCTAATTGTTCCTCACAGGTACAGTGAGAGATGTAAGCCACCACAAATCCACACGCAACTGGTAACAAAAGGCTTCAGTCTACCGTTGGTGGCGTGGGTGTCAGCTTTAGGATTTAGTACATGCTGTTGTTTCAGGTCTCTCTAGGCTTAGGCTATTTTTAGATTTATGATATTCACCTGTGTCATGTTGTGTGTGTGCTTGGAATATATTTCATATTAAACTTTAGGGAAGAGTTCACGCACTGAAGCACTTGGTTGATGGGTTGTTTTTTTGAATCTACCGCCGTTTCATGTCACCCATCTAAATATTAGGAGATGGTTTCAGAGTGAAATATTAGTCATTCCCAGTGTTTCAAAAACCTACATATGTCGCTCTGAAAATGTCAACAATATCTTGTCTTACAACTTCACAGAGTTTGTGGCGGCGGCTGTTCGGTCTCACTTTGATGACTGTTCAGACTCCCACCGCCATTTCTGCTTCCACGGCACATGTCGCTTCCTGATATTAGAGGAGACGCCTGCGTGTGTGTAAGTTGTGACTTTCTTAAATATAAAATGTAGACGAGAAAGCTGATAGTTTTAACAAAGCAGCATTTTACTAATATAGGTGAAGTTACTGAGATGAATGAAATCTTATAGGCTGCCCTGTAAAGTCATCGCAATGACCCCATTTCACATTTCTAAAAGGTTACACCCACTTCTACATTTCTTTTAGAATTGATTTAAAGGTTGTTTTTTTACACACATACAAAGCTCTTATTGATATAGCACCATCTTATATTTCAGACTACTTTCAACCAACGAGCCCTTATGTCCATGATGCTGCTATTTTACCTGTTCCTAAAGTAACCCACAGAAACAGTACTACGGATACTACGCTCCAAGACGAAGGATATTTGAAAAAAAGAAATAATTGAAGAACTACTTATACAGGCAGGCATTTAGTTAATGTAATACATTTTAAAAAAATATATTTTTCTGCTTTACATCTTTTATTTCTCTCCTTTTTATTTTTAGTTTTTAATGAACTTATTTATCTTTTTGCATTGTTTGTCTACTGTGTTTGAGCTTTAAGTGATGTGATATAAAAGCTGCTATACAAATAAAATTATTATTATTGTCATAGGGTTTCTTATTTGAAGAATGTGCACATTGACCTTTATTTTTGACTGGGCTTTGCAGAGGAGTGAGGTCTGACATTATGTTGGAGCTAACTGCCGATGCCATCCCTCAAAAGAGACATTAGCGAAGTCAGTTGCAAGAAGGCCGGTCGGGGAGATTGTGGTTTCTTGAGAAGCAAAGTAGCAAATTAACCATGTAAACCACATTTCACAAATCGGTGTCTTATTTTCAAAATGATTCATACAGAAAACATGTGCTTTGACATCAAATCTTTAATCATTTTAATATATTTAGTCTTCAATATAACCAGGTGCCTTTAAATCATGGCAGATTAATACCATAAATAATTATAATGCATATCGATACCATAGACTGTATTAAAAATGGAGGTAGCATCTCTGTTGGGCTCTGTTCTCTCAACTTGATGCAATTGTACTCGCCTACGGGAGCCGCCATCTTGGGGCCATCCAAACGAACAAGGGTATTTTTGAAATCGTGTGTTTCTCTGCATGGTTTGGCCTTTCATTCACACGTAACCGCAGTTGTTGGCTCCTGAAACCGAAGTTTTTTGTAACCAGAGTCCAGGGTGAACTTTTTCAAAAGGTTCGGTTTCAGCAGTGTCGTGTGGACAGGAAAACCGAGGAGCAATTTTTTTGTCGACATTGTTTGACGGCACACCGTGCGATGGTAAGCAGTCAGTTGTATCCATGGAGACGTGTGGAACACTCTGGACGTGACCAGCTCACGGAGTCGGAGACCGAGCCAAAATACTGGTGCCAACTTATCAGCACTTTGTGTTTGTCTCATACAACAACTACCACATTGTGCTGATTTTAAATTCATGAGTGACAGTGAGAAGTAACTCAACTTCGCTGTCAGTCCACATGAAGGAATCTGCCCAGCCTCGGTTCACCATTGTTGTTTTTCTGTTATGATTTTTCCAGCCTTGTGATTGGCTCAAATGGCCTTACTGTGGGGAGTGCAATCGCCACCTACTGCTTTGGAAATTGCATGACATTGTTTGAGGTGGATTCTGCGGTTTCATGTGGACAGGTATATTTTTTTTTAACCAGCATGTTCAAAAATACCCGTGTTCGTTTGGACTAGGCCTTTGACTTCGCCTCTTTTCCTCTTACCAAAAAAGGGCATTGATTTGACGTTGGGGGAAGGGAGATACGTTCATCTGGCTGACGTATACCTCTGAGGAGAAGTGAGGGCCAGCAGCTAGCTGTAACTCGTGAGGCTGCGCCCCTACTTATTCATAAAATAAAAACTAGCATGGTACAAAGAAATTCACCCCCTCAGTGTTGTCATGGAGATATGACCTAAGCATACAGACTAGAATGTTTTTTGTACCAGGCCTTAAAAAGGATCTGCAGTTTTTGGCACTTCCTTATTGGATCAACCAGGAAGTCGCTGTGGTGGGGGCTTGGTCTATATAGGTTTACTTTCAGTGTCCCTGAGTGAATCTTGAATTGTAGCAGGTATATTATTTCTCAGGTACATAACATCAACATGGTTAGACCGAAATTAGAAAGAACATGATTAAAATTGACTTTTACAAACAACTGCAGGTGTTGGGACTGATTGGAGCCATTCATTTTTCGTCCCTGTTGCAGGTGTCATCCAGGCTTTGTTGGGATGAGGTGTGAGCATGCAGACCTTCTTGCTGTGGTAGCCACTAATCACAGACAGCAGACCGTTGCCACAGTGCTTGTGCTGTGTGTGATTGGGTGTGTTCTCATCATGGTGTTGTGTACACTTTTACAGTAAGTAACATTTCATATTGCACATCTTTATATATTCACCTAATACAGTGTTTAGGATAACAATCATTCCTTTCATTGGATTCAGGATTTTGAGTAGTTGAGTCTTTTCTTGTGCAGTTGCTGGTGGAGGCAGGACTGTCGCAGGCGGAGCCACGCACACCACTACATCTCAGAGAAGCACGGAGCATCCGGCCATCCTTCTGAGAGTGGTACTTTATTTATGTTATACACATTTAGGTATGAGGCTGGTGGTTTCTATTTTTTTGGTTGTCGGCAAATCTCACGTTCTCACTACTTTCTAACTTCCCTGCTCTTTCTCTCAGTGCCAAGCCCATTTGATCCTAAAGGAGATGTAACTCTTATAACAGCAAACAGGTCACAAAAATACATTTTCGTCATAAAAAAAAGGATTTTAAAGCAACTGGTCACTGTAGTTTTTAGCCAACTTGAAAACTCATGGGAAGGCGTATAGATAGAACCTCAAATTTCCTACGCATTTTAAGCTTTTTACTTGTCCTTTAATGTCCCATTCTTATTCCCATCTTGTCGGTTTTAAATATGTGGTTAACATTGTGAATTCAAACAAGACTGCTTGGTTAGGTTCAGGGAAAGATCATGGGTTAAAATAAGTATGTTTGTTACATAAATTAAGTTACGCATGAACGTTAAGCAGCCTAGTCAACATGAATAAGTCAACATTGATTTTTGTTTCAGCTGCGGATTAATCCACATTTGGTGCACTAGTGAGTATTTACAGCAGCAGGACGGTAAATGTGGGATTGACTAAAAAATAAACGACCTACAGTGTTTATTATAATGAAGGAACATGTCAGCCATTGTAATTGTGCTCTATTGCACAGAGGAATAACTTATAGGCTTTCGAGACATAGACACAAATGAGATTTGTTGACAGTAATTAAAATACTGTGTCAGCCTTATTCCTTAAAGGTTTTATGATCCTTAAATGAGACTAAAAAAGTTTTATTTTCCTTTTTAGTGGTTTGAGAAGACACCTTGCTGACACATGAGCTGTTTGCATGATGGCGTGTTTAGTTTTGCTCATCTGTCCGGCCATCAAAACCACAGGATTGCATCCGAAGTGGTGTTCCCATGTTCAGATAAAGCACACCTGGCCTGATGGGAAGAAGCATTATCGTCAGTGTGGTGAAGTAGGCCTGCTGGATGTGGGAACTTTGGACCTACAGCACCACAGGAACATGTTAACTTCTGTGGAAATACACGCAGAACTGAAACAGTTTGAAGCCCTGAGGATGAAGCTGCATGGGAAGAGCTCTGTGTGTCCTGAATACTGTTAAAGACTGGCCTCGAGCATGTGGGAATTGATGGACGAGGCCGTTAATCACCTGGTATGGATGTCGGATAGAAAAGGGGTTTATTTTGGGCTGCGGGACAACGATAATTTATTTAAGTCAGAAGACCCCAATTCCTACTTTTGTCTTTTAGTAACTTCGAGCACTTCATCAGAACTCAACAAGCACAGAGGACATTTTTAAGAAATTTTGTTTTTTGGGGGAAAACTGACGCTCTAAACAAGTTTTAGTGTCTGTTTTTAAATAAGGGACTCACTTCACCTGACAGAAGTAGGAATTATTAAACAAACTGACTGCTGATGGATTAAAATCTCTGGACTTAAGTCAGTAATTATACACACAGAACTTGCAGTTAATCCAATATTGTTTTGATGATTTAATGACTCCAGTATTGCCACTGGAGCTGAAATATTTGTCAGTTTTTTTTTATCATTCCTGAGCTGTACTTGAACGTGCTCATGCATCAGAGGTGTTTTAATTTGCAAGCTATAACTGTCCAGACACATCCTGGACGTCCACTTTCTTCCACAGTCCTATTGTATTGTTGCACTTTTCTGCAAGCTTGCTAAAACAAAACTGAACTTATTGTACAATTTAGTCACTTGAAAAAAGTGTCCAAACATAATGAGAGATGCCAAATACACTTCCTAACTTTGCCTGAATGAACACCGAAGGGGAGAAGCACACAGTTTGAACACATCCACCTAAGCATGCATGCTCTTAAATCACAGCTTGTATTTTTTTATAAAAGAACACAAAACACTTTTTAATGTCAAGAGTGGTCTGTTATAGCATTGCGTCCACTTTGAATTTAAATACTTTTTAAAGAGAAAAAAGCACCTCTGACGTTTACTTTAAAACAAAATATTTAAGATTTTCTTAGGAAAAGTGGAATATTAATCGGTGATGGAATACAAAATAATGAAACTGACTCAGAAATAAAGTGTGTATGCTTTGTGTCATGAAGACGGAACAAAAAGACTATGAAGTGAATGTGATGGTATTTATATGCCAAAAGACTCTGAGGGGATGATACATTTGTCTTTGTTTACACTGTGATGATATTTACATTCAGAATATGTGTTAATGTCTTTTTTATTGTGTGTAAATATCAAAAAGACAAAAATATTCAATGTGTATATACGGAGTGGATACAAAACCATCTGAAAAGTATGATCCGCTCTCACATTAACCCTTTACGTTGTCAGATTTATGTTTTCACAGTTGGAAAGCCTCTATTATCTGCATTTGTTTTCCACTGAAGAATTAAAAATGCAAGTGTGTATGTGTGCATACGTTTTTTTATTTATTTTCATCTCTTGAGTCTGTTATCTGATTCATCGCGTGACCTTTTCACTTCTGAAGCTCTTTTTTCTCTCTCTCTTAAAAAACCCAGATTTTCTGTCGCTCTGCTCCTCTTTTTTTCTCTTCCACTGAATATTTCAAGACACAGAAATGGCAACATGAAACTCTGAACCCGGGGCACAATTTAACAAAGAGCCAAACTCTTGAGTGCTTTTATAGCTGAAGGAAATGTTTCAGCCATCCTGTGCATCGCCATTCAGTTTATATATTTGTCTTTTTGAGTTCATAGAATCTGCAACCATTCATGTTAAATTGGATGTGCAAGACTACGCCACATACATCCTGTTTTTTAATTTTTTCATTTCCATTGTCCGTCATTGGGTTGACATCTTTCCTCTTAACGTGCTGCATCTCCTGTGCTCTTCCCTTTCGCTCTCTCTCTGCATGAGGAGCTTCGTTTTGTTTTACAATCCCATTATGTCTACAATTGGATTTCTGTGGAGCCCTTTAGAGCCGTCTGGCTGAGCTACTAAACCAGCTTTGAATTAAGCAGCTCTTGTGGGCGCTTCCCTAAAGATACACAATACCCTTTATCACACAAAGGAGCGCAATGGGAAACAAATTATATCAATGGGGGGAAAAAGGAAAAGGGAAGTAAATCAAGACTCTGTGTTGATTCACATTTGGTGTCACGAAGTGGAAAGACGTGTTGTCAACATCAAGAAATTCTCTTGAACTTTTTAAATCTGATTTGGACACGTGTCAATCCCTATTCCCCATAAGAGGCTGGAGCTCTGCTTTGAATTGCAATGCCATTCTGGTCTTTTTTTCCCTCTGCTTCCTCTTCTGGCCATTTTGATCCTCAGCCCAACATTCCCAGTATCTGCCTCTGACCAGATGGTTTGAAATAAGAGTATTTACAAAGGTATTAGGGTTAAGCAACCCTGCCTTGTTCTCCTTTCTGTTAAGCACTGAAACAAATCATTAGGAATGATGAAAGCTCAGAGCTTCAGTTAAAGGGTCAGTTCACCCAAATCGCACGGAAAGGTCATTTTACACTGGTAGCTGATCCTCAAGTGCAGCTTAAATTGTGTCAGTTTATACACCATGAATGAGATGTGATGAGTTTATGTCTCCACCTGGCTTAAAGGACAGGTTCACATTAATGTCTATTTCAAAATACTCACATGCCCATGTGTGCATTATGAACTCCTATACTGGAGGCTGCGGAAAGTTCTCTTCCTAATGCGATTACAATGTCAGTGATGATGGTCACAATCCAGAGTCCTTGTTCTTTGTAAAAATGCATTCTAGACTTTTTATGAGGCTTCAGCTTTTTGAGTACAATCTCCCCTTTTTGTATTTCCCTCGGACAGTTTTCACTTACTGAGATGCAGTGGAGAGGAATTTCATTGTAAAAAGCTTTGGAAACTGTACTCTTGGTTTGAATACCTCGGGCTGCAGAAGCCTCATGTTACAAGAGCTGAACTTTATATATATAAAAAAATGACATCTCTAGATTTTGAATGTTGTCCCCCTGTGCTTACACTGGAATCGTATTTGGAAGGGCCAGTATATGGACGAACAGTTACATTAGCCAGCAATGCTTTCAATGTACATATGTATTACTTTAAAACTGATTTGAAAAAATGTCAACCTACCATTAAAGTTTAATATAATTTCGTTTCTCTTTAAACCAACCACCAATGATGACAGCCTCCCTGTTCCTTTTATGGACTTATAAGCATTTAGAGCAAACCCAATTAATCTTACCTTAATTATTATGAAAGAGCAGTTATTTGTACTTTTGATTATATGTGAGTTAGGCTGTATACAAATACAGATGGGAGACAAATTAAGTGTTGATCATGCAATTGCAACATCAAGTGTAAGTGGGGAGATTTGAGGTTTCCCCGTCTCTCTCCTGTCTTTTCTATTATTATCAACGACCCACCAAATACTTATAAATGACATTCAAGGTGAAGATCCTAAATACATTAGAGAAGAAACTAAAACTGCTTCAATCTAGGAATCCTGGTTTTGATACATCATGTGTCTTTGCAAATCCATACAAAATTATTCAGAGTGATCACTTTTATACAGTAATGAAACATGTCTATCTTGGTGGAACTCTTTCATGTGAATCATGTGCATGTTGATTGTTGATATTGAAGAAGGCCTGAGGGAGGAAATGGCCAGAGTGAGCAACACTTTCCCCGTAGTTTAAGTCTAATTCCAGTGATCAGCACCTTGGTGTGTCACTTTTATATATTATGGCCTTAGCAGTCTCGACCAATCTAATCACCTTTGGGTTATTTTGATGCTCTCCACTGACACTAAACAGCACAAAGTTATGTCTTTGGAAGCAAATGTGTTCCTGCAGTAGAGTTACACTGTATGCTTGTTTTTGTTTTCTTTCTTTAACTTGTCACCCATCTGCATGATGACAACTTTTGTGTCACTTTTATTAGTTTTCAACTCTATTTCCCCATGTATTTATGTGTAAGCGGCTAATGGCAACAACTTTTTTGAAATTGGTCCAGTATTGAGCACAAGCGTTGCAGGCCTACTGTAGTCTTTGTTTTTTCCACTGACAGGCTCATATTGTTATTGTAAGTGTCTGATTACATTGTGCTGGAGAATGTTTTGATGTAAGCACTTATGATAGTAGTGTTTTTAAATGCCAACTGTGTAGACTTTACTAAGACAGATTCTGTACAATTAATTGATATTTATTGCTCCCAATTTATTTATAGTAAGCCTGTGAATGTTCTCATTTGTCCAGGTCATCGTTACCCCCAAAGCAATTTAAGTCAAAAGCAACTGGACTTGGTTATTTGTCTAAGAAGATGATTCACCTCTCATCCAAGAGGCTTCCTCAGTTCATGTACGCATCTGACATCTTTATTTACAGTAAAAGTCCACAATAATTACACGCTGTATATATAGATCTTATATTACAATCGATGGGTTTTTCACTACAGATTTCTGTCAGGAGCAATTAATTTGAGGTCTAAAGTGCCCACTCAAGTCAACAAGGCTTCATCCCAGAAATTAGTACCTTAGAAGCTTTGCACTTGAGCCCACGGCTGTTTGGCATTAGTCCATGTGCAGCAGAAGCCGTGACGGCAGCTCCTCCAGGGAGCTGAGCCGGTGCTCTTGAGGAACGTCAGGCTGGTTATGCTTGTTGTGTCTGTCTAACAGGAACCCGTGGATGCCCACAGACCGAGAAGCAAGGTAATCGTTCACATAGTGGTCCCCAATATGAGCTACGCTAGCAGCCGGTACTCCACTTTTCTGCAGTGCCTGATCAAAGATGGCTGAACTCGGCTTTGCGATACCTGCTTCCTCTGACGTTATCAAAAAGCTGAAGTGAGACAGCAGGCCACAAACACGTAAAATTTCTTCTAGGCGGCTATCAAAGTTTGATACCACACCCAGCTTCAGTCCTAGAGAAGAGCAACTTTCCAGGATCTTCTTTGAGTCTGGAAATACCTAAGAGAAAGTGACAATATACAGTTGTAAGTTAACATTTTCTGTGCAACAACTTATTATTCATCCTATGAGTATGCCACAGGTCTCCTGTCATTTACCTCCCAGTTCTCTGCATTGCAGAAGTTATGATAAAGGTTGTGAGCCATTGTATTTAACAGGGCTGGGTCTTGTACCCTACACTGGAAGAAAGTGTCCCGCACCACCCCCATCCACCAAGACTCTCCATCCAGGCCCTGGGTGATGCCGTAGTTTGGGTATCTGCTGGAATGATGTCGATATGCCTGGAGGAAAGCAGCTTCGACCTCCACAGGTCCCAGGTTCAAGCCCACTCGTTCAGCCTCCTTGCAGTACTGCTCTCCCACAGATCCACGCACCTTCAGCAGGGTGTCTTTCACATCCCATAGCACCCAGCGCAGAGGAGCTCGCATTACACCTACAGAGAGAACACCACACACATAAGACAGATTCATGTCTCAGAAAAATCTGAGAAAACTGTTAAGTAAACGTTTCCTAACCAGGTTGTTTCTATGGTAATGATTCAGATAAAAGCCCGTTTCTAAAATCATTGATTAGTCACTATAGCGCAGAGTAATACTGTTGTAGTACTGTAGTACACATTTTGAAAGTATGTCCACATTTCTAGTGTTAATTATCAAATCCTACAGTGAAGTCAATTTTTTTTAAGCCAATGTAAGGCAATGTAAAAAGTAGTGTACCATAGTTTTTTTCTCTCACAAGACATTTTGACTTGGCATTGTCATAAATTCACGTGCTACTATTAACAACATCTACCCTGCCTAAAGGACCACGATATGGTTGTTTTCAATAACTCTGTCTGCTAAGACCATAGGTTGAAGAGAGTCTAATTACCAATGAAAATGATAAAGTGGATAATTGTGATAAAAAGTGATATAGCCTGTCACAGGAAAACACCTGTGTGGGGGAACCAGGGATTTGTAGTGGGTTGCTGTATTATTCAGGTGACCTAGTAAATCAGTACAGTGTGACAGTAAACCAGCACTCACGATACCACAATAACCCTAAAACTGAGCAGCTCAATGGAACTCAGCCACCTCTGCTTTTACACCTGTGCTTTTACACTGACATATTAAAATGACTAGAAAGGCTGAAGTGACAGAGAAGCAGACAACCCTGTGTTATGCTAAGGTCAGATTATCACCGAGGGGTTAATTTTTAATCCGACACACACACACACACACACACACACACACACACACACACACACACACACACACACACACACACACACACACACACACACACACACACACACACACACACACACACACACACACACACACACACACACACACGTTGACGTCACTTAACTACAGGTTGTCGTCACTGTCGTCGTGGTTACACGTTCTGACCAGTAAAACGCTGACCAAATATCGTACCTGGCTCCCTTAAATGTCCTTGCAGCCTACGTTCACACTTCTAGCTAATGTTAGTTAACGTTAACTGATTTAAGGTAACGTGACAGAGTTTGTTTGCACATGAGGATATGTTAGAAAGCAACTCTCAGCAAAAACAACAGAAATTGCGACAGTTAAGACGTACCGTGTCAAGTCTTTGAGGACCAACGGTTGTAACAGTCCGCAGTGTGTCTTCTTCTTTGAGTTTATTGACGGGTCGCAACACCAACTTTAAAGGTGCATACCGCCACCTACTGACTCTAGTATGTAGGGCAGGATGTAGTTTTAACCCTTCTGTCGCGTCCTGGTAATATCTGACTGATTTCCTACTTTTATCAATCACAAATATTGTTTTTTTTAAATACATGTGATCGTCTCAAGGCCGTATGATATCCTCCACACTAGGCATCTGAACATATAAAAATTGATCACCTCTTTCACTGAATTTTGAGTGGTTTGGTCAACTTTGTATCACCTGTGGTGTTCCCGGTCAAAAATGACTGCCATAGGAAATTAATGGGTGACCCTAGATTGTGTTCATCCATCAGATAATACACAACCACAAATCCATAACCAACACACATGTTCTGCACACAGAATACCGGCTTCATCAGACAGACGCTACACAGTCCCCACTTGCAGGCTGAACCACTTTAGGAATTATTTTTTCCCCACCTCAATAAGAATCCTAAATGCCCCCAGGGTTTTTTTTTGTATAGTATTTTTTGTGCAGTTTCCAAGTCCTTATTATATAGGACCGGCAGGGAATGGGGTGAGAGAGAGAAAGAGAGAGAGAGACATGCAGCAAAGGGCCGCAGAGTCGAATCCGCAGCCTCTGCCCCGAGGACCCCAGCCTCCCCACATGGGGCGACCGGGTGCCCCAAATGCCCCCAGGGTTTAATACAGCGGGCTGGGAGGTTTATGTTACGTAAAGCAGCTTTATTTGACAGCATTGGTGTCCAAGACAAATTTCCCTTCAAGGATAATAGGGTGTATCTTAACTTATCTCAAAATGTATCATATCTTCCCACAGACCTCCTATTTTGGATACAATTTACAATTTATGTGTCTATTCTTCATATATACACAGCAGTGAGTAATGTAAACCAGTAGTCTGAGACATTGTTTATAGCTTAAAAGGGAGTTAAATAAAATTTGGTGATGATCAATGATTTTTGTGTTAATGTAAGAGCAGTTAAAACAGGCCGGAAGAACCAAAGTAAGGGGGGGAGAAACGAACACAAAGGTTAAATCATATAATAATAATAATAATAATAATAATAATAATAGTAATAATAATAATAATAATAATAATAATAATAATAAAGACACAAAACAAAAATAAACAATCAAACAAAACTAGTCTGTCGTCGTCTTCTTCTTCTGCTTCTTCTTCTGCTGCTGCTTCTTCTTCTTCTTCTTCTGCTGCTGCTTCTTCTTCTTCTTCTTCTTCTGCTGCTGCTTCTTCTTCTTCTGCTGCTGCTGCTTCTTCTTCTTCTTCTTCTGCTTCTTCTTCTTCTGCTGCTTCTTCTTCTTCTTCGGAGGTTTTTATGGCAGCTGTTGCTATGGCGACTGGAGCGGGATGTGGTTGCAGCTCTGCCGATTTCCATTCCTCTGTAAAATCTTCCCAGCGACTCTCTCGTCAACTATCTTCCGCCTCTCCCATTCCCCCAACCGCATAATACCGTTACTTATTTATTTATATATTCTGGTGTCTCCTTCACTAACTGGCTTTTCTCTTAATCTGTAATCTTTTTTTTAATGTTTTTATTTTATTTCCATTGGTATTTATCTTTTGCTTGCTCATTTGACTGTTTTGGTCCTTTAAAAAAAAACAACAATGTTATCATGTGAAGCACTTTGTGAATTTGTCTGTGAAAGATGCTGTATCGAATAAGCGTATTATTATTATTATTATTATTATTATTATTATTATTACTATTATTGTTATATGGTTAGTAGTACTGCCTGTCATACATCCTGGACAGAAGGTGGCAGTATGTTCAGAAGGTAGCGACCATTTGCCGGACATGTACGCATGCGCGACCATCACCACGCACATGCAGTAAAGTCAAGTGGAGCAAAATCAACCGTAAACAACCTACTGTTACAGGTGAAACAAGTCTCAAGAAGTGTAACCTAGTATGATTTATAAAGAAGCCGACTTGACCTCATGTTACTAACTAAGAATGGCAACTCCAGCGGCTCGGATGTTTCGGAGGTTAGAGGGCATGTTTTGCGTGTACAAACCCTCTGGTGTCCATTGGAAACAAGTGCGGGACAGCATCGAGACAAATCTTATGAAAGGTGAGAATAGCATACTTTTAAAAACCTGTCCCATCAGACACAATTACACTTCTGTCTGCTGGGGCAGTGAGGCACGATGCTGCCACTGTGCAGATCAGCCTTAAACAGCGGGTCACGTCGTCTTTAACCTTGGTGTTACTGTTGACCCTGTCTCCTTTTAGGTTTAAATGATACACCGTCCCAGCCACTTGCTCGGGAGGTCCGCTTCTTGGCACTCCCAGTCAGTGAGAATGAAGCACCCAAGGGACTCACGCTGTCTGCAGCCTCTGTGCCAGTACTGGCCAAGCACTCTCTGGGTATGTGTCCACTCCCCCGTTTAGCGTCTCCTGGGTCTCACCTGCTTATTGTTTATACACATCACCACACAAGTCTCACCATGTTGATCTGTCTGCTCTAAGAACAGACTAATACGTTTTAAGTCATGCTACAACTTGTTACAATTCTTACCAAATTGCACTCTTGTTTATTGTTGTTAAATGATTTAGATTCACTATTTTTTATAGTAACATTGTTATGTTTTCGGTTTGGTTTGTATTATGTAAAAAAAACAACAACAACTGGCCATATTGTTATTGGTGGAAGGCCAATCCATTCCCCTTGGTGAAGGTCTGCGCTCTCCGAGTGCCTGTTTAATTATCTGATTATTGTAATCGTATTTCAGTCAGGAGGGAATTTATTTAGAGTGAACAATATTTCTTAATGACAAAGTGCCCGATGAAGAGAAATATTAATTAGACTCCACCGTTACATATATGTGCGGGGGTGGTGATGTCAGTCAGTTCAGGACTGAATGATATTTAAATGCTGTAGTTATGTCTGTGCATAAAATAAAATGAGTGAATAAAATGTGGTTCTTCTGTTTGTTTTTTAGTGACTGGACCTGAATTCCAGCACATTAAAGTTGGGGTCGGACATCGCCTGGATTCATTCTCTTCTGGTGTTTTGGGTATGTTTTTGGGGCTCAATTCGACCCCATTCAGTGTTTAACATCTCTAAATACATGGTTGACATCATTTTTTGTCTAATTTAAAGGCACCTGGAAAACCTAAAATTGGCATGATTATATTTTTTTTCATGGTCCTGTACACATACTTGTCACATCAGTGTTCCTTTGGGTCAAATTGATAATTTTAATGATTTAATCATTATTACTGTTATCGATTTTACAATAAAAATATTTAGAAATGTTTGAAATTGTTTGTTTTACCTCAGGTCCACTTGACCCTGTACGTAACACATGCTGCTGTCCTGATAGTGGAAATAATTTTCATTCCAAATATTATAAATAACACAAAAGAGGCTTAAATAATATACTTCCTTTAAAACACACAAACAAATATCCCTTGATCCAATTTTAGATCAATTGGGAAGATATTGTTTTTTCCGTATGTTTTCAAGTTCGGGTTGTACTGTAGGTATTCTGGATATAAAAGATGTTTTTTTGGGATGCTGTGTTTAATTTAAAATTATATTTAGGTCGTCAATAAATACACACAGAATACCTGACAATAAAACTTGAGGAACAACTTTGGTTATGATCATTTTCTGGATGTTTAAATTGCTGCAAGGATAAACAATGTTAGTAAAATCTGAGGGGAACAGGGGGGTTAAGAAATCCTGTGTTTAATATATGTAGTCTCTCAGGATATTCACACCTTTCTTTTAAAAAAAAAAACTTTAGTTCTTGGTGTTGGGAATGGAAACAGGGCCCTGAATGATCTCTACAGAACACGAGTCACAAGGGTAATTTATATATTTTCCTCTGGTTTTTGCATCAGCTACACTAAGTTGAAATATACGCAGGTTTGAAGCTGTTTTATATGTTTCAGGAATACACGTTGGAGGGTGAATTTGGGACTGCTACAGATGATTTCTCCCACCAAGGCAGAGTGGTGGAAAGGTCCACCTACGGTAAGATACCTCACTTTTTTCCCGTATGTTTTCAGTTTCAGATCATAACAGTTGAGAAGCAGTATTGTATCTTAAGTAACTTGATGGCTTACCTGGAAATAATTGGTTCATGCAGCTCACTACTTACATTTAAAAATGTCAAATATCCCACTTCTGTCATTTTGTAATTATAAATCATTTAATTATTAGATTTTATGTTAAATTATTGATATCTATCTATCATTCCAGTATTTTTAAAACTGTGTCTTTACGTCGTTTCCTCCATTTGAATGGAGGACAAATCATATATTAATCACCGGCCAAACAAAACTTACCTTACTGACCAAAAATCTGGCTTCGCATGAGTTATTGTGTATTTGACTGTAAAATATTCTTGTGTTCAACAGGTCACATCACGCAGGATAAACTGGAAAGAGTTTTGGCGATGCTGCAGGGAGCCAATCAAAAGGCTTTGTTAATGTAACCACAGTGAATATCCATTACATTTCTATGAAAATAATATTGATATCATATTTTTTTGCATTTAAGTTCCTCTGGACTAGTTAGTTTGCTTTTGTATCAGACCCCATGCAAATATGATCAGTCCAGAGCTAAAGTAATGGGCTAAATAATAATTTGTTGACTGTTTTTGTCTTTTTTTTTTTCTATGAAGGTATTCCAACGTAGACATGTGCTCACAGGAAGCCTATGAGATGGCTGTGCAAGGTTTACTTGGTCCAGCGGGGAAATCAGAGCCTATTTTGACAGCCTTGCGTTGCATTCGCTTCCAGCCGCCCAATTTCACTTTAGGTAAATAATCTTTAAGGACACCTAATTTCACATTTAAAAAAAAAAAGATACTGATATATTTTTTTTTCTCTGTTCATACAGAGGTGCAGTGTCTAAATGAAACTCAGAAATACTTGTGCAAAGTTGTGCACGAGATCGGGCTGGAGCTGCGCAGCACAGCGGTGTGTAAAGGCGTTAGACGGACCAGAGACGGCTCCTTTACCCTGCAGGATGCCCTGACCCATCACCACTGGACTGCTTCTGATGTTATAAAGGCCGTCAGACAATACCACTCCTCTATTAAAAAAAAAAAAAAAAAAGTATTCCCACACACGGATCAACAACAACCACCAGATGAGAGTACAACAGTCAACACAATGAAATCAGCGATGAAGCAGCAGTAGGTAGAATAAATCACCTGTTGCTTTGAGCAGCAGTTGATACACGCCACAGGACGGCTGCACAGTGGCTCTATGAGCCTGAACTTCAGATGGAAAAAAGATCAGAGAACACAGATCCTGGTGCCTAAAAGAAAATCAATCAAATCAAAATGGACACAACTCATAGTACGCTTTTTAAATTTATTTAAATATGAAAACTTCTCTCCATCCACAGAAACGCTTGCTGTGTCTCCTCTATGCATGTTCCAGTTTAACCTTTAATAAATGTTGTGCAGGTAATATTAACTCATTCCCCAAATCTTTTTTATTATTATCACAAAATAAATTGAAAAAGAACTTGACCAACATTTTGAAGACATCTTTTTTTTTGTCATCATCTGAATGATTGAGGTGATGTCAGTATCTAAAGACAAGCTATTAAACTGTAATACAAAGGGGTCAGTGCCATGAATAGAGGTCTTTGTTTGACAGGTGAAGTTAAATCAACACTCTAAAAGGTCTGTAGACGACATGAAGCACCTACTTTATCAGCACAAATACTCCCCCAAGTGGTAAAAAGGTGGAAGTTACTTCCTGGCATTATTTTTAAATGTTTACACTAACTGGCCACATCCTGTTCACCTGAACTCGAGTACCAAATAATTGTTTCATGCACAAGAACCAGATGCACTGCGTTGAGTGTAAAACACAAATTTACGATACCTGTCCTCAGATGGCTTTTGGTTTTAAAAGTTAAAAAAGAAAACAAGGACATAAATACTGTACATACACAGGGGTTCGGGGCCTGTATTCTCAAAACATTTGATCTCACCACCAGGAGGACTAAATAGCAATAAAACGTCCTAGCTGAGTGTCCTTAAAACTGTTTACAACGCTGCGGAGCCCAACTTTTACTGAGGAACTGGGAGAAGTCTAAGCTAAGAGAAAAGGCGGGGTTGACTCTGTTTCTATGGATGATGTCCTGTTTCACGAAACTGCGATTGGCTGTCTTGGGTCTTTGTCAGAGAATTCTTGATAGAAATACTGTAGGAGGTATGTTTCTATACCAACATTAAGAGTTTAAAATAAAATAGGGGCTAAGTGTAACATGAAATAAGTAATAAAGGCTGCTGACTAGTCAAGTATATGTAGAGCTAAATGTCAATTTACTGGTTAGCAATTAGCAGGCATCCATGTAAGAAGCCTCACAATTATTATACGGCTGAAAAACAAACTGGAAGCAAGAACAGCTTTTACTTGTTGCCCAACTTGCATTAAAGGAAGGACATTATTAAGGGAAAATTACACAAATAAATAAACACAATACCCTCATAATTATGCCTCATACAATGCCTTTTTAAAAGCCCAGTATCCTTACAGGTTTCTGAAGTGTTGAGGTGGATTGCAGGCAAAGCCATTCTATGATTGTTTGTGATTTGCTCTCAGTGACTTAGGTCTAAGATTTCACAGATTTAGGAGCCACTTTTCACCCGAAAACACTTTGTGAAATGTTTCAAAATTTGGACCGACATGCCCATTTTTAACAAAAGAGTTACTCCTCAATCAGCACATTAGGAGCTACTTTTAAACTTAAGATGTTTAGTGACTACGGGCCCTTGTGTGTAAATGTTGTCAGTGAAGTCAGAGCCAATCACTAATATCAGATTTGTTGTAATCTTCTCACGTAGGAAGATGCTGTCTCAGCGTCTGTTTCCCTCAAAAGCTCTTTCATGCTCTTCATACCGTTGAAGGAGTTATTGTTCCCGTAGGAACACTGTTGTCTTTGTCAGTCTGGAAACACACGACTTTCCTGAGGACATGAACTACGAAAGCATGCAGTTGTCATTCTGGAGGTTTATTATTTATTAGCACGAGGCGTGACATGACAATTTGATTAAAGGTATTAAGATGATCTCATCTGGCAGCTGTGTGATAACTGCAACGGATCCAATGCCATTCATTTAGAAGAGATGGTAAACATACTAAATCATAATAGTAAATGTAATCATTGAAAAACACTGTGTACATAACAGCTACACCAATGGAAAGATGCTCTTGTTCACATGCTTATTGGAGACGTAAATACTGTACAAAATGTATTTATCACATATAAAAATGCTCATAATTTTAAAGAGTCCTTGAAACAGTCGTATACATTAAGTACCATGTTTTGTAACTTCCAAGTGGTAATTTTTCTGTTAAAATTCAGCAACAGCAAAATGTAAAGGTACATACATACTACATTAACAATTAATACTTATTTATGTTATGAAAGTAACATTAAACATTTCCATTAAGTATAGACATGATAGAACAAACACTCAATAGCTGTACCATATACTGTATAGGAGTCTCTTTGTAGAAAAGTATTTCTTCTACTACTAAAATTATATATAACTGTAAGGACCTGGGTAACTTTTCTGAACAGCAAGTGCTCGAGTACTAAAAGTTTAGTTTCTCAGCGAGTTTTGTTAATGAATCTTCAAATGTAAAGGAAAAAGATAATATGGATATAATTTACAATTGGACTATTACATAAAAGCTTTCATACTGAAAAAATGATTCAAACAAGATTAAATACAATTGTTTACTGACCTGCCTCTAAAGAAAACCTGCACCAGTAGTATATTGCCTAAATTAATGTATACAGGAAGTCACAGGACTTGATTTCGGTATACCTTTAAGGTATTGACCAAAAATAACCCAGTACCAATACGTGATGAAACTCCTCCAGTATCTGCATTTATTTTTTTTTCTTTGTTCCCAGATCTAGAAAAATTACTATTGGTTTGGTTTCGCAGCCAATCACAGCAAGTTTTCTTTAATGCAATGTGTGATTGGCGCACTACCGCAGCAGCCACTACCCATACAGTCTGTGGTGTGATGAAGTTGAGCGCCGTGTATCTGACAGAGTTACCACTTCAGGTACATTCGAAAGTATCAAATAAAGTACTCGACTGGTATTGGTATCACTTTAAGGGTACTGGTGTTGGTACTGGCATCGTATTTAAGATACCCAGCCCTAGGAAGTACACATCAAAACCCAGAGCTGTAGCTTCCTCTACTAGTGAAAATGTCTAAGCTGATCTGAAAATGCTGCGTTTCGAGTATATTTTATGCAACTACAGGGAAATCTTAGTCTTGTATTGTCCTTTAAATCAATAACGTACTTGTAACAGCTTAAGGTAATGTTGTGAAAAAGAAATTTAACTGAATCACATTTGCATAAAGATGTCTAAAGGGGTGCTGTACATACAAAGCCAGTCCAGTGTCTCTTCCGTGTGCAGGATTTCTCCTCTTCACTGAGACACACATCTCGTTTAGCAACATCCTGCTGATTTCTTCTGCTTTGGCTCTTTGTGTAACACCAAGGCCTCTTCTCTTGTGTCAACTTTTTGACTCAACATCCTGGCAACAACACAACAACAACACAATCAGCCGCATGGATGGCAAGCAGCATTACAACACAAAGAATATTATCAATCGATCAATCAAACTTTATTCATCCCCAAAAAAATCATACAGGTGTGATAGATGGCACAAATGTGTTACCTGGCCACAGTTTCCAAAGACTGAACCACATTTTCACCCGTAGCAGCGCTACACTCTGTGAATCCAAAGTTGTATTCCTGTGGAAGTAGAACTGTTGCCTTTAGTGTTTGATGATAACAACTATTTACTTATATTCTGAGCTAAAAGTGTCCGAGGAAGTAATACCACAGGTTCATACCTTCGCAAGAATTTCCCCCTTCTGAGTTTTAACCTGCCGCTCTGAACTATCACTCTTATTGCCAACAAGTAAAACGGTCACGTTTTCTGCAGCACCTTCCTGCAAAATAGGATAAAACAGATGTGTCTGATTATGGTTTCGATTACTGTTCAAACAGCATTTACAGACCAATCTGACTTTGTGGGCAGGTTCAGAGAATTAGATCTCATGTGCTCTTAATCCTGGAAGAAAAAAATAAAATAATGATTTGATTTAAATAACTTTTACTAATTGTAGTATTTTGTCTAAAAAAGGTTCATGTATGACTGCTTTGTGTTAAGGTATTAAATTAAATGGAATTCTTTATTGTCATGTTAACACAGTTGATAGAAATTTTTGCATCAGTGCAGCTCTTAAAAATAAACTCATGAGTAAATAAAACCATGTGAGCATCAAAAACATTATCACATTTATACTGCATCCTGCCTCTAATACTTGTGGCATATATTGAGAAGACAGAAGAAAGGTCACAGCCAGTAATCTTAGTGGCAGTGCGTGTGTGAAATATATATATACATATATAAAGTATTGCACCGGCATCAGTATTAAAACGTTTTAACAACAAAGCCAGTAGTGTGGTGAAAACATACCTGAATACAGCTAGCCCAGTAGCTGACTGCAGAAAAACTCTGAGAGGAAGTGATGTCATACATCAAGAGAAATGCATGGGCTTTGTAGAAAATCTGTCTTGTGAGGCTGTGAAACCTTTGAAGGATAAGAATGTAATCAGACAGGTTGCCTACATTTAACATCTTCTAAAAAGTGTGTGGGTCCACTGATACTTGTTAGTTGAGTTTGCCAGTACTTCTCCCTCTCTTCTGAACGTCTTTCCTAGAAAGACAGTGATTGCGCAATTGCCTCCACAATGCAACACACAAAACAAGTCAAGTGAAACTCACTCATATGACACAAACATTATTAGATTTTTATTTTTAGTCCACAAAGTAAGTGTCTTTCTTTTTATGTGATGACCTTTAATATGCATTTTCAGACTAATATCTGCTTATGGCAAATGCTAAATAAACGAGTGAACTTAAGTTTACATAACAAATGCATTAAAGAGGCTCTCTGTAATCTCTATCTTTTCACTTATGTATGTATTTCAACCATGCTAATCTAAATTTACCCAACATGCAGCGTGTGGGGAACACATGGACCTCTACACCCTGCTTGCGTGTTAACCCCACCTCTGCTGGAACTGTTGTGCTAACTCCAGCGTACAAAACATTTCTGAGGTGTGGCAAACCAGTTCCAAAACAAGTTACAACCTGGCCCGAGGGAGTACATTGTCTGGCACATGTTCGAGGAGGCTGCTGTCTGTGGTAAC
This sequence comes from Echiichthys vipera, assembly GCF_963691815.1. Taxonomy (NCBI): domain Eukaryota; kingdom Metazoa; phylum Chordata; class Actinopteri; order Perciformes; family Trachinidae; genus Echiichthys; species Echiichthys vipera. The sequence continues at coordinate 25,208,157 of NC_139825.1, read as the reverse complement.
TCATATTTACAGTGTCTGTGTCTACACTAGCAAGTGCATAGAGGATGTGCAGCAAAGTGCATCTATACACAGAAAATCATAAACCACAAAATAACACCCTATACATTTGACAGCGATGCCTTCCGCTGAGATAATGACCTTCCCTCCTACCAATTTGCAGATACTGTGCCTACCCACAACACACATCTGGAGGACCCACATAAGACTGTTGGACCTGACAGTGTAACTCTTTGTATGGTCAGGGAAATTTAGATCTCTTTACAGACAAATTTCAGCTTGTGGCCTTCATCAGGGTCATCAGCATCTGTTCTTAATACCACTTGTGTTACAAATGGAGTTCTGGCCCTCTAAGACTGTTTCCCCTCTCCATGCACACTGCAAGTGAGGGAAGTTGTGCCACAAATATCTACTCTGCTTATAGACATCTTTAACAGGGATTATACAGGGACACTGGTAACTAGTGCTCTCTCTCTCGCCCTCTTATTATTAAGTGTGTGAGAAACATTGCTTAACCAGAAAATGCATTTATTCCCATAGAGCCCAAAATAAAAGGGGAGTTAAAGGGAAGCCTGGTCGCCATCAGCTGTCCTAGATGCAAGGGTTTCTGAGTGGGATTGTCATTGTAAATCCCGCAATTTGTAGTATATCAAAAGGCCATGTTTGAATGAAACTGTGGGGTTAATCTTTTTCTTTATTCTTTTTTTTAATAAAGTAGTATAGTATTGTATTGTTTGGGTGTAATCTTATTCACTGAAAGGTACAGCTCTTTGTTGAGTATTCAGTATACCTGAATGTGGTCCAATATCAAGTCTATTTTTTATAGGTTCACTGTCTTCAAGTGAGATATTGACTGTCACTGTTTTTTTCCCCATATTAATAATTTGAAATTAACAAGCTTTTTGTTGCAAATTTGTTTTCTTTCTTGTTTTCTTCTTCTTATTGGTATTATTAGTACTGGGTATTTTGCTATATTGTTGTAATGTATTCTGTAAAAGCGCAGTGTTATTTAGGGTCTTAAAGTTTATTAATAGTTGTTTCACATATTTCTGTGCATCTTTGCTATTTGTGAGTAAGTGATCGTGTCAGTGCTCAGCATATTGCACACTCATAACACCGCTGCTGTGTAGCTTTGGGACGCTCTATTGTCCCATCTTTTTAATGTTTTTATGATATTGTGCATTCTGTGAATTAAGCATTTTTCCTATATTTTGCCTCTCATCCCATTCATTCAGGACATGTACTTGCATGTGTGGTGAATTACATTAGGAATTAGTAATTAAATCACTAATTAGTTTCCCAATATTCTACTGAAAAAGGAAACAGGAAATGTACCTTTCTTGACCGGCTGTATCCCACAACTGTAGCACCAGAGGTTTTCCATCCACTACCACAGGCCACATGCAGGAATCAAGTCCTATAAAACATATTAATGGAACAATGTATATTTACAACAAGTATATTAACATACATTTATGGGAAAATGAGAGGATAAAGACCAATATCTCACCAACAGAAGCCGGTAAATCTAGAGAAAACTTCCCACTTTGCGCTCTTTTCATGAAGGAGGTTTTGCCCACACTGCTGTCTCCAACCATCATCACATTGAGGGCGTTTGATTGAAGATCTGGTCCTCTGGAATGACCTTCTGAAAACAAAAACACTTTTGGCCACACAGTATATTTCTATTTCTCCATATTAAGCATCCTGTTCTCATTATCTCTGACTGCTGTGTGTGAGCATTGATGCTCTGTTTACCCAGAGAAAACGTCTGTTGACTCCCTTGACCCAGGCGGATTTCAGTATAAGGGGGGTGAACTGGGGTCACTGGTTCAGGTGTGATCTCACTATGGAAAGGACAACCAAGTATAGTTCAAACAAAACACAGCATATACAGCGGCATACTTAACCAGTTTATACTTGTCAGACATCAGTATCCTGTGACACATTTATCAACGTTTTAAAGTTCTTCTTTATCATAATCAATCTAAATAAATGATCACATTGAAAATCTATTATAATATTCATTGTGATTCATAGCAAGAACATTTACTAAAAGACATATTGCAAGGTTGTGGTCAAGGTTGCTCTCATCATCTCCCAAAGGAGAATTGGATTGAATCAAAGGGATTGCTGCATGTTGGTCCTGAGATATTGCATTCACAAGAATGGGACAACCTAAAAACATAATGCCTCAAAACACACTGCTCAAAAAAACATGTAGCAATCAAAGTTACATTACAAGAATCCCCAAACACACCTCACCCATGGAAAACACTTTAGTAACTCAAAAGCCTACAAACACACATCTTACTTTACATGTCTACAACTGAACACCCTATAGTTACCTCACTGCGCCCAACCCTTTTGTCTGTCCTCCACTAGTTTCCACCTTGCCTGTTAAAAAATTTAACTGATAACAGGAAAAATTGATGTTTGTAATGACTGCTTGAATTTCATCTTTTAATATGGTTACATTAAGCATCAGAATAACTCAGCAGTCACGGTATTTCACTTTCACCCCCCTTGTCCTCTTGCTCAGACCAGCAGTGAACACACAATAGACAGCTAATCAGCTTGTTAGGAAGCTATAGAAAAAGACGCACTGCAAACCTACATTGTCACCAACATCCTGACAAAACAAACCTACTCATACAGAGTTTGTACAAAAGATACTCTGTACTGTGCAGGAGGATCAGTGTATAGACTGATGTGATTTCGAGGCTTACCCTCTTGGATGAGTCACTTGAATCAATGGAAAAATGTCTTCAAACGTTCAATGGAAAGTTTCATTTTGAACTGACATTAGAAGTTTGATGTTAAGTCTTTGTTCTGAATGGTAACATATAAAGTAGTAATTTCCAGATTAATTAAAAAAAGTGATGAAGAATTGCTGGTTCAATATTACAATGGGATTAAATTGGAGGCTAACAAATAATGTACTTTGCCTAAAACGTATGTGGAGGGAGGGGGTAGTGGTTCACAGTAATCCAGTAATCAGTTTACTGTGCAGTTAGGTACAAAACCAGACTTTCTACAATATTTTTGAGGTTATAGTTGTCCATTGCTGTATATATTCAGTGTGATTTAGTTAAAGTCTGTGGAAAGCAATGACAAATGTGACGTTGAAACCACACCCACAGCTCTCTCAACTGTCAGTTATGATCTGAAAAATGGCTGCTTCATCAAGCTGCTGGGAGAGAAACTGACACTTGTTACTTTTAGGTTGAGTGACGCTAAAGCATTTTGAAAGTTAATATGGCGCCGCAATTGCGTTGATAATTTTCATGAATGATAATCTTGACATTTGATGCATGTTGATGTGAATGGAGCTTCAGATCTGATAGTAACCCAACCAGGTATCAACACTTTGCTGTGCTAAGCTAATCAGATCTCTAAGGCCATAGTTTTTATATCTTTGTTGCTCAGTGTTGGATTTACCTCACAGGCTGCTCCCCTTCCTTTAAGGTGCTAATGTTGGATGATGGTTTCTTGTCACTTTTATTAACCTGTAGACCAAAATAAAAACATATCTCTCATGAGGTGAAAATAGGGGAGATTCGACTGCAGAATTCATCTTCAATCTTTGACATTTTCGTATTCAATATATTGTTATCAGCCATGACAGCTAAACTGGTATGGTTTCCACCTTGTGAGTCTGTGTGTGTGTCATCATAGTAAAAATGTGGTCCTGGAGAGACATATTTTAATGGGAAGTAACACATATACGTTTTTGAGTATTTTGCTATTCGTTTATATGTCTGTCTGTCTGCGGACAAATTGTGTCGGTGCGATAGCGTTGCAACCATGCAACATACTGTCAAAAAACTTTACAGGTGTAATTGAGATCAAAATGAAGGCCAAGTTCAATATGGGAGCAAGGCTTTTAATAAATAAATGTGCATTACAAGAAAAACATTTTCCAGGTGTTGTCTCTGTTGCTAAAGTTAATAAAAACAACTAAATGCTTTAAACAAAAATACACAGCACCATTAATATCAAGAAGTCAGATGCATGTTTATGTTCTCCTTTTCAGTATGTGAAATGTGTTTTGTGGGCTGCATGTTCCTCATTTTGGTTCATTGTGTCATTTGTTCTTCTTGCAACAAGCAGTTGACCAGTGTGCAAGAGGATTAATGCAAATGGGTGCAGGTACAGCACAACATAAGCCTCACTGTGTGAAAGAACAATGTAATATGTCTGTTGAATGATAATAATAATAATAATAATAATAATAATATTCCCTTCAGGCTAAAGGCATAACATTATAATCAGAAAGTTCACTGAGAACTGGTTATAATGAATAAGCTAAATGAAATGCAGTGCAAACAATTGTTCACCAGTTTAAGTATAATGTGAAATAATCATAACTGGAGACTCTTTTTATAAATTATTTGATTGTAAAGAAAAAAAAAATTATTTGCTGCTTACCTCTGATATTCTGTCCAGGCCCAATGATTCGTCTCTTAGCTCTTCGGTTGTCTTGATGGCACTTTCATCTGTGATACTTCTGACACCGCTCACGTTTTGTTTATCTGTGATTCTCTCCCCTCTTGCAGTTTGGTTTTCATTGTTTTGATGTGACTTCCGGTGAGATCCCATTTTTCTTCTTCTCCCACTTGATGCTGATTCTGACGTTGAATCATGTTTTGGAGAAGTAGATGGTATTTTGGGAATATAATTGGGAGTTAGTTGATCCTCTGTATCTACTAGTTGAACATCAGAAACAGGATTTTCTTCGAATGTATGGTGAGGTTTGAGGTAAGACTCACCAGTGTGGATGTACTCCTCTGTTTCAAAAACTTTTTCCTTCCTTTGCTCAGGTCCACTGTCTATGTGTTCGATGTGAAGTTTTAGATCATCCTCTGTGATGCCTGAGAATCGCTTGGTCTTTACGTCTCCAACATTAGTTGCAGCCTCTGTTGCATCATTATCAACCTCCTGCTTTTGATGCAAGTCTTCACGTTTGGTTTGTGATCCGAGATTTCTTCGAGTGGAGCCTATTTTTCTTCTCCTGTTGGCTGAATCAAACTTTGGACTTGCATTCTTCATCTCGAGAATTTCAGTCTGAGTTACTTCTTTCATGTTGTCTGTCTTTTGATTATTAGCCTGGGCACTCGAGGGCTCTTCTCCAGCTCCTACTCTGGCTACAGATTTCACTATTTCCAAATCTGTCACAACAGGCGCTTCTGCTGATTTCAAAGCTTGGTCCTGTATTACGTTTATGCACTCTGATGTTTCCTCCTCATTTTGCGTACTCTGTGTGGTCTCACATAAAGACACAACGCTCCCCTCTGTGATACCAGTGTTTGCATTGTCATCAGTACTTGCAGACCATAACTGATTTATTGAGTTTCTTCCAGCAAGCACAGAGGTTAAATGCATCTCTGTGGCTGTAAAATCGTCTATCTGTGATGGCTCTACACTCATATCTACGCTACTCTCACTATCCTTTACATCAGCTATCTGAGCAAATATCACAGGATTAACAACTTCATTGCGAGTGACAGATTTCTCAGGAAAAATAACCTCGGAATAATCTGAGTCTGAGATCATGTCACTTGGTAGAATCTGCAGAGAAGAGATTTGTAGATTTTGCCCATTGTTGCAAATAGTGCTGGTTTCATTGGTCTCCTCTTCTTTATTGAAAAGACTCAACGATGATTTTGGATTCTGTGATGCATCTGTAGTTACAATTACTGGTAAATCCATTGCTTCCATCTTGTCAAGATTTATCATGTCTGCTTTTGTGTTACAGTCACCATCTTTTGTTTCACCTCTCCTTTCCTCTGGTTTCCTATTGAGCGGAGTCTGGTGAGTAGAGCCCATTTTCCTCCTCTTCTGTTTTGATGTTCTTTGCAAAGACACATCCATGTCAGTATGTTCTCCAGAACTGTGCAGCTCTTTGGTTATATCTGGTGTGATGGAATAATCTATATCTTCTGACATTACGTTCTGCCTGAACAATTTTGTGTCGTTATCTGTTTCATTACTTTCTTTTTCTGTTACAGACCATATATTGGGAATTTCTTCACCTGGCATCTGCCTGAGATTAGATTGGTCAAGCATCTGTTGATCTATTGTTGAACTTGAATGTAAGACAGTGACAAAATGTGTGCCAACACGTGCATGTTCTGTTATTTGATCACTAACAGCTTCAGTTTGAGCAGTGTCACATTTGTCCATCCCTTGCAACATGGTTTCCATTGATTTTTTCTCAATTGCTGTCTCTGTTGTTTCATGGGGTTCATTATCCTTGATATGTTCAGCAACAGTATCCTTGACATGCTGTTTTCCTTTATTTCTGCGGCTGGAACCAAGTTTTCTTTTGTTCCCAATCGAGTTGAATGCAGTGTTGCTGTGCTGAGGTTGGGAGTCAAAGGGAGAATTTAGTTCTGATTGCTGGGTTTGTAAAGAGGATTCACTCTCCTCCATATCAGAGACGAGTCCTTTCTTCTCCTGATGACCAGTTTGTTCAGCACTGTGTTTTGTGTTGTCCTCAATTCTGTCTTCAAACTCATATATCTGACCTAGTTCAGCATCAACTCTTTCTATGTCACTGATCTGTGGTTCCTTGGTATCATATACATGGTAATCCTCAATGTTCTGCTCTAAAGCCTCAAAGTTGCTCTCTTTTGTAGGATGCTCTTCCTGTAGCTTTTCAGGGTTTGACATGTCCTGATTGGTAGGAGAATCATCATTTTTTCCCCCAATTAACTCAGATTGGTATGTGTCACTCATTTTAGTTGGGTCTATCAGGTTTCCAGAAAGGATTTCAAAATTTTCTGTGGCATCACGTATCACACTTTGAAATGAGAAATCAATCTGAGGCATTTCTTGCATTTGTGTTAGCTTAACCTCCTGTTCATGCACTTCATTTACATCATCATCTGACTGATGAGCACCTTCGACTTCAGGTGAGTTGAAAATCTCATTTTGTCCGTCATTCGTGGGCAACTCCTCGCTTGATGATAAAAATAGTGTTTGTTCAACACTGCATTCATGGTCAGTATGTTCTCCAGAACTGTGGAGTTCTGTGGTTATCTCTGGTGCGATGGAAGAATATATGTCTTCTGACATGTTCTGCCTGAACAATTCTGTGTTGTCATCTGTTTCATTACTTTCTTTCTCTGTTACAGACCATACACTGGGACGTTCATCATCTGGCACCTCCCTGACATTTGACTGGTCGACCGTTTGTTGATCTACTGTTGAACTTGATTGTAAATTTGAACTAGTTAGCTCAGAGTCATCAACAAGTGTGCCAACACGTGCATGTTCTGTTCTTTGATCACTAACATCTTCAGTTTGAGCAGTGTCACATTTGTCCATCCCTTGCAACATGGTTTCCATTGATTTTTTCTCAATTGCTGTCTCTGTTGTTAATGGCATTTCTGTTGTTTCATTATCCTTGATATGTTCAGCAACAGTATCCTTGACATGCTGTTTTCCTTTATTTCTGCGGCTGGAACCAAGTTTTCTTTTGTTCCCAATCGAGTTGAATGCAGTGTTGCTGTGCTGAGGTTGGGAGTCAAAGGGAGAATTTAGTTCTGATTGCTGGGTTTGTAAAGAGGATTCACTCTCCTCCATATCAAAGACGAGTCCTTTCTTCTCCTGATGACCAGTTTGTTCAGCACTGTGTTTTGTGTTGTCCTCAATTCTGTCTTCAAACTCATATATCTGACCTAGTTCAGCATCAACTCTTTCTATGTCACTGATCTGTGGTTCCTTGGTATCATATACATGGTAATCCTCAATGTTCTGCTCTAAAGCCTCAAAGTTGCTCTCTTTTGTAGGATGCTCGTCCTGTAGGTCGTCAGGGTTTGAAATATCATGATTGGTAGAATTAGCACTTTTCGGAATTAGCCCAGTTCGGTATGTATCACTGCTTTTAGTTGGGTCTGTCAGATTTCCAGAGCAGATTTCTGAATTTTCTCTGGCATCATGTATCACGCTTTCAAATGAGTCATTTATTTGAGCGATTTCTGTTAGCTGAATCTTCGGTTCATGCACTTTGTCTACATCATCCTCTAAAAGATGAGCGACTTTGACTTCAGATATATTTAAATGCTCAATTTGTTCCTCACCTGTAGGCAACTCTTCTTTTTGTTGAGTTGCTTGCCCAACAATGCATTCAATTTCAGTATTTTCTATTGGGCAAATGTTTTCAGTGGTTATATCTGGTGTGGTAGAAAACTGCTTAAATACTGATTCTACATGTGACTCACTCACCAAAAAGATGCTCTGTAATTTTCCATCCTGTGCACTTTCTTTGACTTCCTCACTGAGAAGAGTGTGCGATTTCTCAATTCCTTCCTGCATGGTTTCCACTAGTTTACAAGAGTCAGATACGACTATGGACTCTGCTTCGTTTTCATTGTGGTGTGCTTGCATATCTTCACTTTTGGGAATTAAACTCTCCAGTTCTGCCTCAGGACAATTTATTGTAGTAGCATTCAGAACCTTAGAAGAATAATCAGGTGTAGGTGCAGAATACAAATAGCCCTCCAATGTTGGAGACATTTGTTCACTCCCTTGACTTAATACATCCTCCATCTCAGGTTGTATTGCAAGTGACATTTTTGTCATGGTGTCCTTTACCATGGTCTTTTCACCAACTTCCTCGCTACGTTTGTCGAACGATTCAGTCGCAGAGTTTTTAACACACTGTCCTTTATTTCTTCGACTAGACCCCAGTTTTCTTCTGTTCCCTGAGATCTCAGCTGAGGGTGAATGTTGTGTTTCAGATTGTGAATTGTCAGGATTAGCATATACATTTAGTGATTCAGCATTTTCTTCTGGCGAGTGATCTACAAAGGTATTGTCCGTTATTTGGGACTCGTCAGCTTTTGACATCTCATTTTGGTTTGGTACTCTGCGACGCGAACCAAATCTTTTTTTCCTCGCATTTTGGGTGGCCATGACTTGTCTTCTCTCTTAAAAGACATTCAGTAATGCAATGTCAGGAAATTTAAATCTTCTACCCAACAGCTTCATATAACATCAACCGAATTTTAACAAAGTACTTACTAGAATAAACATACTACTTTCTCTCCATTATCTATTGTGAAAATAATTTATCAACAAACAAAAAATATCAAAATACATACTGAATTCTAATGATTACTAATTGTCCGGACCCTTTAAAAGTATAAACGGAACCAATAATGCTAATCAAGAAATAAAATGGGTTTTTACAACACAATCCAATAACTTTAGATCGACTGTCATATTTACAGCAGTGCAACATGTAATAGAAAAGAAACACTTTATTGATCCCAAGCTGGGAAGTTGCAGACAGTACTTACCACAGAAAGCTGGCACCTCTTGTCTTGCATGTGCTGATTTGTAATGTCGAGTCACCAGCCTATGCTGAACGGCAAATACATTTCACAAATAAGGGTTGTTCCTTCACTGCAACCATGAGTGACAGCTTCCTTTGTGGGTTACACCTCTATCAGGCAACAGCAACCACATATGGTACTTCCTGAACTTAGAGCTTAATCTTCAAAATGAACGTGCTAACTTAAGATCTCATTTAATTTCCATACATTGTGAGTTTATGTAACTATCCAAACAGAAAAAAATCAATGAGATAATGTCACCTTGAGAAAACCATTTATTGAACACGCTGTTTAACTGCAGCACAAATGTCAGAGCTCAGAGAGTCAAGCAAAGTTGAATAGAGTAAACGCTTCCCCCCCCAAAAAATTGACAATGAAATAAGATGTTTTTGGCTTTAAGGATAGCCTGCAAATAACAGCACCAGTATTTAACAACATTTGTTGCAAGTCTGATTTCCAGCACTGGTTTAAAGTATGCTCCTACAGGTGGTGCATCTCACATTTACCCATTGCCAGTAATTTCAGAGTCAAACAAGAATAAAAAATGCAAACAAAAACAAATGAAAACATCACATGAGCTTTAATTCAACAGTTTAAAAACAGGATAGTAATGGAAATCTAAAATCCAGTATTGCATTGTAAAACATGCAGGGTAAGATACATTTTGGTTTAGGAGAAAAAGACGGTTGTTAATTCAACAGACTGCTATTACACAATATGTAACTTGGCCAACCCTACAGAAAAGAAAAACCATGACTATAAAAATTGGTATTTTCCCCAACCACACAGCATGATTCTGCAGGTGAACGATCGTTTGAGGTCCTCATTTTCTGTCGTTAGACCGGGAACGGCTGTAAAATAAACAAACTAGTGAATACATAGCAGTGCAAAATGACAGATAATAAAAAAATACGTAGCAATAAGATTAAGTAGTATAGTTCAAAACTAAATAGTATTTAAACTTGCCTCCTTGACCGTGAGATGGATCTAGGGCACTTCTTGTCTCTGGAGAGAGACCGTTGTCTGCCTCTGTCTCTTGAAAGAGACCTGTTGAACCAAACAGAAAAATAAATAACATGAATTTAGTAATTAGTTCCGTATTTATCGACAAATGCATATTTTAAATAAAAAGGTTATTATAAGCTTACCTGCTGCGGCTGCGGCTCCTCCTCCTATAATGTATGTTAAGTTAAAAAAGTGAAGCAAAGAAAAATAATTAGGAAAGACTTTAACCTTATCACTAATGAAACCTTTGGTATTCTTTATCCTCAGAGACATGGATTACACATGGAAATGTGGTTACATATAGTACCTTTTCTGTCAATAGTAGGATCATCTGCACCGATGAACTGCATCAAGATCAACTCATTAAAAGGAAACTTTGTCCAATGAGCACCAATCATGGAGCCAGATTATAGAATATTGAACAAAATCAGAGCTCGACATTAAGGCTATCCTGAGCAACTTACAACCAAAAAAAAGTTACAACTTGAGAGATACATTACCCATTTCAATCTAGGTCTGTGTCAGAGCAAGGTGGGCTTAGCGTTCAGATTAACAGTGTTTGGTCCGATAGAGACGAACCAATCACTGCATCAGAACACAATGTCCACATTGCCTAACCCAAAGTCTATGATAAAAATAAATTCTTACACACTGTAGACCTAATCAGAAAAAGAATGTGATCTTATTGACTTTTAGTTCAAAGAAACCTGGATGTAGGATACATAAACTAGTGATGGGCATGAGCAAGCTATTCCTCGATTAGTTGCAATGAGGGAACATTTTGCATGTGTGTAGGTATCCTCTTGTTAAAAAACAAAACACGAATCACGTATTGTGAATCGTATCGTTATCCCTTATAAATGACGTGCATATTTATCCGATTCGGTGTAAAAACAGAGCAATGTGGCCTGACACTCCCTTGCTTTCAGGACATGGAAGATGTCCTAAAAATAGATTTCCCTCCACAAGAAGTCGACCCCCCCCTTGAGTAATTCATGCAATCACTTGATCTAGGAAAGGTTACTCGTGCCCATCTCTATTGTAATCCACTTAAAGGTCCTGTGACTGTAGCATCAACACTTCATGTAACCTACACGTGTTGGCTCTAAAGATGGCCTCAACACATTTAAATGTTATTTTTAACTATACGGCATAACTATTTTCAGGGAAACGGCAGATATCATTGTAACTACAAAAATCTTTCCCAATGGATATCTCTCAAGATGGCTTAATGTCGAGCAATGAAAATGCACTCAGTAGCCCAATTTCACGGTGAACATCCGATAAATGTAGTTCACTTTTGCAAATAAAAACTGAAGAATGATGGCAAAGTTCCTTGACCACAACTTTTGATCTGTAGATTTTTGCAGCTCTGCACTGAATTCGCTCTAAATTACATTGAGGGAAAACTTTCAAGCACCTTTGAAAGATAGAAATAGCATAAAAACTACAAAGAGCAGGATAAAAGCAACTTACTATTTTGGGGGATTTGGACAAGATAGAAATGACGCAAGGAAGCCAGACTGATGGTGAGGGAAGTCGAATTGCAGAGCGGATTTGCCACATGATGCAAATGTTGGAGATATGAAGTTGCTTGGTGGCTGGTTGGAAGGGGTAGTTGTAGATTTTCCCTGCCTTTTTGAGGGGGGAAGGATGGGAAGGGATGTAAGCCATGGGCTGTTCCCGTTGATACAGTAGTTGTGTGGAGAATATTGAGTGTAAAGACGCCGATTGGTTGATAATGTGAAGTGGGCTGCTGTTGACTGGGTTAAGGTTGGAGGAAGAAGAGGAGGATGCTGCGAACTGCATACTCAGGAACCAAAAGGTTGGTGGAACCTGACGACTGGCGGTGCGCCTTGGTCATGTGACAACACCAGCCAAGCTGATTGGGGCTCCCTGGTCAGCAGTCACATGATGCTGAAAGAAGACTAGTTGACTGACTCAGATGGTGAGAAGCGTGGTGGTGACTCTGCAACGGGGTTCAGTTTTATTAATAGATGGCAACTGAACTTAGAAAGAAAACAAAATTGACACCTGCAGAAAGTACCTTTAAAAATGTTTGATGGGTGAAGTGCAAAGTGTCCCTCTAAAGATGTTCCCGTAAAGCAATATCACTCTGGTGTTGTGTTTTTTTTAAAATGTTTTAAACAAACTTATCGTCAGAGTTAATTTATAGTCTAGTAATGGAATAGGCTACATTTGGACTGGACAGCTATCTTTAGCAAAACTGGTAAAGATAAAAAATAAAATAAATGAATACTATTGAGACAAAGAAATAATTTGGTCAATGTAGATTTGGATTTTTAAAACATTAAAAAGGAGTGGCTTCACTATGTCAAATCCTGACACAGATCTACAAATGATCTATTGATTGCTGATAATATTTTAGCAACATGACTTAACACGAAAAATAATTAAATTTAGGCCATAGCGATGAATAATCAGAACATCTCCTACTTGGTTTAGCTTTAAGGTTGACTAAACTTTAATGGTATGAGATCTAAATATAAGATTATTTGTCAGTGTGGGAGGTGAAATTTTTAATAATATTTTAATTTTAAGAATAGTGCTTAAAGTATGTGGGGAATGTAAATATGCTCTGCCATTTGTGCTTAAAAAGAAACAAAACAACAAACACTGCCAATGAGGTTGTTGATAAATAGTAAAAGTACTTGTCATGTAGGAAATACACACCTGCGCCTCACTGGAGGACTACGTCGCCTGAAATCATCACGAGGGCGTCTACCCCCCCAGGACGGAGGATGGCCACGGCTCCTTGAGCGCTTTTCCCCATTGGATAACTCAACACGCACTCGACAGCCACACATTTGCCTATACAAAAGTTAACAGATAGATGCGATGAATGCAAATGAAGTGAAAATTATCATTTTTAATTACACTGCAAAAACATCTAAAAACACTTTAAAGGAGTTACCGTCCATCCAGTTCTTTCACAGCATCGGATGCATCTCTGGGGTCTTCAAACTCTACAAAAGCAAAGCCTGGGGGGTTCCTGGCAACCCAAACACTTCGTAAAGGACCATAGTACCCAAATGCACTTTCCAGCTCCGTTTTGTTTCCATTGTTTCCTAGATTCCCAACATAAACCTTGCAGTCAAGGGGAAATTGGTCACTTTGACCTGAAAAACAGAAAACAGAGGGATATGATGAACTATATGTCAATATCACAATAACGCTCTGTGACAGAAATAATGACGATTAATTTGTGCCCCCATACTTAGAATATGGGAGACTATATTGTTATACTATTATATAATGAGCTACTAGTACTCTGCAAAGACAGAGGAGAGTAGTGATGCCGTCAAAAATAATCACTGAGAAAATAATGCACTGGGGAAAGTCCATCTGACAAGTTTCAGTGTTTAAGATCATGGTGATAATCCCCCCCAAATCAGCTATAGTTAGCATGTTTAAACCTTCAAATATTCAAACATAATACTCACAAATACAAGCTAAGAGTAAGTACTGATAACTTTCAATACCAGGTTTCAAAAGGATCCATGTTCTACTGTATTGAAAGTGACAAAACTATAAAAAGAAAGCCAGAGCAAATCTACAGTCAGATTTGTACCCCAAGGTGGCACAAATGAAACATTAGGGAAGAAAATCAACTCTTTTGGTATTTGTTTGGTGACATTTTCTTGAAATTTGTCCTTTTTGCCAGGTATTGAGTATCTTTATTTTATAGAAGTTTAAAATTCTTGTATTGTGACAACCCTAACACAGACACTGCTTCCCAGAAATGCAAACTGCTAAGTAATTTAACAGACTGAAGGCAAAAACAAAGTGTTAGTCATTGTTAAACTCTCATGAACACTCGCAGGAGAATCATTGTTAAACTCTCATGAACACTCGCAGGAGACTATTTCTAACATAATTTGTGTAGATAACTGACATTTCATAGTGGATATGACGTCTTTCTGCAATTCTTTACTTGTGTAAATTCAAGTGGGTAAATATCTGCATTATCTACAGTAATTATGTTACAGTAGGGCTTGGGTATTGGGTTTGAGTCAGTGTCTTATTTCACACAGTAAATGTCATAAAATTAATGAGTGTGACTTCAGCTAGTCATCTATTAACTAAGCTGACAATGAAACTGGGTGTGTCACAAGCTTGGTAGCTTAATCACCTCAACTAAATTTCCTGTCGCGTTTGAGCAAAGGGGTTAACATCAGAAACATAAGTGACGTAACAATTCATCACAACATACTCATTTCACCGGATTTTGATATCTTCTTGTTAGAGTCCTACAATCAGCTGCGCCTGAAAAGAAAGACAGACATTGTTAAAGACAAACACTGGACCCTTGTGTAAATCGTCAGCAATGTTAAGAAATTAATCCTGTTATCAGTCTTTTACTGTTATCTATACATCGCTCATTGATTTCTCTCTAAGTGATTACTAGAGCTGGCTAACTGATAACCACAATGAACTGGACTCCATTATTGCCCCCCCTCCCCCCCGCATACACACGCGCGCGCACAAAAGGACTTGCCCTGCCTACAGCACCGCAGGGACAACCTGATTGTTGTCTCCATCTTATTTAATTTATTGGTATATGTGAAAGTGAAGAAGCAATGCGCAGTTTCATTTGACCAAGTATAAAAGCAATAAAAACGATTCTGGCTGAATGCTAAAATGTGACTTCACATGACCAAGCTATGGCTAGCTAGCTAGCAGCCAACAGTATTTGTTAGCTCGTGCGAAACATCGAACAAAACGACCCGGGTATCAGCCACGTTTCACATGCCTGGTTACATCTTAAAAACGTTTAGATTTGCCTGATTTACATAATCCCCAAACAAACAGGAAATTTTCGCGTCGAATTCACGTACCAAATATGAATGTTGTGCAAATTCCTATCCCCTGAAGCGGCAGCCATGCAAAGATGAACGCTAACGTTAGCTCTGTTAGCTTTGCAGTAGCATCAGCTAGCTCATGTAGCATGAGCGTAAAACGGTTGAAAATAATTATAACTAAAGCATAGTAACATACGTTATGTGATACAAAGCAGTGGAAGGCGCCAAAAGGCTCAATAAATTGAAGACAAATTACTTTACCTTTTTTGTATCTGTAGCTCGACAAAGATGTTAGCAGCAGACAACACGCCGTCCGATTCGCTGCCAACATTAACGTGAACTGAGATTCTTGGGGGAGATATACACGTAGACGCTGCATCCGGTGTGGGAGCGCGCGGCGCGGCGCGTCACCGTCGCCGCCATATTGAGCCGGGGCCGGTATAGAAAGAGGAGTTCAACATGCCAGACTTCTGTGCCGCTGTTTGATGTTCAAACGAGAGAAATGCCAAAACCAAGCAGCAGAGAATAACATTTCACAAGTGAGGAGTTATTTTACACTAATGTCACTGTCACGAATGTGTCAAGTTTGTCCTAATATGAAGTTAAGAACCAGTAGATGCAGAAAAATAGATTTAATAATCATGTTGCTTAATTTGAACATAATGTGTTGTGGGTTAGTAACGTCAGTCCTAAATTATCTATATGTTTATTTACCAGTTTAATGCCGCTAACGCAACAGAAAGTAACCTATTGTATATGCCTGAATTAAAGCTACATAAACGTTTTTAAAACTTTATTGATATGGCAACATTTCTCTTCATGCACTGCATAAATACAACAGCATTGTATTCAAAGATAGATGATTTGTTATACAGGATTACGAATCGATTACAAAGGACGTGCTTATAGTATTAAATTCTGAACAGAATTACAATATCAAGAGAAAGGAGAAGAACATAAAATAAATACTTTTTACATACAAGGTGAAATACAGTTTAATTTCAATTATTTGAAGCAGTGGGGAAGAGTTTTAGAATATCATACAAATTTTGTCCCTCTCTTCCATTTAAATAGTTTAAGGACTTTACGTATATTATAAATTAATATGAAGAAAAAATAAAATTGGGGGAAGCTACATAAACATGCCAACATGTTTTTCAGATGGACTTGCTTTGTGTGTAGGTTCCCAAAAGATAAGGTTAAAAGACAGGCGTGGAAAGTATCATTGAGGAGAAAGGACTTTGAACCAAATGACTACACAGTTATCTGCAGTCGTCTTTTCAAGCCAGAAGACTTCGACAAGACTGGACAGACAACCCGTTTAAGGGAAGGAGCGATCCCATCTATTCCTGGCCGTCTTTTCAAAGTAAATGTCATTAACAAATTGTTTCTACTTAAATAATGACACAATTTCCTATTATCTTAATCCCACACTAACACGTGTACCCCATAAACCTAACAATTCACTATTAAAAACTGCACATATTTACTGAAATTGTTTTACACTTTATCTCCAGGTGCCCAGGACACCCAGGTCAAGCAGGAGCGGACAAAAACATGCAGCAGAATGTCCCGATGTTAAAGTTGAGCAATCAGAGGACATTCACAAGTTAACCTCAGTAAGTGAAACAGGATGCTGGGTTTTATTACAGTGACATTTATAAAATGAGGAGAATCATTTTAAGTTCTGATGAATTTGGTATTTTTCAGAATCACCAGTATGCCCTTGACCCAGTTAAAGTAAAAAGCAAGTTACTTGAGGCTCAGGAGAGGATGGAGGAATTGCTACAGGACTCGAGAAATGCCAAAGATCGAGAAAGAAAGGAACGAGAAGATTGTGAAGTCCCTGTTAAAAGAATTAAAACACAAAAATCTGAGAACAGGGACTGCAAAAGAAAACTTAACTCCCATTCTGGTTGGTTGAACTCCCCTGTCCCTTCCTATAACACATTAAACATTAACAGCATTTAAATTCATGGCTCATGACACAATTTTCGATTGTAGGCTCTCCGCAGGTGATCCAATTTGACTGTGAAATACTTTTTAAACTGCATGTTTTCAGAACTCAATATAACTGAGCTCCCCTCTAAAGCTTTTCAGTTAAGGCTTTCTCATTACAGTATCAAATGTTTCCTCATAGTGTTATTTTTCTGTATCACTGTCACCTAAAAATACACATAGGTCATATTATGTTTGTTTCACAACTGTAATTCATCCTGTGCTTTCATGAACAGTTTTTTTTACTACAACTACGATTCTCCATAGGCTTCTAATTCTTTATCTATTTTTTGTTTTATGTTAAAAGCTTACACTTATAGTCACTTTAACATTTTTTTATACTCTAAGTTTTTACGTTTTGACATTTTTTAATGATTCAAAGGAGTCTGAATGTTATTAGGTTTTACATCAACATTAATTGACACATTGACCCTGATTATACCAGAGCTGCTGTGTGCACATACTGCTTCAGCCAGGACCATCTGGAGCTCTTCTTCATTCCTTCAGGGCCTCTGGTATGAGCTGGTGTTTAACTGCACAATGCTATTAAGAGAGAAAGCTTACACAATCAAATGGCTCATCTCTTTTTTAAATTCCAGGTGGATAGAAAAGCCACCCAAGCGTGGTCCACTTCCAGATTGTTTCCCATCATCGCACTGTCCTGCTGCAACATTTCTCAAGGAAACACAGTCATCACCAGAGCGCAAGATGACAGGATTTTTATTAGCTGTGGACATGTCATTCGTAGTGCCAGCTATGGAGTCTTGACATTGCATCCATGAACTTCATTTGAGAATCCCGCTGGTGCTTGTTGGACCACAGCTGCCTGCAAACTCCCTTTGCTGACCGAGAACTCTCTGGTTTGTATGGCAAGTTATGGAGGAGATTTCATGTGATTTATGCTGTAACTTTTTGGGTTGTGGAGCTGTACTAGTATAATATTATGATAGCCACCACCTGGTTACCTTGAAAAACAATGGAGGCCTGATGATTCCAACCATAGTTTTCCAAACATAGTTTTAAAAGATGTGTCCAATCAGCCTGGTCTCATCCCTTTTTCAGCCTTTTTGTCAAAGTCCTCAGCGTTGATGCACAAGGCACCCTTCATAAGTTCAGGCAACACCGTGAAGCAACACTTCACACTCTACAATTGTTGTTTTCTTTTGTATCCAGGCTCCTAGGAGCATGTGCCTGTGTGACATAAGGAGCATTTGTCTTTTTATATGAGGTAAGGGCTAATTTGTCATCTCACTAGTATAATTCTGCAGCAATAAGTTATTTCCCTGGTGCTTTTGTTTTTAGTTGCACAAAAATGTAAGAATGTATAACTGTCAAAATGCAACTCTGCACAGCCCTGCTGATACACTGTATGCATAGTTTTTGTAAATACTGTGAGTTAAAATGTAAGTGGGAAAAATATGAATATTTCACAAAAAATGTAATCGATAAAGAACAAATGTGAAGCCTGACAGAAATTTACCCAATCTTTAACTTTAATGTTCCAAAATTATATAATGGAAGCTATTTTTCAATGCAGTAAGAAAAAATATGCTTGGAAACACATTACGTATGGTAAGATCATCTTAGATATTATAGCAATATTTCTGCTGCTATAAGATACAAGTAATTTGCTATGTAATTTCACATTTTTACTTTAACCAAGATTAATTTGTCAAAAATACAGATCTGCCATTTGCAACACATCAAACTGCCAGACAATCGGCAGGAAATTCAGCAAGTGACCGTTATTTTAATTGTGAATAATCTTGCCTTGAACAGGAGAGAACATTTCTCTATTATGATCATTGGCGTCTCATGAACCAAAGTTAAATGCATCTACTGCCATCTACTGTATCAGAGTGGACACACAATTACACTGAATACAGTATAATGCCTAAAACATACAATTTTAACGAATTAACCTGTGAAACATTAACTCACACAAGTGGCATTTCTTTAGTTTATTCTTCACAAGGTGCAAAACATCACCTCCTGAATCTGGAACAACTCCAGAATATTTTTCAATTATACCCAGCATTTATGTTAGAAATAATTCCATATTTGTGCAGAAATAGTGAATCAACAACCCACTAAACAATAATGGGTGAAATTATAACACACATATAGAGAATCTATACTGTAGACAAAGCTCTTGTAGTTTGTCTACTCGAACGTGGGCTGTAGAATTTCATCCTGTGAACCATCACCATAACAAGATTTAGGATTCATATGGATGGATGGAGTACTTAATTAAACCTGTGAAACCATAGCATGTTACAGCTACGTCACATAAATCACAAAACAAGATGCCAGTAAAATACAACGTACAATACAAGCCATAAATGATTAACAATCAGTCAGAGCAAAATACATTTTGGGATAGAAGCTGAAATAAAAGCTAGCACTCTATATCAAAGTGTCACAGTAAAACACGCGTTACATTGGTGCAAGTAGACAAAATTACAATATGTTATAGATGTAGGTTACTTGCGCCATCCTCCACCTTTGACTATTTTCTCAGTCCAGACTCATTTCTGCTGTTCTTCAGGGATGAAGATTGTCTTATTTTATGATACCTGATATTTCTACTCCATGAAATATTTTAATATTCCACTATATTTTATTTGAAAAATGTATTTGCTGCTTAAACGTTTACAAACCATTAATTCATACAAAATAACATAGAAGATGAAACACTGGTTTAATTGTTAACAATTAAACCAGTGTTTCATCTTCTATCTTTAATCATTTTGGTTGCAACCCCTTGTAAGGGTCTAATTGGGGTCCCCTTGTTATGTTTCAGATGTGATGCATGAGATTCTTCATATAACGTCTCACATTGTTTCATTGAATTAACATTTTTAGGCCCAAAGAGGTACAACTCTCCAACATTTCCCAGAAAAGCTAAATTTATAGAATTCAAAATGATGTAGCAAAGCGGTGTTTTTTCTTCTTTCCTATAACACTAATCATCTCATAACCCCCTCAGATGTAGTGATCCTTTGTGAGGGGGCCAAAGAAATAACAGAATGAGAGTGGAAGGGACTTTGCCATGGCAACAGTACACATGAAAATGGCCACCCACCTCTCTGAGCGTCCTGTTGATTTCAAGGAGGAGGTGCAATTATTTAATATTTATTTATAATACTCTAAGTATATTTAGCTTTTAATACATATTTACTTTTACATTTTAAACTTTCGACTATTACTTGTGATGGAGTCATTTCTACATTTTTGTATTGGTACTTAAAATATCTTAGTTCTTCTTCCACCATTGATAAGAGCAATAAGAGAATTACTTATTTTAAAGCAGTCGAAATTTGACTGAAAACATCCAGTCACTATTACTGTGTATTGGCCTTTATAGTGTGCCTGAGAAAAACCCCTGCCATATTTATGTCATACATCAAATGTATCATCGTTAGTACAGCAGCAGACAGTACATCGTTTATTACTTTATTGCAGTTAACTGTCTGACATTTAGTGCTCACTGTGCAGGCAACATAAATAAATCAGCAGAGCGGGCCAGTTATTGCTCAACAGGAGAAAACACCACAAACGACCCCTTGTAAGGGTTCACGTTGGGTGGTTGCGTAGATACTGTATGCACTTCCCCGCATAGACACACTCAAGAAGTAGCGGAAGTGGTGCGAAGTCTCTGTACATCTCTGACCCTGGACCTCTCACTCTTCATACATACTACAAAATAAAACACGAAATGAGGGAAAATGCTTTTCTATTCTTTCTTTATTCCAAGAGGAAATCTGCACACAGTTGTAGTTGATAGTGAATCCTGCATTATGTTAACGCGCAAGCCCTGAATATATCCTCTAATCAAGCACCTTTGAATGCTACGGTTGACTTTGTTTTGAAGGATCCTCTTTTATAAACCCAACATATCAAATATCCTTTTTATATTAAATTACATAATCATGTAATACTCTAATATGTTTGGATACTCTAACTGCCATTGTGACCTGTCAAATGAGCTATCAATCAATTGCTCATGTTTGTCGCAAGCTTTGATTAATAATGGTCTGGCATGACAAGTTACACTGTTTTTGCTCTTTAGGCTATACTTTCTGTGACTGATGCCAGATAATTTAATGAAGCATAATAACACACATTAGCGTAGGTTAACTGAAAAGGCTTCATCATGACCGAAAGATTTGTAGTTTCAGGTTTAGACCTTGTGTTTTGGTAACACCGGCTTTACTTCCTCAATGTTTGGGGTCTTACAAACCCAACTGTTGCATGAGTAAAAAAAAAAAAAAAAAATAACCTCAAAATCTAATTTCTTCCTTCAAATATTTCTTTCTTTTGTTTCTTACCTCATTAATCTATTATGTTAGAAATGTTAAAGTGTTTACCCTCCCATTTCCCACAAACTGTATTTATACGTCGAATGAAGGTGACAAAATGCGGAAGGCATTGTTATGACACTAAATAAGGAAACATGTCATGCTTTATGGTTTGTATGGGCTAAACATGAGCACACACAGTCAGTTGGTAGGTTATTAGGTGCACCTAGCTAAAACTAATGCGGCCCAATAACACAATCCGTCAATATAATGTTTAAACTTTGTTGACACTGTTTGAAAAGCTGTTGATTCAACTTTATGATTGGGGAGCATGTCTTTGGTGTTTCTGTTTAACTGTATTGCATTATATTTACAATTATACAGATTCTATAATGTAGAACAGTAACACACACCAAGGGTTAGATTAAGAGTCCAATGCATTATTATAGATTAACTACAAAACAGTATATATTTAAAAGATTAAGGTATAGCTCCGCCTCAACGAGTCACGTCAATAAAATAAAACCCAATAGTTTAATAACACTCTCACATTGACTGGGACCTTTCTGTTTGCATAATGAATTGTTTTACTTATTATATCTGTTTTTACAAATATGTTATCCGTATAATATTGTTGTTGTTAAATATGTTGTTTGTATAGCTAGGATCATTAAAGTATTTCTGATTCTGACACTGTTTTGTTGCAACTTTAACTCATAGCTACATGTTCCACCACTAACAACTTTATGTGTTTAGTAAATGCACCATAACTGATTATCAGAAATAAAATGAGCACCACATCTTGTCAAGAATACATTAAATAAATTGAGGGTTTAAGTGGAAATGAAAAAAAGAAAAGAATTCAAAACAAAAAATCCGGTAAGTAACTGTTTTTGTACTGTAATACTGTAATTGTGTTTGTCTTCATCAACTAGGAATCATTTATTTAGGGTCCTTGGCAGCTGAAAGGGGCAAAAGTTCAGGGATAAAAGGGATCACTCATGAGATTACTCCCATGTAAGTAACACGGATGCCTAGAACACAAACAAAGAGCATTATGTTGCCCAGCTTTATTTTGGTCACAGTGTTGTGTGAGAGCGGCTGCTTCTCTAACCTTATTCTCACCACTAATCTTTTATATCACCAAATGTTTTCTTTACATATCCCCCCGCTGCCATATGATTCTCCTTTTAGCTGTCTAAATGAAACATCTATTTTTTTCAAGCCTCCACTCAGGGCAGTGTTTTTCAATCAGATTAGTACAGCACATTCTGTTCTGTTTCACTTCCTGATGACTGTGCAGCCTGTATCCCTGAATGAACTCACCCGCGTGCTTCTGGTTACACCAAGACACTCATTCACACAGATGTATTCTTACAACTGCATGTCAGATTTTAGTACTTCATACGATATGAAGTAAATGTGTGTGTGCCAATTATACACAGTTAATTGTTCTATTTCTACTGTTTATTGGTTTATGTCAACAAAACATGTACAACATTTTAGTGTGAGCGCTTACTCAGAGCAGCGAGAAGCTCTACAGCTCAGAACATGAGTAATACGCCGATATAGTAAATGGGTTTATTATATTTATGTTAAAAGCTGTAAACTGTTGATTTAACCTTTAAGCTTCTAATTTCCATGTTCCCTCCCAGGTGGCTGCTTTCACCACAACAGAAACAAGATGTTCATGATGTTTCAGGAAGGAAGACAACATCTCAGGCTGTGTGTCAATATAGAAATCTATTCATGCATTTCAGTTCAGTTCAGGTCGGCTGAGTTCATTTTTGACCTTCACTTATGCATACTAGGCGAGAGGAAGTGCCAACAAAGCTAGCAGGACACCGCAGTACAGTCGACGGTTTGGGAAAACAAACAAATCTCTGCCTGAACTGGAGCCCTGATGAGTTTTAAAAAGATGTATACAAAAGCTTCAGGTAGACGATGCATGATGATGGCTGACCACTCACAAAATTTTCTCTTTTAATGTGAATAAAAGGTTCTAATACGAGATTGTGTGAAAACTACTTTCTTCCGATAACTGATACCTCAGGAAGATTACTCAGCTGGTTGACAACATCCCTGTGGGTTTGCACACTTGTGTTATGTCACCTTTATAATTAACGTATCCTCATGTTCCCTTCCCTAGCTGCCTGTTTGTCTGCCCACAGCGTGGTCAGACGGTGTCCTCACCTCTGACAGCGCAATTCAACCTGCAATAAGGTTTGACCTCTTTGAGCACCAAAGTTCAAGCAATATTGACGAAACACTCACACTCATAAGAATCCATACCACGTTTTCAGGTTGTTTTTTTTCAACATTTTAATGCTGAACATAAATAATAGCAACAGCAGCCATAAACATGCTGCAAACATCCTATGTGGACATAATAATATACCAGTTTCCTCAAACCACAAAGGCCAGGCCATAACTTTTTTTAATAACTTTGATGGGAAATTCAGCTAGTCTTGCACCTCCCTAGATGTCTTGCTTTAGTGAAAGCCTGACTTCATCAGAGACAATATGATGACATTTTTTTTCATTGTTAAACATCTAATGCTCAGCACAAAAGCAGATAAAACAGCAGATTATCCTTGAGATCACTTTACATTTATTTATTTATTACATGTTTCTGTTATGACACCACATGTTTTTACCTCGTCTTATATCCTGTGATGTACGTGTTTTTGTATTTTGGTTGCTTCTTCCTCTATGCCGTACCTCTATGAAGTATCTAAACTTGGTTGGTCAATTACATTTCAGATATGTTTATTTTATTGTATCTCCATGTTAACTGCACTCTTTTCTTCGTCAATTAATATTTATTTCAAAACAGGAGCTCATAAAATATAACGTGTTACTTCCTAGCATTACATTGAGTGGCCCTTATTACAATACAGTGACTATCCTTACAGTGAATACTTATTTACTTGTATTTAAGGTGTATTTCTATTTAATACTTGTTTTATGGGCCTCGAGCTGTAGTATAGTAGGCAGAAAGAAAGATTTTTATCGAAGTTACGGTTCTGACATTCTGGGCTTTTACATACATTTACACTATATTTCAGGGGAACGTATTGTTTGCGTTACTGCAAAAATATCTGCATTATTTTCTTTGCAGATAAAGATTTGACTTGCAAAACCAAAGCTCATAAAATATGATGCAATAAAGATAGTATGTCCATTAGCTTTAAATAAATAAATAAATAACTCCACATAACACCTGGGACCGGCTTATTACTCTACCTAATCATTTAACACTATGGCACTTTTTTTTTTACTTGCAGGCTACTCTAACACCAGAACAATGGAAAACTAATTAGACTAGACTATCAGGCCTTTTATTTTTTCATGTGATCAACTTATAAAATTAGGTACATCTTTACAAAATGTTTCAGTTTAATCAGATAAGTGCTAGCTAGCGTTTGTTATTGTTAGCTCATCATAACGCAATAGCTGAGCTGATCGTCAACCTTAGTTAACGTTATGTCTAAATCAAAATTGTGTATTAAACTTGAAATTTACAATATGCGTCTGATATACAAAACCATGATGGCATGGGCTGCAATAGGCTTATTTAGCATTTAAAAAAAAAAAGCTAGCTTAGATTATGGGTGCGCCAATCAATGCCACCAGAAGATAGCCTAGTGGCCACCACTATTGTTACCGCAGGTAGTTCGGCATCAGCGAGGAACAAGGAGAGTTTAACGTGTCCTAACGTGCCAGTTTGAATATGAAACCTCACCTTTCGGCTATCACTTAACATATCACGTTTAATTCATTGGTGGTATATTATAAAACCGATGAAGTCACATCTACCATTTGGCACAATTGCGATGTGGTCATGATGTTAAAATCATAATACAGTATTGATATCATAATACATAGAGCTGTGTCTATTTATCACTTTACCACATTTCTGCCTCTTAAATTGATGTAGTAACAACTTTTGACAAAGAGGGCACCAGATCAAGAGTCTAAGAAAACCTGTGGGTGATCACCAGATGTGTAAGAGACGGATAACTTCTAATTGATATGAACCTAAATAGAAAAAAAAAATTAATAATAATAATAATAAATG